>NC_053163.1:99832712-100166462 GCF_016835505.1 Polypterus senegalus | reverse complement strand
CTGTTATCTTTACAACGATTGACAAACACGGAATGTAACTTGAACACAATACATCCTATAAATACGAACCTGATCGAAAGAAATAATGATAATCAAATCCTTGATGACAGCAACACTCATAACACTCACAAAACAATTACTGCATATTGACAACCATGTTACGTTTTTAAAATGTTCCCTTTTTTTATGATTGCTTGGCTATTGGGTTGAGATCTGGTGACTGGGGGGGCCATTTTAGTACAGTGAACTCATTGTTATGTTCAAGAAACCAATTTGAAATGATTCGAGCTTTGTGACATTGTGCATTATCCTGCTGGAAGTAGCCATCAGAGGATGGGTACATGGTGGTCATGAAGGGATGGACATGGTTAGAAACAATGCTCAGGTAGCCCGTGGCATTTAAACGATGCCCAATTGGCACTAAGGGGCCTAAAGTGTGCCAAGAAAACATCCCCCACACCATTACACCACCACACCAGCCTGCACAGTGGTAACAAGGCATGATGGATCCATGTTCTCATTCTGTTTACGCCAAATTCTGACTCTACCATTTGAATGTCTCACCAGAAATCGAGACTCATCAGACCAGGCAACATTTTTTCAGTCTTCAACTGTCCAATTTTGGTGAGCTTGTGCAAATTGTAGCCTCTTTTTCCTATTTGTAGTGGAGATGAGTGATACCTGGTGGGGTCTTCTGCTGTTGTAGCCCATCCGCCTCAAGATTGTGTGAGTTGTGGCTTCACAAATGCTTTGCTGCATACCTCGGTTGTAATGAGTGGTTATTTCAGTCAAAGTTGCTCTTCTATCAGCTTGAATCAGTCGGTCCATTCTCCTCTGACCTCTAGCATCAACAAGGCATTTTTGCCCACAGGACTGCCGCATACTGGATGTTTTTCCCTTTTCACACCATTCTTTGTAAACCCTAGAAATGGTTCTGCGTGAAAATCCCAGTAACTGAGCAGATTGTGAAATACTCAGACCGGCCCGTCTGGCACCAACAACCATGCCACGCTCAAAATTGCTTAAACCACCTTTCTTTCCCATTCTGACATTCAGTTTGGAGTTCAGGAGATTGTCTTGACCAGGACCACACCCCTAAATGCATTGAAGCAACTGCCATGTGATTGGTTGATTAGATAATTGCATTAATGAGAAATTGAACAGGTGTTCCTAATAATCCTTTAGGTGAGTGTATATATGTATATATGTATGTATATGTATATATATATATATATATATATATATATATATATATATGTGTATATATATGTTTATACAGTATGTGTGTGTGTATATATATATATATATATATATATGCCAGCAACACTCATGACAATGACAACACAATTACATTGTCAATCATGTTACGTTATTATTAAAATGTTTCCTTTTCTTTTTCATTACTTTTTTAACACACTACTTTTTCTATTAAGTAAATAATGGATTAATTAAACAATTAGAACACCTAGAAAAGTAGAATGAAAATCAATATGAAAATATTGTTAAAAAGAAAAAATACATTATTCCCATATACTGCTTGGCACATTTTATATATATATATATATATATATATATATATATATATATATATATATATATATATATATATATATATAGGGTTTTTCTTTTACCAAACCTAGTTTTCTGATTTCTATATTGTTCACAAAACACAGAACTTGGGAAATAACACATCACTTAATTAGCCCAGGAGTCCAATTAAAAAAAGAAGCTGGTTGGAACAAGAACCTGCAGCCACAGGAAGTCCCCAGGACCAAGGTTGGGAAACACTGTTATAGTGTCTTTTTCAAAATGCATATGCAATGCATAACTAAATTAAGTATTATAAACAGCAAAACTGAGCCCTAGACAGACAAGGTAAAATGGCTTGCAGAACCCTTCCAAGCATGCCATCCTCATTTCTCATGCACTATGAGAATTTGTTCTCACATTGACACCTTTTATAGCACCAGCACAGAAGCAACATTGAGGTTATAGTGAGGCTGCCAGCAAACAATGTGAAGAGAAAGCTTGAGACTGTGATATTGGAATAAGTAGTGTGGATACACTAAGAAAATAAAAAAAATAAATAAAATTCAGCGCTTTCCTGGATTCAGAACACATTATTGTGAGTATAATACCCAGTTACTTTCATCATATATAGCAGTTGACAATGTCAGAGAGCTGTTGCTGCTTTACTAATTATAACCACTGATTGCTTGGCTTGCAGCTGGGTTTCTTTATCCACATGCCAGGTAGGCTGGTAGTGCACAGATCTTGGTATTGATATTGATCTCCTTTTTAAAACAAAATCGTAACACTTTTTAAATTGTTCCAACTAAAACAAAAGCATGTGGGCTCTTTTGAGTGTCCACCAAATTATAACACAGTCCCACTTCTCAGACTGTAAGCGTCCATAAGCCAGTAAGTGCCTTTTGTGTTAAGTACTTTAATTTTCTTTTATAGAGTGAAGTGAATCTACACTTAATGTGACTACATTAAGAAACTCTGCATTCTATATACGGTATTTAAAAAGGCACTGGTATTGTGTTTCAGAAATGTTCTAGAAGCACATAACAGCTTTAGCTGAACTGTCTTGCGTTTTAGCAAGTGGTTTCCCTTTCTTTACTATACGTTATTTAAATTTTATACAAATTTGAGTTTTCATTCCCAAATTAATTATTAAATCTTACATTTAAGAATGGTTCTTTTATTGCTCCCTGTGGTTTAATCTCTTATACAGGCCACTTACTTCTTAGTGTTTGCTGTACAGTAATGTGGATTTATTGCATGTGTGTGTAAACTAAAAGCTAGTATACTCTGTATTGTAAACTCCTTTTTACTCTATTACCTTTTTAACAAACAGCAACTGGAACAATGTGCAAGCAGCTTGTAAATGAATTACATCTTGACCTCTTTGTGTATGATTTCCAGCTGCCTTTGGCATGGGGCAGAGTAAGCAAGAAAAGGGAGACAGAGTGTGAATGTGAAAAAGAGAAAGACATCCTAATAAAAAAGAAGGATGCATGCTGCACATTTGAAACCTTCCCTGTACTTAAGTATAATGTGTAAAAATACAATGAAAATCATACAAATGAGCAAAAGAATTCTACAACAAATGAAAAACTATAATGAGGAGTGCACTAAAAAGTATGTGTTTTAAAAAGTAGATAATCTAGATAATTGTGAACAGAGTTAGCACAATTCTGTGATTGAAAAAACTAGTCTACCTAACATTTCAGCAAAGGCCAAGTTCTTGTTCTGCTAGTTTATTTAAAATTAAATAACTAATACAATTAGTACAATTAGGCAGGATGCCCACCTTTGGTTTTAGAATATGGACTATAAGTTAGATCAAAAATAGAATTACATATATACTTGAGCAAGCTGTAAGAGAGGTCTTACACAATGTTTGGGCATTCATCCTTGGGGATTCTATTGATGTTGAGCCTTTCATATGGATGGAACAGGCAGAAGTGAAGATATTTTTGAAGTAGTCCCACATTCCCCTCTCACAATTTTTTAATTTGCTGTTAAAATGTGTAAGCTATGTTCATAACCTCCTGGGTGTCTGTCAGTGATACATTTTTGGTTTGGTTTTAGTTATATTTCTTGTTTATATATTTATTGAAAATGAGTAGTTTGCATTCCTGCTAGTGTATTGTAATGTCATAGATGCCTGTATACATTCATTTTCACTTTTCATTCTATTAAAAGTACAATATAATGCAAAGCTTGACACAACAGAACTACAGCATCTGTTCTGTTCTCATGGCTAGTTCATATTCCTTAATTTAGGGCACTATAAGGTTTAAGGAAAGGTGTCACTAGCAACAAATTCATCAAGTTGAAATTTGTTATCCTAACTCATTTTGGAACATTCTTTATTTCTGTACTTTGAACCTAATATTCTTTACAGCAATTTGCAGTTGTCATTTGTTCAAGTTTAACTTTACCTTCATTGACTCTTTTTTGGTTAGATTCATTTTACACCATGTGGAGAAGTACAAGCACAAAATGAAAGTGAATGCCTACTAGTGATGAACTCAGTTCTTTAAATTAGAGGACTTTTTAAAACAGCAACCACAACATCAATTTCTGTAGAACATTTTCATACACAGGATTTAGCGCTTTACATGAGTTCAAAGAAATTGTTGTAACAAAAGAAAAACATTAAAATTAGGTAAGAACAATAATGAATAAATAACAAAAAATATAAACAGTTACAGTACATAAATTAAAAGTTATGTACTGAATTGAAAGTTGAAAGGCAGAGAACTTATATATAGTATAAGTTTTAAAAGACTCTAAAGATGAGTTCAATGATATGGTCAGATGATTAGAAAGGACAGAATTAAAAAAAAAAGAGAAAGAACTACAGTTAAGCTGGAGAAAAAAGAAGGAGAAAAAAGAAAATCTGCAGTTGTTCCAAGGCCAAAAGGCCACCCAGCACCCACCTAACATAAACGTTCTTTAGTAGTTTCCTCCTAGAGTATTCAATGCAGCTGGGGCACCTACCTTCACTCAAGCATCACAGGAGGCTTTACAATGCCTTGATTGCCACAGAAAAAAAAGAAAAGAAAGCAGAGAAAATTAGAGGATAATAATGACTATAAATTCTTGATGAATACGATAATTCTTTGCAAGTCTAGTCTATTTGGAATAAAACTAAAATGTTGCTATGTAAAAGTCAAATTAAAAAAGTGGGTTCTTAGAAGTTTCTTAAAATGATCCTATGTGTTAGCCTGGTGTACCTCTATTGATAAAGTAATCCAAATTTTTTGGTGCATTACAGCAAAAGGCCATCCCATTTACTATTTTTATACTTAGCTCTTAGAGTAATAAATAGACCACTATTAGAAGATCTAAGGTTCCAAATATAGGCATTCAAAAATATAGAAAGGAGCAAGCTTATTTAAATCTTTACCATACCATTGGTGGTATTTTAAAATGCATTCTAAAGTTCACAGGTAACCAATATAATGATACTAAAACTGAGGGGATGTGCTCAAATTTTCTTTTCTGGTTAAGATTCTTGCTGCTGCATGCTCAGCTATTTTTTATAGTACATGGAACTATGTTTGTGAATATTTTTGATTCCCTTTTTTGCATATGTTCTTTCTAGATTCCCTGCACACTATTTTCTTCTATTTAATCTTGCACTCAAGAAGCAGGTAATTGGGTAGGGCTTCCATTTGAAATGGAGGAAAACCAGAAGGAGTCATGAATTAACAAACTACTGTCTTTGAACATAAGTTAAACCTTGGAGGAATTCTGAATAAATTAGGTAGTGCTGGTCAATTGCTGTGTAATGATATAAGGTGTGCTAAATCTGAGGGTAGGTTTGCCAAAAGAAGTATTTTTGGGCAGCTATACATTTTCTTTGGTCTGAATAATATTGTGTATCTTTTTCATCTTCTGTTCAGCATGAATCAAAAAGAAGGACACACATTTCAAAATCTAAGATCAAACCCACCACTAGATTATTTTAAAATGTTAGAGGTGCTTTCATGAAGAAAGCCATACACCTCTATGTAGACCCTATAATGACTATTTTTTTTTTCTTCAAAATATTAAATCAGATATGTTAAACTACGATAAGATCTGCACAACATTAAAATAATGTGAAATCTATTGTAAAATCTTTATGGATTTTGAAATTAAATAAATGGAGTACTGAAGGTAAAGTACAAGAAAACAAGTTACTTGTTTTACATTCTGCAGCATAACATTCTGAAACTCACATAATCCAATTCAGGGTCATAGTGTGCAAAGCAGGAACCAACCCTGTGCTGTGCAACAGGACATTTCAGATGCTACAAAATATTTTTAAATGTCATTTTGTCTCACTATAAATGAATCATGACACTGTGAAGATCAAAGGACAAAATACTGTATTTTAAAGTAAATGGAGAAGGACTTTTCACAGGTGTAATTCATTCTCTTATAACAAAACAAAATAAAACAAAATAAATCAGCTAAATATGTCAGCATGGATTACTTCTTAAATTGATCTATGTCACTGTTAGTTAATAATAACTTACTAATACAAAAAAAGATAATAATGCAATGTGTCAATCTGAATAAACAAATTTTATGATTTCCAATACAATGAATGGCTACATAAATGCCAAATATGGACTTTCTGCAAGTCAGATACATGTTATGATAACATTTCCACAAACAACAAACATTTGAAGCATCTCAACCAAAAAGATAAGTGTGAAATAAAGGATAATTAATGTTTTCATTGAATATTTAGACTACACCTGAAGATTATACATCCAGACAAGCAGTTGGGCAGAATTCTTGGTCATACTGAGAGTACACTAGTGAATTTCTTAAAATCTCTTCAGTAGTGGTTTGCAAAACTAACACATCTTTGAACATTTTGACAAAGGTTGTCACTATTCAGCTAATTACAGGTTCCATTAACAAGTCCTCCTGTGAAACACAAGAACCAATGAATTATACTAATTAAACCTGGTGCTGACATTTTTCTAATTTGGGAATTAAATAATCATATTCCAAATTTTGCAAAGGTTGCATGAACATGTTGAAGGTGTTATTAATGATTCCTTCAGAAAATTAAAAATGTCATAGTTTCTTGACTTTGTCACAATGCCCTGTAGCTGCACTCAGCTCTAGAAAAATATATTGAGTAATTGTACACAACAACATAAACGCTCATGTTCTTTAAAAAAGTCATACACTAAAGACTGAAACACAACAAGAGCACCTGCTGACTCATGTCAGAACAAGATATTCAAAATGAGCAGCTGTTTTGCTAAATCTTCTCTTGCATTAATTTTCTTTCCCAAACTGATATAAAATATAGTATAAAATTATTATTTGAAAAAATAGTTGCATAAATTGGCCAAGAAAACAGTATCAATGTTTTTTTTAATCAAGAAATTAAAAACAGTATCACCTGCGGGGTATTGCACAAAACCAAGATAAGGAATTAAGCTGGGATTTTCTGGTTATCCGGGCTGAATTTAGCCCTGACTCGGTTGCATGAAGGGAGGCTAAATTAATCTACATTAAGTTACTATGGAGATTTACACTGTGCAGCTAGCCTGCTCCAGAGCAGGCTAACAACCAGGCTAAGATTAATCTTAGTGATTTATCGGCTAGTTCCTCCCTAAATCCTACTAGATATTAATGTGTTTTAGTCATTTCATGGTCCTGCATTAAAAAACTAGATATACTGTCATTCATCTATTTATGCGTACTGTTATTTTAGTTATTATTGAAAACTGCTGTTCATTTCACTGTCAGAGGTTTGATGAATATATATATTATTCGAGATTTAAAGAGATTTAAAACACCCAGTGAGGAAAGCACATTTTCCTGAGCAATTATTACTTTGAGTCCACAATGAATGCCAACACAGTGCAAAAGAACTATACTATACAATATGAGAAATAGAATATAGACTATGTATATCTATATATGCAAGTATACAGTAGAAATGTATTGTTGAATGATAAAAAATATCAATATATTATATTTTATTGCAGTTGATGAGATAATAAGAAATGGCTCCTCAATTTGCAAATGTGGTTTCAATTAAGTCCGTAACGAGGTCAATACGTAGTATATATAGACTAAAGATTTGTGTGTTTCCTATCCACAATGGCTTGCCCTTTGTTGAATGATGTAGTTGATGAGGAAGTTTTAATACTCAGACGAGCATTCAGGCATGAAAGAGTCTTCTGAGATAGGGCAGACCCATTGGCCTTTTCAGACGAATATCTGACTGAGAGGTACAGATTCTCAAGTGATGGCATCAGATATTTGTGTAGGCTGCTGGGTCCAAACATACAGCACAGGACCGCACGGAGCCATGCTCTCACTGTCCCACAGATGGTCTGCATAGCACTGCGATTCTTTGCAAGTGGCATGTTTCTGTATTCTGTCGGTGATGCAGAAAACCTCAATAAAGCCACTATTTGCCGCACAATAAGAAAAGTAAGTCTGGCATTGA
Source organism: Polypterus senegalus (assembly GCF_016835505.1). Classification (NCBI taxonomy): domain Eukaryota; kingdom Metazoa; phylum Chordata; class Cladistia; order Polypteriformes; family Polypteridae; genus Polypterus; species Polypterus senegalus. The sequence continues at coordinate 100,158,475 of NC_053163.1, read as the reverse complement.
AATCTCTTGTGCACATATTTATCACCTTCCCTGGCCACAGAAGATTCATCCACATCAAGGAGGAGTTCTACAAGATTGCAGGTAACATGAATAATAACAGATTACTACAAAATGTTACATTAGCACAGTCACAGTATGACAGTCATTGTTTTGTGTTATAGCTTTTCCTAATGTAATTGGTACAGTGGATTGCACCCATATTCGTATCCAATGCCCCTCAGGGGCACATGAGGGAGATTATGTGAACAGGAAATCCTTCCACAGTGTCAATGTTCAGGTAAGAATAAGTAATGGTTACTGTCAGCTACATAATTATTCTGTGCATTAAATTACCTTAATAGGCTATATATTGTTACAGATGATCTGTGATGCTGACTGCCTTATCACAAATTTAGAGGCAAAGTGGCCTGGCTCAGTCCACGACTCCAGAATCTTTCGGCCAGTAGAATTTACCAGAGACTCTCTCTAGGTAAACCACCCCATTTTTTAAGCACCTTGAACAGCAAGAGTACAGTACTTGTAAGAATTATGTTTTGTATTCACAGGTGAGTTCTCTGGTGTGCTGCTGGGGGACAAAGGTTATGCCTGTGAGACATTTCTGATGACTCCCTTACAGACCCCCAAACCCCAGCACAGCAAGCTTACAACCATGCCCATGCCAAAACCAGGGCTCGAATTGAAATGACCTTCGGCCTCCTGAAATCCCGATTTCAGTGCCTGCACCACCTGAGGGTCTTCCCAGACAGAGCATGCGACGTGACTGTTGCCTGCACAGTGCTGCACAATATTGCCAGCCTAAGAAAAGAAAGGGCTCCCAGAGTTGCTTTGGATGTTGATTGGGACAATGCTGCCATATTCCCAGATAACAGAAATGGTAGACTTGTTAGAGAACAATACATTGCAAATTATTTCAGTTAATTTAGTTTTGATTTAGCCCATCCCTTAATAAAGGATAATGTAGGCTATATAACTTTTCATGTGTACATGCATTTTATTTGGCATCAGTAGCACACACTGTGGTTATCTTCCCAAATTCTAGTTCCACTTCACTGGATCGATCACTATAAAGTGTACCTGACAGTCATAAAAATTGTAGAAGACCACAATGGTTTTGGAATATTTTTCTTTTATTATTTTGCTGTTATCACTTGTCAGCTTGGAGCTGTGGACAGAACAAATTATGATGATTAATACATTGGGTTACAGTCATGGTTACAGTATGAACTGAAGTCACTTACTTCTGTTTGTAGTTTCTGGATTTCCAGTTCTAGTTTCCTCAGTGTCTTGCGTTTAATTTGCATGTCAAGGTCCATGTCCTGCAGCTTTCTTTTGTTCACATCAATCTTGACTTCTGAAAGCTCGATCTGTCTCTTAAGATGTGTTGTGTAGAGATGTCTGACAGTTTGTGAATTCTGTGAACACCTTTTTGTTAGCATAGCACAATTTTTGCATAATGTAAATTTACTTTAGGCAATACTCACTATGTTACCAGGCTGCTTATCAGACTGCCCAATGTCAGGATCCTTTAACAAATGATATTTTCTATTAGTACCACTTCCCTGACTTCTTATCTATTATAAACTTAAAAAATGTGTCCATTTCCACAAAATTGACATGATACCTCGAGCCTTCTAGAGTCCAACGCGCGGTCTCATCATCGGCAGAAGTGCACTCCACTGCTGTAGATGTGGCTTCCCTCTGCCATATTCATTACTGGTATTGATATTTTTGACAGAACACGCAAAGCCAATGATTTAATAAAGAATACTCACCGGCAAATCATAGTCTGGGGGATCCAAAAGTGTAAGAGTGTTCCCAGCCACTGCAAGGTAAAGCAAAGTCACACAGTCCACATAACAAAATATAAATGGATTTTAATATTTTCCATGCGCAGTAGTATGGCAATAATGTACATTGTATGAAGAGGCCAGTATCCCTTGCTGGGCCAGAGTCAGTGGCTGTCCCTCCCTGGATCCCTTCAATCACTGGCTTCCCTTTATTTAAGTCCAGGGCCAGCTCCTCTGCTGGGGTGAAGTCTTGGGTTGGAGGGCCACCCCCCGTACCAGTAATATGACTTTTCTTTTTTATGGCTAAAATCAGCACAGATAATAAAATGTCAGCAAACATGTCACCTATGTTCTCAGCAAACAAGTCACTTACCAGCCTGCAAAATATTCTTGTATTTAATCTTGACTTGCTGCCAAGTCCTTTTTTGGCCAGACATGTTTGTTCTTTAAGAGGAATAGAAAGATACAAATGATAAAATAGATTAGATGGATAAAAATAGAGCAAATTATCTGATTATAGATTACATCAAATTAATTAGAAACAAAACCTACATACAAATAGATAAGAGTAAAAGGATTAAACACATTAGAGACATAAAATAAACTAAATATATCAAATAGATGCATATAGTGGGTAAGTGTTTGCAATTATTCTTCATGTTAAATGCATGTCCACTGGACACATTTAAGGCAAAGTATACAATTATTTTTGAAAATGACAAGTAACTCCTTGAATTGTAATTATGAGGGTTTCAGTGGAGCACTGGTTATTTGGACTACTTACGCATTCAATCGGTCCGCTATTGTTTGCCAGGCATTCTCTCTTTGCTTTATTACAGCAGCTGTATTGCCTTTTTTACATATTATATGTTTCACTTCTTCATACGTTTCCATAAGAAGCTGTTGCTCATTAGGCGAAAAGCATGCCGCACGGGTTTTGTCCATTTTTGCATCAGTGATTCTGTGATCGATTTCGTGATCTTTTTAAGAATACCATGAACGCGCATTTATCCAAACTATATACACCTGGCTTAACATATCCGCGCATTCTCATCCTGGCTCAGCAAACGTGCAACGGATTAAGCCAGGATGCACTGATTAAACTAGGTCAAGCCGCGACTGTTCTGTTATCCTGGCTTTCTTAATTCTACTTTTGTGCAATACCCCACTGCTTGCTAAGCTGAAACTCGCATAAGTCTGTTATGTAAATATTTATTTTACTTGGTCTTGGCTTCTAGAAAGAACACAGAAGAAAACAATATACAAATATCCATAACAAGAAACAAGCTTTTGCAAGCTTTAAGGCCCATTTTAGCTTTCTTTACAGGCCAGCATTTGGATCTTGGTTATATTTGAAACTAGCAAAATACCCATGCCACGCAGCAAAGGATTAATGTGTTAAAGAAGTTATGAAAAAGAAAAGGAAACATTTTAAAAATAACATACCATGATTGTCAATATAATTGTTTTGTCACTGTTATGAATGTTGCTGTCATCAAGGATTTGATTATCATTGTTTCTTTCAATCAGGTTCGTATTTGGAGGACGTGTTGTGTTCAAGTTACATTCCACATTTGTCAACCGTTGTAAAGATACAACAGGTTTCATTGATAACTTTGTGTCCACATTGTCAGAGTTGAAACATTCATAAACATCGAAGAGTCCACTACCCAAATTGCTACCTGTGAATCTAAGATGTTTAACAGGCATTCCCGGTTGTCCAAAGGTGTAAAATATTACCCCATTTCTATACACTTGAAAGCGACAACAAAACAATTCCGCGGCAGCTATCAGTTCACATGCAGAACCATAGGTTGAGCGCTTAAGCATTTCACTGCTATAGTGGTCCCATGTAGTATAATTGTCTCCTGTACCGTCATCAGTCCACACCTTGAACCTGTCCCAGTCATTCAGTACATAAGACACAATGTCTCTGCAGATATCAAGGCTGAGACTGATATGGCCATGCAATAAGTAAGAGAGAGAATGGAAGAGGCAGGCGCAATTTTGGGGCTTGGAAACCACTGGGTACGGGTTGGTGAAATTGTGATCGACGGTGATCACCGGAATAGATATGTTATTCGGGGTAAACTTGCACCTGTTGAGAAAAAAGTACGAAGGTAGGCGAGAAACGGTGGACAAGACGTACGTGAGCAAGTCAGGAAGTCCAAAAATGACAGCCTTGAAGCGGTGGAGTAAAAGAAAAGGTAACAGTCATGAGGAGGGAGATGTGAGGAAGTAAGGAAACCCAAAAATGTCAGCCTTGAAGCGGTGGAGTAAACATAAAGGCAGGAGTCACCAGCAAGAAGACGTGAAGCAAGGCCATCAATAACAGGCTTGAAGTTGGGGATTAAATGAAAAGGCAGAAGTCACCAGCAGGAAGACATGAAGGAAGGCGAACAATAACAGGTTTGAAGCGGTGAAGTAAAGAAGAAGGGAGCAGTGAGCACGATGAACAGCTGAGGAAAGTAAGGAAGTGAGTGAGGAGGCACATGAGCGTGGGATGTCGTTAATGTATATAGGCAGGGAGCCAACCACGTGATAGGTGCATGAAAGTTCCTCACGGCATAATGGTGAGAACTGCCAAAAAGAAGATGTTATTTTCTAAAGTTCGTTATGGAAATGAAACATATTTAACATTTGTAAATACAGTGTAAAGGATAAGCATGGGAAATTTGGGCTTCCTGCATATATTGGAAGTCACAGAAATAGTGAGTAGAGGTTTCCACTAACTATATATACAGTTTAGGGGTACACCCGTTTCCCCCCCTTGGGTGTTGCATGAAACATACCTAACTTTTGTAATTACACTGCAAGGATTGAGCATGTGAAATTTCAGCTTCCCACCTATATGGAAAGTGGGAGAATTAGTGATGAATCAGTGAGCGTTTTTGCCTTTTGTATGTATAGATTAATTGATATTGCAAGTAAACTATTATTAAGGTTTCAGAATTACTAAAACTCTTTTAAGATGCTGATATTTCTGTTCCAACATCTCAAATTAAATATTATTGCTACTTGTTATTAAAGCTTTAAAATATCATCTTAGAATTATTTGTCATAGTTTTAATAAAATTATAACCAATCATGTGTGTAATTGCATTTTTAAAAATGATATAATTTTTCCAAAGATTTTTCTTCAACACAGGAGCATGAAAAACTAAACAGAATTTGACCAAAAGCTGTTTATATCACAAATGTTTAGTAATCTATTTAATACTAAATTAACCATATACTTAATTATTTATTTACAGAGGAAATAAATGGATGAGTCCTTCCAATAGTATTACTTATAAAAACTGAATTGATTAATAATATGAAACACTTTCCAAAAATAATTAAAAAAAAAATGTATACCTAAATATTCTTCCAATGCTGCTGTCTCAATTTTTATTATAAAATGTTATACAGTACACCCCCAAAATTCACAGGGGTTACGTTCCTAGAGCACCCACGAATTGTGAAAAACCACAAATTTTGGATATGGTTAAAAAAAATGCCTATTTTTATAGTTTAAATCCTAAATATGCCCCCAAAACACTTTTTAATTTCAAACTCAGCTTAATACATTGTCTAAAAAAAGAATGTAAAGGTAAACCTGTATACTGTACTGATATGTCACTCACAGTGCTAGAATGTAAAATACAGATGTTACCGCTATATGTACTGTAATTCATGCAAGCACGTTTTCATTGCCAGAAGCCTTAGAAGGTGCAGGGCGTTTCGGCGGCATCTTGGGGCTTTAACCCTTATACTGCCATATACTTGGAGGTTAATGCATCCCTGGACGCAAAATACTTTTTTGCTGCACTTTAAGTAAATGTCACAATTCACAAAGAAAAACTTACATTTTAATAGAACACTTTTTTCATGCAAAGAGCATCACAATTACTGCAACACTGATCATTTTACACACTACTAATGAACTGTGAAAACTATTTTAAAAACTACTGGAACAATATGTACAACATGCAACTGACTTCATGGATGAAATTAAGTAAATCACTGAGCCAACTGCGTTTGAACTGGCTGCACTCAAGCACACAGAGGTAAACTCTGATGCTGGCAGGCTATTCTAGTGCAGCGCCTCAATCCCAGGGACACTGAGGATGCAATGCTGCAAGGTGTCATGCTTGGGTCACAGAAATGCACAGAAACACAGGAGATTGTAGGGACAGGAACTTTATTCAAACACTTCAAACAAACATGGCTCTTTCAGAAGTACAACAAGCTCAGTATGCAGTTAGTTATCGATTAAAGAATAGACAAACATCATAGGGGAGCACAACCCCCAACAGGAGCAGCGAATGCCTGGGGGAGGAGAGAGAAACAAAGCAATCAGCCAAAAAGGACAGGCACTGTTCAGGCTTTTAAGTATGCATAGCGTGAGAAGCACAAGCAAAACAGAGCAGCCACAAGTAAGCTCAGCAAGTAAGGGAGCAATGTGAAAGTAGACTATCAGTGTTTTTTCAGGAGTATTCATGTCTTCTAGGGGTGCATTCAGCCCCCCTGCTCACAAGCAGCTGGCAGTGGTCATGAGCTGGATGCTCAACGAATGTACGGCACTGACTGATCAGCTCCTGTGTGCTTGTCAATGGCACTAGGAAATGACTATAGCTGGTTTTGGCGGTTTAAGAGTTAAGAGGAACAAAATGGAAAACACAAGAACACTCAGCTGCAGATGCATCACAGTCAATCAGCAGCAAGGAGAAATTAATAACACTGTAGTGGTCCAGTGCCACTAAGATTCACACCGTTGAGAAGACGGTGATTTACTTATTTTTAAGGGGGAGATTCCAGGGATGCACCCAGCCTTGGCCCGACCTGCACACACTCACAAACAGAGACAAAAGCAAAACAAACCGGTAATCAAACAGTAAATAAAGAATGTAATGAAAACAAATGAAATAAATGAAAACAACAATACCACCTCTGTTCACATTACAGCGATTACACATTAAATACAACAAAGCACCAACAAAACACACACAGTAAATCATGAAAAACGTTCAGGAAAACGACAACGGATAAAATTTAATGATGAAAATACTTTGTAGATGAATGTAAATATAGTCCTACCGCTAGTTCCTGAAATGGTGAAGACGGATTCAGGAGCGCTTCATTCTTTGCAGGATAGCCATGAATCCACTTAAAGTCCTCATGTACACAGGCAGATGGCAGACAATGCAGACACCAAACACGAAACGATCCAGGACAAAACGAATAAGTAACCCAACAGAAGGCAGTCAGAGAGACAGGAACTTGGAACACAAATTACAAAATTTTTTTTTTGCTTTTGGTCACTGGCACCCTTTTCAAAACCGCACTTATATTCTTTGATCCCACACGGTCCCAGCACCCTCAACAGAAGACCAATCAGAGCCACTGCTGGGACTGCTGGGAGTTGCAGTTTCAAATTCTATTGGCTACTTTCACCATCCCAAGCCACGTTTCCTCTACAGTTGCTTCCTGTTCTCTCTACAGTACAGGATTGACACAAAAAAAGCCATAAAAATTGCGGAGGATATTTGCAGTTTCTGCTAACAATTATTAGATTATTAAATCTGTAAATGACTGAGGCCGCGAACTCTGAACCACGACTTTGCGGGGGTCTACTGTAACAATTTAGAGTAAACAAAAATCTTATTTGTATTCATAAATAACTGCATAAATAGACAAATAAATATTTAAAATTCATAAATAATTATTCATATTTTATGGTAAACTATTTAAAAAAAAACTAAAAGTTTTAAAGTTTTCATTTAAGCCATTGGGAAGTCTTATGCCAAGTCTTTCTATACATATTTATAACTGACAACAGTACTTGTTGGAAGTTTTATAAGCATGAAATGTCTTGGGGGTCTGACGCACATCTGTAGTGACTCAGAATGAGAGAATTAGATTTTTTTTTTTTGTAGGGCATCAGGAGATGAAACATAATAGTAAAATCGGGCTGGTGTTGTTGCCAAATTTCTAACTGATCTGTCATCAAGTTTGAAACACTAACTAAAAATCAAATATCTTAATATCAAAACAAGTTTATGAACCAGGAAAAGTTTTCATCATAAGGATCATACACCAGCAATGTTTTTATCCAAATATCAAATACTCTAGGAATGCGTATGCCAACCATTAAACTATCACTCTGATGATGTCCCACATCATTGTTCATAGGTGGTTCTGGAATAGATTGCCTTGGCAACATACAATGCTCAAAAATGGCAGCGCCCATTACAAAACAAAATGGCATTGCAGAAATATGGTAAAAAATGTATAACTTTTCACAGAAACATTCTATGAATGCAAACATCAATTCATACTGCGAAAAACACTATCAACTACCTGAATATATTGTGCAAAATGTACCAGAAATTGACACAAAAATGAAACAAAATACCAACTCAGAACTTGTTTTTACTTTGGCCTGAGACATTCCATTTATTTCTTATTTTGCATATACTTAATTTAATTATTAGTTTATCTAATTTGCTATCTGCTTTTCAATTTCAAATTGTGAGACCAAGGTAATGTTAAAGTTTTTCAAGGTCAGGGAGGCAATGTGTTAGCCTAATGCAAGGAATGATACCAAGGGTATAGGGGATGCTCAGGAGAAGGAAAGTAAATGAGCAAAAGAGTCAAAACCTAAAGTTAGTCCTAGCATTCATCTAACCAAAATCAAAACAACAAAAGCAATTCAGAAGCGAAGAGTATGAACCAGGAAATCTAAAGATCAACGACGAACATACATACAAAGGTTGTTTTATGAAAATATCTTCAAATTTAATTAGTGATGCATCCAAAGCAACTATTCATATAGCATCCAGAAGATTTCAACTTCTGGAACCCATAATGTTGCAACAAACAACTCAAAATGGTGGACTCACAGGAAAAAGAAAAAAAAAGAATGGTTGTAATTTCTAATGCTTCCAGTGCAGTGAAACTTTGAATGATGTACTCTGTGCACCGTTTTGTTGTCTGCTCACTAAATGCGTATTCAGAGCACTTAATAATCATCTTCAAAATGAGAGCAACTAGTACAGCTTAGTTGAAACCTGAAGTTTTTTTATGAATCCTTTTTACATTCTCATTATATTGCTTTAATTTTTAAATTCAGTTGTTTATCATATTGTATTTCCAGTCAGAATAGGCATCTGTATAGATAAAGCCTACAAAGTAACAAAAGCAGTTCTGTCATAATTTGGATTATTGGATTATTCATTCAAATCTATTATTAATATTATTATTATTAAATAAAACTGAAACTGGGTAAATTATTTCCAGGTATGATTTTTTTTAATCTGTTTGAGCAGAATTAACATACTTAACATAAGATGGACAATTATTTTAAGTGGGATTAGTCTTCATTGATGTTGCACCATCAAAATAATTATGGGAGTTATTTAATTGTTAGACAGAGATATGCCCAAGATATAACACGAAAAGTATTCTGTGCGTATATAAAAGGATTATTGGTTTTATATTACAACTAGATAAATCTGATATTTTGCCTGTCGTTCATTTTTTTAATTATTGTTCACCGGCACAACGTTCATTGCTTATGTTCTTATCTGTATAAACCTTTTTAATTTCTGTAAAAGATGTAACTTCTATTAAAATTATCTAAAGATGTTTCTAGGATCCAATGCAGGAAGAGTAATGAATATTATAGGTTAATGGTGTAGTAGTTAACTCTACTGCCTCATGTTTTTAGGAATATGGGTTTGATACTAGAATATTTCTGTCTTCTCCAAAACCAAAAATCGGCCCACGGTTCTACAAATATTTACACGAGTGTACCCATTAACAGATTGGAAACCCAGTCAGAGTTGGATGGGTGGATGGGGGTTATTAAGCTTCTCTTATTTTTATATCATTTTCTGCTTGTGTTTTATAAAATTATGTTTAATACAAATTGTGATTTTGAAACTATTGGTATTGAACTTCAAATAAATGATGTGAATTAACTGTCACCCTGTGGTGATGTGTTTCCTGTCAGAGAAGGACATAGTTTTTGATGTTTCCTTCTAAAATCTTGGTGTATTCCAGTGCTCTCCATAAAAAATAATCTAGACAAATTAACTGTCTGGCACATATTTATGGATGCTACAGAATGGAAATCAGTGTATGTTAGTAACACTAAAGGTCAATAGATTGTTCAACAAAGTTCAAAGAGATCTCTAAACTGAAAGTCATAAACAAAGCTAGATTTGTACATGAGGGGATGAAAAACATCTTTTTCTTTATTTTATAACAATATTCAGACGCTGTTTAATGTGCTTAGTTGTCTTTTATAACTTGCTCTCCATGATGTCACAGATCATGTGGCATATACATCACGTGCTGAGCAGCCATGTAGCATCACAGCAACCAGACACACAAAATAGTGGTGAACATACAAACAAGTACACAAAATGGCCATACTAGTAAAAACAATCTTACAAATTTGTGATATATTAACTAAAAATAATACATTTTAAAATCAAATTTGCACAGCCATAATAGGGTTTAGCACTTTTATTATATACTGCATACATAGTGACTTGACTGAGAGCATATTGTGGTTCGAAAACTGGCTATGAATATTGAGGTTTTATAGGTGCTTACGGCTACTAGCAGTTCATTTTTCAATTGCTTTCTAAATTTACCGGATCTGAACCCAACTTAGAAGTGGAAAAAGAATTGTGTATTCAGGTAGCAGATGGACATCTAAAGCAAATAGGTTCTTACTGATTATCTGACATTGTGACACGATTTAAAGCACTCCTTGTACCTCTGTCACTTGTTTGCTTTTATGAATGTACAGGAGATCCTTGTCCTTTGCAAATAGATCTCTGTCCTCCACCTCATTCTTCTTCTTGGGGTACTTCATGGTCAATTCCAAAATTCAGCACCATGAGAAAATCCATTTCACTTGTGTGTTATGCTCTTTCAAAACTATCAGCACATGCAGGACTCTGATAGCTTGTTCACAGTATAGAAAAAGAAAGAAATTATGAAAACCCACAGCGAGTTACCCCTGTGTCATGTTAATGTGCTGATTACAGTTGAAAGTATATGTCTTCAGAACTGGTGATGATTGTCTTGTCACTAAAATGCCACAAATGTTAAAGGAGCACTAAAAAAATTGATTAGCTCAATGTTTATTCATAAGAGGATTAATTATAAGCAGTCCACAGCAATCAGAGCTCATCTTGTGGAGAAGTACATTTGTAAAACTAGTGAAATGGAAAAAATAAATATGTGCGTGCGTGCGTGTGTCAATTTCTTCAGTTTACTGCATTGTGCTTTTGTGTCTCTGTCCTGTCATTTTGTGAGCTTGGCTGCATTCTACACCATCCAGTTCAGTAAGTGCCTTTTAATTAATTTTGCTGCAGAAAGTCCCCCTGCTTTACTGAATGGATCAAGCTTAAGTAATAAACATTGATAAGACACTGTCAGCTAAGTTATTTATAATCTGGTTATCATAGGGTTCTGAATTTTCCACAACAACGTCATTGGGATTTATCACAAAACTGTACCCACCTGTAACAGCACAAAACTTAATAACAAACGCCATGAAAAGCAACTCTTCTAAGTCCACTATGTTTTAATTTGGTTTTCTTCAATGAGTGCAACCAATCATGGAATTAGATAATCGTATTGAGTAGAATCCAATCAGGAAAAGTCACATAAAACATGAACAAATCAGAGTGCAATTACAGTGTTCGTTTTTGAAAATCTGCATTTTCACCCATCCATGCTGAAACACAGTCTGTGTTTTAAGAAGTATAAGGCTCTGAAGAGTGTTTTCAAATGTATTTGTTTTCGTGGGTTGAATACATTGGAGAAATGTGGCCAAAAGACAAAAGGACAAATCTCTGTGTTTTTAAACAAAAACATAGTTGTGGTCAAAGCCTCGATGGCTTTTCCAATCTCGACCTCCAGCCCACTGTGTTAACCTCGAGCAAAACACTTTACCTGGCTTTTCTCTAATTGTATAAAAAAACGAAACATCAAAACTTACCACTACTTAGTATTTGTAAAGCATACTGAAATGGTATTCACTATAAAGAAAATATGTGATTTTTAGTAATAATTTAAAAGCACAAAACTATTTGGAAAGTGATTAGTATTATCAGCCTTCCAAATGTCAGTCTTCTAAAGAATAAAGACTCTCTGTAGATGGTTCTTGTGTATATCAACTAAAAGAATATTGAAACGTTATTCAGATTTTTATCATTGTTATTTGACATACATACTACAGTGCTTCAAAAGACTTGTTTTCCACTAAAACTCGTTTTGAAAGATACTGTTTTCTGGGGGTTTTTCCATCCTATTGATATAACATCTTTTAAGAAAGTTATAATGATTGGTACATCATATGAAAAGCTTGAGGGAAAACACTTCAAGGAAAATTTCAATTAAAATGTTCTTTCAAGATATTACTTGAGCACTATGCTGTCAACGTTTCATTCCAAATATATCCATATATATTTTTTCAAACGTTCAGTTACTGCCTTTAATCTTTTTAAGAGTGTCGTCTCATGTAATCTCTGATTTTAAGACAGAAAAATGAGACAATATAAGTATAAGATAAGTAAGACAGCCTTTACATGACAACAATATGAAATATTATTATTTAAAAAAATTGGAAAAATAATGAAAGAGTGGAAAATTATACCTGGGTAGAAGGGCAAAAATGAAGACAACTTGCTGCAGATGTTTTTGTATCACAGCTTTGTTCTTTTTTTTTTAGATAAATATAAAAATACATGGGGAAAGAAAAGAAATGTGAATTTTGAATATAATTGTATAAAATGAGAATTTTGCAGAAGGTTTCAAAATGTAAAGCCAATTCTGATATTAAATGCACAGTTTATTAAATATTGATTTTACTGAGCTGAAATCACTCAGAAGTGTCCGAAAGGAATTAAAACTCTAATGTCCAATTTATTCTTGATCCGCTGCATCCTGATTTCTTTGGTCAAGGCTTTGCTTCAGTTACTGTGTGGACTACTGAGAAAATAGCGCCCATTTAAAAGTTGTATTTTTCAATTTACCTTCTCAAATCTAGATACATTGGTGCTTAAGAACCAATTAATGATAGGCTTTTGGGGACAGCCTCCCTAATGATGCACTCTCTGGGGTGATTACCTATAAATGAATATATACAGATTTCCAGTAATTCTGAATTATCAATTTGTATTTCATTTTAAAATCCATCAGAATTGTCCCTGCAGGTAGTAGTGCTCAGCATTTGAGTGCCTGTCTGGTTTGTTGGTTGACAGCATTAAATTACAGTGAAGTAAGCGTATGTTTGTGTTCAACTGTGCATAGAGAAGATGTCATATATAGTAGGATGCATTTGTTTAGTTTCTGCTTAGTTAGAGACCAGGGGCCTCATGTATAAATGTACTTATGATTGGAAACATCCATAAGCCATTTCATAGAAACTGGTTTAATGTTACAGAATGTTTGGTGATTTTAATGACTACAAGTGGCAGGACAATAAAGTGAATCAAGCAAATGCATATGCTTAATTTTAATTAACTTAGTATGTAGCCTCATCTGTTTTCTCCATAAATAGGGTGTGGCTGTGTGTTGTATGATATAACTGGCAAAGGCAACTAACCATTTTGGGGGATGTTTCTAATGGCAGGGTGTCATAGATCGCGATGATGATTGATGATTTCGTGGCTCATGATGATGATTGGCTTACATACCAGTTTAGATTTCCTAGAGCCAGCCTTTTGAAGTTGTGTGCTGAATTGGACCTTACATTATGGAGAGCACCACACAGATATCATGTGATCCTTGTTCCTTTACAGGTTTTAATAACCATAAGCTATTTGGCGACAGGCTTGACCTGACAACCACTTGACGTGTCTGGAATCTCGCAGTCATCAAGCTGTGTCATGTCTGAAGGAAACCTGTGCAAAATGGCTAGTATTGTGTGAAATTATTTTGTTAATGTTACACTAGACAGTGCCTTAACTGCCTTTGTTAACTATTCACAGTATACAGTATACAGTATATATCAGTTTGATTTGAGAACTGTATTCTGATTGACAAAAATCTTTTCTCTGTTTTAGGACTGAAAGATACTAATTCTTTCTAGCATTTGTTCTCGGGACAGTAAAAATATTCACAAAAACTAACAGTTGGCATTACAAAATGGAAGCAGGAAGTCAAACATGTTAACTTCAAATTAAGGAACTAGCTTCAATACCAACCTGTATGTCCTCTGAAGATTAACAGTCTTGGTCTCTACAATTGAATATGAATTGCAGCACTCTAAAAATGTAAACATTTTATAGCTATCTTTGTAATTATAAATAGTCTTATCCTTCTCTTATGAAGCTGAAAGTACATCTTAGATAGATAGATAGATAGATAGATAGATGTTAACGTTTACCCCCTGCCCCAGGTGGAATTGAAGAGTCGCATAGTGTGGGGGAGGAACAATCTCCTCAGTCTGTCAGTGGAGCAGGGCAGTGACAGCAGTCTGTTGCTGAAGCTGCTCCTCTGTGTAGAGATGATACTGTTAAGTGGGAGCAGTGGATTCTCCATGATTCTGCCACGGATGTCAAACTGTCCAGCTCCATGCCTACAATAAAGCCTGCCTTCCTCACCAGTTTGACCAGACGTGAATTGTTCTTCTTCTTTATGCTGCCTCCCCAGCACACCACTGCGTAGAAGAGGGCACTCGCCACAACCATCTGATAGAACATCTGCAGCTTCTTATTGCAGATGTTGAAGGATGCCAGCCTTCTAAGGAAGTATAGTCGGCACTGTCCTTTCTTGCACAGAGCATCAGTATTGGCAGTCCAGTCCAATTTGTCATCCAGCTGCACTCCCAGGTATTTATAGGTCTGCACCCTCTGCACACAGTCACCTCTGATAATTACGGGGTCTAGGAGGGGCCTGGGTCACCTGACATCCAACACCAGCTCCTTGGTTTTGCTGGTGTTCAGGTGTAAGTGTTTTGAGTCGCACCATTTAACAAAGTCCTTGATTAGGTTCCTATACTCCTCCTCCTGCCCACTCCTGATGCAGCCCACGATAGCAGTGTCATCATCGAACTGTTGCACGTGGCAGGACTCCGAGTTGTATTGGAAGTCCAATGTATATAGGCTGAACAGGACCGGAGAAAGTACAGTCCCCTGCGGCGCTCCTGTGTTGCTGACCACAATGTCAGACCTGCAGTTCCCGAGACGCACATACTGAGGTCTGTCTTTAAGATAGTCCATGATCCATGCCACCAGGTATGAATCTACTCCCATCTCTGTCAGCTTGTCCCTAAGGAGCAGAGGTTGGATGGTGTTGAAGGTTCTCCAGAAACATAATTCTTACAGCACCACTGCCTCTGTCCAAGTGGAAGAGGGATCGGTGTAATATATAGATGATGGCATCCTCTGCTCCCACCTTATCCTGGTATGCGAACTGCAGAGGGTCAAGGGCGTGGCGGACCTGTGGCCTCAGGTGGTGAAGCAGCAGCCGCTCCATGGTCCTCATCACATGTTACGTCAGAGTGACAGGCCGGGAGTCATTCAGCTCACTAGGACGTGATACTTTTGGGACTGGGGTGATGCAAGATGTTTTCCAAAGCCTTCGGGACTCTCCCCTGTTCCAGGCTCAGGTTGAAGATGCGCTGTAGATGATTCCCCAGCTCCAACACACAAGAGGTATCAGTCAAAGCTATAAAAGGAGTGCCAAGGACATAAAGTAAGGTCATGTGTGTTTATATTTTAATTAAAGTCTAACAGCAGTTAAATTACAAAATTGTAGATTATAGGTTAAAGTCTATTTTTAATCTTCACTCTATTAATATCTTTAGCATTTCCTTTTTTTGTATTTATTTGTTTATTATTGTGCTGCAGTGGCAAAGCACTGCCAATATGTTGAATCTAGATCATGGCACTAATAAGATACTTTCTGACACGACTGTTGCTTCTCTACCATAAGCACACTAATCTTTAAGGATGTGATTTCTGATAGTGGATATTACTGTGCCCTTCATGAGGGGCTGCAAAAGTCTAGCTTTTAGTGTGAAATGGACTGGTCTGCATGACAATGAGTTCATTACATTAATGTTGAAAAATGATGTCAGTTGTACACTGAGCACTACTGCATGTGAAAGCTGTTTTAAGTAAGAGCTAAACATAAGTTATGTTGCATGATTCAATCAAGTGTTTTGAAATAAGTAATGATTTTTATGTTTCTTTAAATGTGAATAATCCTGATATTTTCGTGTTGTCATCTAAAGACTTCAGCTTCTTCTCACACTTCCAAAGCATATATGTTGTTATTTTCAGATAATTTTGGAAATGCTCTGGTTTATGTGTGTGTATGTGACATAGTGGCATTCAGTCAAGAATGGGAGTCTATCTTGTATATGTTGCTGACATGGGCTCTAATGATAAGACTACTGTTGGTAATAAGTGTATATAATAATATTGAATTAACTGCAAATGTAATAACAGTCACTGGCGCCTAGGGCCAGAAGGAATCCTTTTCCTCTTTACATGACTCTTTGAGGTGGCTCACTATCCTTAGGATGACTGTTTGCCTTTGCCACCCTAGATGTTTGTAGCATTGCAGGCTTACTGTTTTTTATAGGTGCGCCTGGTGCTAGTGATGGAATACCAGCTCTTACTATAGGTGAGTATTCCCTGGGCGATGTAAGTTGTCAGCACCATTACACAGCCCTCCCTTTTGAATCGCTGTCCACAGCGACCACTTCCACATTCTTGAAATGGTGCACAACCCTTTAAAACGGTGGGGCGGTCTGTTCCACTGAAGCTGTGTAGCCAATAATAAGGGCACATTAGCAGGACCAAAGACATTATGTGCTTCCCTGTTGTGAGGTGCAGCAGAGGTATTAAACACTACATTTCTGTGTAGTGATCAGTCACTTGTAAGTGAGCAGGCAAACCTCCTTGCATGGAACTGTAGATGAATTTCATGGCTGTTTTCCTTCAATGAACTTACAATGCAAACATCATTTCAGGTCTAGATCTCATCTTTGAAATTCTCCTGGCTGCCACTTAATGCCTCTGCAATCTGCCTTATGCTTTTCCTGCACAGTTTTACCACTGCCCTACTCCACATGGCTTATCTAGGGTCAGTGGCAGCATGATCTGTCACAATTTTCCCATAGCTCCACTTGTGTATGTGCAGATAAGCAAATAGAGCTTAGCAGATGGAGAAATGGTGGTGGAACTGCAGAGGTAGCAGCCTTTCAGCTCTCTTACCTGGTGTACTAATGTTCAAATGGTACTCCAGACCTCAGCCTCAAGAATCTCCAGCAACTGCTCTGAAGAGCCAAGCAGAACTATTGCAGCATATGTGGTACTCTGTGTTTTGCTAAACTGGATGATCACATTGATATCACTCATTTTCTGTATAATGCCATGTATTATTTTCTGGAAATGTAATATATTGGATTACCATTTTACCTATTTTAAAAAAGAATATAGGGCATTGACCATGAAAAACAAGTAGAGAACATATTTTAGGCTTAGGTGTTTGGAATGGACTTCTGCTATAATGTGGTATTTATTTTATAGTGCCTGACAAAGCTGATCAGGTTCGCTGTTCTGCATCTCTGATTGATCTCACAGCTTGGGTTCAGTTAATTGAAACTTCTTATGCAGCTAAATACTTCTTTTACAACTTCAGCACACATGATGGGTGGTGTCTAATACTCCACTTTTTGAGAAATCGATCGAGGAGGCTTCATCCCCTTTATTTCGATGCAATTGTAATTAAAAATGCAGCTGACATTTACCAATATACAGTATAACTGACCTAATGATGCTTTTTAAGTGTTTGAGCCAAACTGGTCATTTTGTCCTGACATTTACTTGAACTGATATAAATATGGCATTGTAAGGTAGTTAAAAACAGAAACAAATTGAAAGCTGGGAAATGCCATAGGACTTCATTTTTTCATAATTTAATGTTAGATAAAATAATAAAGATAAAATAATAATTTATCTTTGTCCTAATTACATTTCATAAGTCAAATTTTAGTTAAGAAATTATTTAATGAATTTCCAAGTCAACTTTTAGTCTTGATTATCTTTAATAAATAATTTTACGAGAATAGTCCAGAAGAGTACATTTTTCAATTAATGTATACACTTTGGCAGTTGGCTAAACAATTTATTAAAAACTTTGTCAAAACGGTACCATATAGTAATGGCATGATTATATGATTCAAAATCAAGTGTTAATAAATAATATTGCAGTGTCAAGCATTTTAAGTTAACATAGTATTATTCCTATTGCAAAGTTATACAAACATAAATGGGATTTTAATGCACACTAGATAAAAAAAAAACACTATTACTGTTTTTGATTTCATGCAATAAGATTGAAAAGACAAATCTGCTTTTATCATCATCCATCATTCAACCCGCTATATCCTAACTACAGGGTCACGTGGGTCTGCTGGAGCCAATCCCAGCCAACACAGGGCACAAGGCAGGAAACAAACCCCGGGCAGGGTGCCAGCCCACTGCAGATTTATCATCATTTATATGGTATATATTTGTAGTTGCACAGCAGAATGTTGTAACTTTCAATGAGGCATTAGAGCAAAAAACGAAACCTTTTCTTATGTTTTGAATTATTATAATACTGTATATAAAGATAAATGCAATAAAAATTCAAAATTCCCGTCTAATGAACAATAGATGCAGAAGGACATTTTCATTAGGCTAAATTGGCAACTGTAATTGCCTTCATCATCCTCCAGTCACAAAATAAAAAATTTCAATCATTTTGTGTCATCACTGCACTTCCTCAAAGAAATTCAAACTGAGCTTTATTTAGTTGATAACAGGGGCACCCTGTGCTGCTCAGGTTTGAATAAAGTGCAGGTGCAATCACAAAATAAATTCCTCCGTGAGAACAATTTTGTAGCCAAACCAAAATTTCACTGACTAAACTCACAGTCAGGAGCAACTTTGCATACCAAAAATACCTTCTAGGGACACTGCTCTAATAAAGTGCATGTGCATTCACTAAATAAAGTTCTACAAAGGGAAGTTATTGGAACAAAACTTCTTAAACAGTCCTCCTCTGTACCAATGGGGAATCTGTGCAAAATTCAGTACTGATTTACAAACTGGAAAAACACAGAAACACACATTCAGGTTTATTATATGATTTTGTTTTAGATATGTAACAAAAATATAAAAAGCAACTGAAACCAAAAAGGGGCTTTTTCTTAATTTATATTTTATGAATTCTTATTTTGTTTTACTTAATGAATAGATGGGAGGGCATTTGACCCCTTCTTATGACAAATAAAAACATTTTACTGTAATTAGAAAGAGAGAAACTAGACAGACTTAGACACAGTGAGGGATTCAGCCATTCTAATTTATGCAGGCTGCCTGTTTCACCAGCTACTGTCAGAGCTACGCACAAAAGGAGTTTGGACTGGGCTTTGATGCCGTATAGAACACACAAACCACATTAATTTCTTTCTGCCTGTGTGCATGAATTGTTGTTTTCAATAATTCCTTTGCCAACATTTTCCATTACATTAACTAGAGCAGTAATTAACAGCAACCGATACAGCAATGGTGGAATGGTGCTCCCTCCTTACAGCTTGGCCACTGTGAATGTGTTGTCTGTTTTTATATTGTGTACTCATGGGTCTTTAATCCCAAAATAATATGTATTTAGTGAATGATACACAGCTATAGACTGCTATTGATGCTTCTTGCTTGTTATAATATACTGTATTACAACAACATATTACCCTGTAAAATACTAATTCAAATGCTTGACTAGATGTAAATTATGATCTTTCAATCAAGTTGCTCAGATGTACACTAAATTGCCTTCAACTTGCTTTTGAGTATTTCTGAGTTGGTGAAACGGAAAGCAAGCAGAAGAATTGCTGCAAAATGTTAAAATACTATAATGTACCCTTTACTTAGTGCAATCATCTCTTTTCTATCTCTGATATAATTATAAAGTAAAACAATGCAGTGATAGGGAGGCCAGTTTGACTCATTTATCTTTTGTTTCATTATCTTTTTATATCTGTGGTTTTGACATTTGTAACATCATACTGACCCCAGATTGCATTTCATGATGAAGAACACTGATGTATATTGCTACTTTCTCTGTGGCTAAAACATTTGGGAGAATAAGTGTGAAGACAACTGTCATCACAACATTTTGACTTTTTCAGTGATCTGAATGCACAGAAATTCTACTAACCAAAATCAATTATGAAATGCTTTTAGAAAAACAAAAAAACATGAGATGCATTTAAAAATAAAAAAGAAATCATAAAAGTACATAAAAATGTATATTATATTATTACTTTATAACATGAATTTCTTATATGATAAAGAAACAAATTCTTTTTCTCTTAATTTAATTTGAAAGAAGGTCATGAGGGTGTTTTGGTATCCTGAAGAATTTACAATGAATCCTCTGAGAAGCATATGCATATTAAGAAAAATAAATAATTAAATAAATACCCCTGGAACTCTATTTTTATCATAAAAAGAAAGCAGGGTGTTTAAGGCTAAAAATGATAAAAGCAATAATAAAAAAAAAAGTCTGTCTAGAGGGAACATTCAACAAACAATGAAAAACAAGAAATGTGTTCCACTTGCTCCACCGGTTCTGAGATTCATGAAACAATTAAGAGGTCACATGGGAATCCATTGTTCAATTTTTTATGCAACAATTTTGGCATTTAAGCATTTATTTTTTATTTTTATGATTGTGAAAAAATATTGTGGTGGAGGGAAAATCATTTACCTTTTTCTTACTTTAATTTTTTTGGTGTTAAATACCTAATCCAAAGCAAACCATGTCCCAGTTTCTGCCATTTTTCATTCAAAACATTACTATATAAAAATCATACATTCATCAAAACTTGAATAACAAAGTGCATACCTCAGGCTTAAATACTTTTTTGATGTAATATAAGTGAAGCAAACTTTTGATACGTTGTATTGTTTTGATGAATAAATTATTAAAGCTCCACTACCAAAAAGAAAAACTAAAAAGATACTTATTACATAGAGCACGTTGCATTCATCAGTGCATATGTATTGATCTGTACAGGTTGTTTGGGTTATATTCTATCAATTTTTAACCTAATACAAAAGGTTTTAAAATCATTTCCTCCAAATTAGTTGTGTATAGTCTAGATTTTGATTGCAGTCCCTCTCTGGGATTTCCCTTTCAGGTACTACACAACTCAGTTACTCTAATGAGTGAAAAATCATTTCACCCCAGCATAATGGTAAATCATTTCCCTCCATTAATTTATTTTCAAACTGCTGCTTATCCAGTTCAGGTCATAGGGAGCTGGGGGCCTGTTGGGGCAGTGCTGTGTGCAAGGAGACAAACAACCTTTGTTGTTGCACCAGCCTGTCACAGAGCACACTCATGCACACAACTTAGAGTTACCAACTAATCTATCAGGCATGTTTTACGGATGTGTGAGGAAAACCTGGGTAGCTGTAGGGAAATACATACGGAAGAGTTGAAGGCATGCCAACACCTCACAGATAGTGAATAAGCAGTTACTGGAACACAGTATGGTGGATCTGTGAGGCAGGATCACTAAAAACTAAACTATTGATTATTAAAAGTAAGTTTGTGTTTAAAAACAGAAACTTCTAGTTTGTTCTAAAGTCAATTCTTAATGCAATTTAAATGTACCCTAAATTAGAAGGCAGCACTATGCTGTTGTGATCAATCAGGGCTGCTCAGTAAGCCAAAAGACGGACCACCTTGTGATTTCTACACTTCAGTAATGCTGCATATCTTTTTGTTCACAATAGTTCCATCAGTAATGCAGGTAATCTTTAATGTACATTTGTTTGCTCCGTTAAATGAGGTTTTCTCAAATCCAATTATCTCTAAATGCAGTTATCACAGTGGGGTTAAACACTATCTGAAGTAGCCTCTAAGACAAAGTTCCTTCATAGTACAGTAGGCGTCTTAAATGATTCTATTTTCTGCTCTCCCAGGAAAGCATAACCAAACAGGGCAATCCCTTTCTTGACTTTATTGGTTCTGGATGGTTCCCTGGGCACATCCAGGATGATGGAAAAGCAAAAGATTTCTTGTGCCCTCATTTAGCAGTAGTAGAAGCATTATCACAGTAAATGTTTAACATCTTTTTAAAATAATATTTTCTGTTACAAAACAAAAATAACTATTTCAGTCAAAAATTGCTGAAAGAGTAACCTCAACTGAAATATGTATCCATGACCCCTGGATTCATTACTTCTTTTCTCTTCATCTCAGCTTCTACTTCAGAGCACCACTAACTACACCAGAAATGCTTCCACAAGCCTTCATGACCCAGAAGCTTTAGTCAACATAGATAACTTGTGAAATTTATTATGGTGATGTGTTGCCTGTCCCAGTACTCTTAACTCATTTTTCACAGGGAAGTGACAGTCACGTCTTTTTTTTTATGTACATTCAGTTTTTGGGATTTTAAATGAAAATTAAGATCATATTCAAAGAAGTGTGTGTACAAACTGATCAAATGAATTACATTTATTACTGACAATTCTGGCCCCTTGCCAAATGTGTGCACAAGGAACAATATTTCTTAATAGCTTATTAGTTTTTAAATAATTTTAATATTTACTTCTTTCTTATAATGTGAATGAAACATTTTGGTGTTTTTAGGATGTTAAATAATTAAAACTAAGTCTAAATTTTTTCTGTAAGATAAGGAGCTGTCTTTCCACACATACCACTCTGAATTTTTTTTTTAAAGTTAATCATTATATGCTTGTCTTGAAAGTGGAAAAGGATGGCTAAATATTTTGTCTAATGCAAATTCAATATTTATCTACTACCTTCTGGATGTTTACTTCTGCATATTTGAAGTTGTTCCTTTTTTATTTACAAGATGCTTCTTCAACTTACAATATAAGGATAAACTGCCTATGGCTTGCAATCAGCCAATCAACAGCACAAGACTGCTAAAGTACCGCCGTTTATCAAACCATGTAGCATTTGATTAAGCTGATGCCAGTTTTGAAGTCATTTATTCTTCGTTATCGGAAAATACTTCATTCTGATTAGCATTGCACTAAACAGCCTATTGAGACAAACATCACCTGAATCCCAAATATAACTCAAGTCTTTAAGCAGTCATGCATAATCTCAGGGTAGAGTTTCTCTTGTGTAAATTAAAGCCACCTTTGTGAGAATCTTATCTAAAATATGAACACTTAAAATGTCATTCAGATAAATTCTGTCTCAAAAAAGAACACAAAAACTATTACATATTATAACCTGTACATATTTCTTGAAATCCAGGGTTTATGAAATCTATTCATAAAGTATCATTTATTATTATACCCTGCAAAGTTAAATTGTTTTAGATGAACATGGGATTGTCATTTTCAATTACATATAGTAAGTATTAACAAACAAAGTGTATGTAAGGCAACTTAACAATGATCGAAGATCAAATAATGCCTGCATTGCAACTACATGGAAACCTGTAGAGAAATTGTCCACTTGAAAATGTTGTTATATTGATTGAATTAATCTGCTAAAAGATTTTTATTATAAAATGTATACATTTACTAAACAAAGATAGTTTTTCTGGCTGTTATATTGAACAGGGTCTTAAAGAGCATGATGCAGTAAATAATAATGTACTGTATTTTATGGATAACACTTATTTTGAAGATGTTGCTAATTGTTTCCTAATTATTCTTATTTTATAAGAGATAATGTCTAGGGACATTCTTGCACAATTATGGTCATTTCAAGGACTTACTTGAACAAATACGCACATAAGCACTTTTAAATGTAGGGCAATTATTAGCAGAATACAAAAAACAACAGCTCTAAAAATTGGATTGCTCTGAGGGAACATAAAGGGAATAAATATAAACTCAAATAATGTTTCCATTACTAAAAACTGTAAGTGATGCACATCAAATTCATTAAACCATTATGATTTTGTTTAAACGGTTAATTACTCAAAATATCCCTTCCAGCCCATGAAATTGGAAATAACCGTGCAACAAATTATGATGTCACTGCTCTTTTGGACAGCAGAGCAATAAGACCACTATATGACGTGAAGATGTTGTTCCCGTCCTTCTGATGATCTTGCATAAGTTTGGAGAACTAGTTGACTAGGGCTCTATTAAATCTGTCCACAAAGATGTTACATGCTCTGAAGGTGGAGCGTGGTGGCTTGGGAAAACTTAGGGGACCTAGAAATCCTGTGGTGAAAGTGGTTGGTGGAGGAGGGCTAACCAGAATGGCCTCCATCTGCTAAGCTTCTGTAAATGCTTTCCAAAAGGTTCTGGGTGGTGCCAAGGGCACATGCTACTGGATCTTCAGAGGCTGAAGAAATTTCTGTAAGCTGGCTTCCCCTGCAGATCTTCTGGGAACATGCAGTAACCCTTGTGGTTAAGATGTCTGTTGCTAAAACACCTTGGTTCTCTGGGCCCTTCCTCTCTCTGGTATAGAGGTCATTCTGTTTATGTTCTGCTATACTAACTTCCTACATGTGAAACTCCTCTCAAGTGCTGTCACCAATGCATTTAGGTGTCTCTGGTCTTCCTGGTGGATGTACAGCAACATGCTCACTATTCTTCCTCAAGGTGTGTCACTGTTACCTTCTCATCTAATTGATTACAACAAGGACAAATATTAAAAATGAATAGGATTAATACATTAAAGGACATCTGAGTTAGAAATGTTTGCTGTCAATACTTTTGATAATTATTCTCTCCAGTTTCAACTGATACTGAAAAGGTTGATCATTTATTAAAAGCAAATACAATGATACATTAAAAACAAGCATTTGGTTATAAATAGACTTAAAATGTATCTAACAACTAAGTTACCAGTTCAAAAGGGTAAGTGGAATGTAATGTGTCAGGAATGATTTTCTTGATGATTTTTAGTGATTTCACATATTGAATGCATATCAGGATTTTTTATTTATACATTATTAACATTTTTAATGTTATTTTACTAATGTCATACAGTCTCTGTGTTGTTTGTTTTTTGTGGTCATCAACATTTTGTGTGTTTATGTTTCATGATTGCCACCACTATGTATGATTGTTCTATGGACACCCATAGCTTATAAATGATGGCAGTGCATTTTTCTCAGGATCTGAATTTTAATTAATTAAATAATAGACCTCACGAGAGACTAGTTCAAATTAACAAACAATTTAGGAAAAAAAATTGATTTTGACCTTTCCTTTCACTTTTGATTTTTGTTTTGGCCAATAGAGGCCACACAATATATTGTATTTGAATATAACAAATCCTGATTTAACCTTCTTCCAACTCATGGTAAAGAAATGCAGTTTGCAGCCTTGGTTGGACTACTGATGTAAAAGGGGCCAAGTAAATATAAATATTTACTTAGGTTGACTAAGATATTAAGATTTGTTGAGGTACGTAACAGTGAAACACTTTGTGGATGCTATGTGCATTTATTTTACTACAATGGTCTCAATTCTCACTATAACTGGAAGTCTGTATTGCAGATGTTACTGTCAATGGTTGTCGTTACTTATTTATTCAGTTTTTCTTTTTCCTTTCAAACTGCTCAGTCTGTTTATCAACATGTTAAAGCATACTCTTCATTGGCATATCAAGAACAGTGCTTTATTAATACAATATGTTTTTGATTAATCAAAATCCAACAACCCATCTGGATGACTACAAACTGTTGACATGAAAACAGAAAGCAGATGTACCTTAATACTGTATGATAAATGTTTTTCAATTTTTTGTTGCAGATGTGTTCTTT
This sequence comes from Polypterus senegalus, assembly GCF_016835505.1. Classification (NCBI taxonomy): domain Eukaryota; kingdom Metazoa; phylum Chordata; class Cladistia; order Polypteriformes; family Polypteridae; genus Polypterus; species Polypterus senegalus. Next base: position 100,132,903 of record NC_053163.1, on the reverse strand, counting down.
TAAAAATGTAGTACTTGTTGTGTTTCACTTACTCATGGCAGTCAATAAGATCAGATACTAAACACCTTTAGAGAACTTAAATAGCAATACAGTAATCCCCCGCTATATCGCGCTTCGACTTTCGCGGCTTCACTCTATCGCGGATTTTAAATGTAAGCACATCTAAATATATATCACGGATTTTTCTGGTTCGCGCTTTATGGACAATGGGTCTTTAATTTAGGTTACATGCTTCCTCAGTTTGATTGCCCAGTTGATTTCATACAAGGGACGCTATTGGCGGATGGCTTAGAAGCTACCCAATCAGAGCATGTATTACATATTAACTAAAACTCCTCAATGCTATAAGATATGCTTCCCACGTGGCGCTTGTTTTGTTTGCTTCTCTCTGTCTGTCTCACTCTCTCTGCCTGACGGAAGGGGTGTGAGCAGAGGGGGCTGTTTACACAGTGGCTGTTTGCCTAGAAGATAGGACGCTCCTCTACAAAATGCCGCTTTAGCGCGGTGCGTCTGTATACTTAAAAGCACGTATTGATTTTTTGATTGTTTGCTTTTCTTAGCGAGCGCTCTCTCTGACATTATCTGCTCTTCACGGTGCTCCTTTAAGTAGTAACCTCAGATCCTCAAATGAGTGTCTCCTTAGAATTCCAAGAACAAAACTTAAAAGAAGTGGTGAGGCGGCCTTCTGCTGTTATGCACCTAAAATCTGGAATAGCCTGCCAATAGGAATTCGCCAGGCTGATACAGTAGAGCACTTTAAAACACTGCTGAAAACACATTACTTTAACATGGCCTTTTTATAACTTCATTTTAATCGTAATTTAACTTAATCCTGATACTCTGTATGTTCAATTCATCATAACAACTATTCATGGTGGCTCTAAAATCGGTACTGACCCCTACTCTCTTTTCTGTTTCTTTTTCCGGTTTTTTGTGGTGGTGGCCTGCGCCACCACCACCTACTCAAAGCTTCATGATGCTCCAACAATGATGGACGGATTAAAAGGAAGAAGTCTACGTGACCATCATCATCGTCAAGCCCTTCCGTGAGAATCCTAAATCCAAAGAGGACTGTTTCATTTATATTAGGTAGAATGCCCAGAGGGGACTGGGCGGTCTCATGGTCTGGAATCCCTACAGATTTTATTTTTTCTCCAGCCGTCTGGAGTTTTTTTGTTTTTTCTGTCCCCTGGCCATTGAACCTTACTCTTATTCGATGTTAATGTTGATTTATTTTTATAATTATGTCTTTCATTTTTCTATTCTTTAATATGTAAAGCACTTTGAGCTACTGTTTGTATGAAAATGTGCTATATAAATAAATGTTGTTGTTGTTGTTCCTTTGAAGATAAGATATGTTTGCATTCTTTTAATTGTGAGAAAGAACTGTCATCTCTGTCTTGTAATGAAGCACAGTTTAAACGTTTGACTAAAGGGTGTTATTTCATGTCTAGAGGGCTCTAATAATGTTAACAGTGTGGGAGAGTTTATAAGGGCTTAAAATATATAAAAATAACCATACAAACATATGGTTTCTACTTCGCGGATTTTCACCTATCGGGGGTCTGGAGCAAACCCCGCGATCGAGGAGGGATTACTGTAACCTTTTTAAGGCAACCAGCGCACAGGTTTTCAGAAATCTTCACATACAACTTAGGAAAGCCTTAATTTCTTCTCCCCTTTACCCTTTTAATTATTGGTATTTGGAAGTTAGAGATCTGCTTTGGTTTTGAATGCAACACACCACAACATGTGTCATTTGCTCCATTTTGCCCTCAGTGAGTCACACTACATTTTGCAGTGGAGTGTTTGTTTTCCTAAATGTTTATCTGCTACTTTTTTTTTCAATTAAAAAAGTCAAAATGCCACAACATAACTGTTTCAGTAAATGTATCATTATTTAGTAAAAATAATTCAGAATTTGAATTTATTACTGCCAGAGGTCAAAACAGACCCTGAACTGCTGCTCCAGAATAAACCTTTCAATAATTCAAAAAGATATTTGGTCATACTATACCAACCCTTACCTTTCCTAATGTAAATAAAACAGGTTTTCTCCTTAAAGAGACTATCTAGTATTGATCCTTCTCTTATTTTAATTTGAACATGCCCTTTTCAATCGAAAGTATGAAAGTGAAAGTAATTGTTAATTTATACAGTGACATTAAAGGAGCTCTTTAATGCAAATTTGATTGAATAAAAGTCATTTTGTCCTAATGCTTCTATTAATTACTATTATGGATGTGTTGCTGGAAACAAACTGATTATATACTTTTCAAGTAATACATTTATTCTCTAAGATTTATTAATGAATCTTGTTTTTTCTAATTAACATTAGACAATTTCCTAATTATTTCTTAATCATGCTTTTAGATATAAACGTAAAAGAGTTTAACTCCTAGCTGGGAGTATAATTAGGATTTTTATTAAGATGGGCTTTTTCAAGTCATGTCAAGTGGCTTTATTTTCATAACATCCATACACAGTATTGCAGCATACAGTGGTATGAAATTACATTCCCTCTAACCGTGGTGCAAAATATACATAAACACAGGACAAGTGCAAGACAGGTAAAGAACTATACTATATTATTATTGATAAAATAAGTAATTCAAAATAAATAATAGCTAAGTAAATAAATAAATACATACATACATACATAAATACATAAATGAATGAAACATAGGTGAAAAGTGTAACAAATGGACTGCATTTAAATTTGCTACTAGTGACAGAAATGAGGACAGGGGGCAGCAAAGAGTTCACAGTCCTGGCAGCCAAGGGGTGGAAGCTGTTGCAGCACTGAGAAAAACTGGTTCAGATACCATAGTACCTTCTGCCAGATGGAAGTGGGACAAAGAGATCATGTGAGGGGTGGGAGAGGTCCTTCAGAATGCTGTAAGTTTTCTGGATACAATGCTTTACAAAGATGTCTTCGGTGGAGGGCAGAGAGGAACAAACAATGGTTAGAGACACTGCAGTTCCCAAACCAGACAGTGATGCAGCTGGTTATAACAGTCTTGATGGTTTCGTAAAATAAAAAGAAATAACTTGTTTTTTCACTTTTTAAGAACTATTCTGAATAATAACATAACAAAAACATTTCCAAATATGTTGTATAACTGAATAACTGTTTGGTTTTTGCTTCTAAGTACTATTGTAAATAAAATGCTATGTGTACAGATGTATGCTGGGGTAGGGCAATAGTGCAGTTGTCAATGCTATTGTATCACTGCTTCAGGGGACTTGATTTGAAACATGTTCCCTACATAAATTTTGAAGAGTTTTCCCAAGAAAAACGTTTTTCCATTTCAGATTTCAAAGATGTGCATGTTAGATTCATATACAACTATACATTGGCCTATTATGTGTGTACATTTAGGTGTGCATGTCTTGCCTTGGAATATATCCCTATCCAGGGCTTGTTTCTGTTTTAAGTTAAAAACAATAAGGATTGGGTGTGAGCTCCTATAACCTCTGCATCATGATGATGCGGTATGGAAACTGCTATAGTCCACACCAGAGCTGGCTAAAAATACTGTATAAATGACAAAAGGTTTACAATTGCGTATTTCTGTAAATTTAAATATTTCGAATCGGATTTATACCTAATTATTTTGGTGTTGAAGTATCAAAAGGAACTAGATAGACGTTCTTCTTAAGTATTACATTTAGGTAATTTATTTTGGTTTAAAGTATTGAAATTTCCCTGTTTGATTAATAGGTACACAAGAGATAATCAGATAACATGGGTCTTCCACTAGAGATTTGGTAAGCAAGAGTTTGTTTTCTTACTTTAATTACATTTGGAGATTTGCAATCAATCAATAAACAAGTTGCTTATCTAAATGATATACTCTCTTCAGATAGATTGATGACCTATACTGCTCCTCTGCTTCTATAATAAACCTACCAGAACATCTTTTAAAATCTGTATTATTGCTAAGTGCAAACATGTTCACTTGTGTAATGTATTTATACAGTAATGTACTGTATAAAGCACAGGTTAGTAGGCTGCTATACTTTGAATCTGAAATATAATTTGAAAAGTACTTGAATAAAATCTGTTTTGATTTAAAAGTTACACTTGAAAGTTAGGATAGGGTAAAAATTAAGATTTTTAAGTGTTTTAAAGACAGATTAGAAAATATCAGTCCATCTATCTATTCATTTTTCAAGTCAGTTACATCTAGCTCAAGGGTTCTGGAGCTGGAACCTATCTTGGCTACATCCTTGTTTATTTTATTTTAATTTTGTTTATTTTTTAGTTATTATTTATGTTCATTATGTGACTTTGTTAAGTCCTTCTCTGAAAAATTCATGTACTTTGTCATTCAGGAACTGTGCGCAGCATAAGAAAGATGTCTGTAGAGAAGTGCTACGGTACTTAGCTTGATGAACCCAGATTTCCTGTTTTTTTCTGCTCCATTTTCTGTAAATGGGTTTATTTATTTTTTTGCGCAAAAAGTGTCATAGCTACAAGTGCTTGATTAAGAATAGTCATGAGGGAGCAGGGCAGTACTGGTTTTACTACATTTAAGGGCATGAGAAGTGGCAATTGGGGCAATATTTTATTTTTCTCATTAACCAGTAGCTGGAAGGACATCCTTTTTATTTATGTGTTTGGAACTGGACCCGGACACAGACAGACAGTAAACGGTTTCGCACCCAACACACTCATTTTATTTACAAATATTTACAAAGTCACTAGTGCTCAACCTAGTGCCTCCAGCACCAATCCCCCAAAGTCCAGACCTCTCAGTCTTCCGTTCCATCCTTTCTGGCCGCCTCCACTCCTTTCTCCGAGCTCCGTCCTCTTCCACCCGACTAATAGGCAAAGAGGCAGCCCCTTTTATCCCAACCCGGATGGGCTTCAGCTGCTTCCCGGCAATCCCCCGTGTGGCAGAAGTGCCGGCTGCGCACCCGGAAGCCCTCCGGGTGTCCCTAGTCTTCTTCCTCCCAACACTTCCTGGTGTGCCGGAAGTGCTGAGGTCCAGGGTTCTTCAGGCACCTACAGGGTTGGGCTTCCATGCCCTCTACCCATGGCCCCCAACACAACCAGGGCGGTCACCCCCTTGTGGTCTGGAGGAGGCACAAGCCCTCCTCTGGTCTTCCTGGGCGTCCCAGCTAGGCTCCACCCCCAGCCGCATGCGACATGTGCTAAAAAATGAAAAATATGTGTTTACTGAAAAAGAAGCTGGTGAATTAATTGGATTGAATGTATTTATGAAATTGCACTTAGTCCCTTTTAGCATGTCATAGATATATGCATCTCTTGTATGTCATCACATCAACAATTCTTGCAGTCCAAGTCTTATCCTTACTCAAGCTTTAGATTAGCCATACAGCAAAATGTTCTTTAAAAATGCAAATGGCTTTGCAAGTATGGACTCAACTGTGTGGATTAGATTAATTAATTGTGGGGCAACAGAAAAAATAAAAAAATGGAAATGACATTTGTACTTCTTCTCAAAGCTCTAAACCTTTCCTTTTTTGGACCATAATAGACCTAAAATGGTCTATTAAAGTGCTAGGGACTGCAAGTGTGTCAAATTTTTAATTTTGTCAAATTTAACTCTAAATATTGAATGCATTTTTAAAGAAAAATGGATTCATGACTGCCTCAGTTTTGCTCTGACACAAATCCTCCTCTACTTATTCACCGCTCCCAAAATTTTTTCCATTTCTTGAATGCATCCTGGAACTCGTTTTGGGGAATATCACATTTGTCCCATGGCAATTTTTTTACAGTGGATTTCAAAAAGCAGGGGCTTCACACCTATGTTTCGTCTCCTTTATGACTTATTTCAGAAAGTTTTCATCAGCATTTGAATGATGTAATAACTCAACTAACTGTGACACAGTTCACTTTTTGCTCAGCTGTCAAGAAATGTGGCACAAATTTCACACATTAACACAATTCATCTGCAGTTTTTCAATCAAAATTGTGTGACACAGATTTTCACTGGTGCCTGCTTCTTCAGAAACTTCACAGACAGGTGATGATTGAAGCACACACTTTATCAATGTGAGAATGTCTGCCAATTTGAATCAAATCCTCTACCATATTGGACATTTCTGTGGCGTTCGTAAAATTGTTTACAGATTAAATAATCCTGTGCATAAGCTTGCTGCAACATCTGAAAAGTCTCAGTAAAAGATTTTGCCAATTTCACACCGAATTTCACTGATCCACACTGCTCTTCACGATCCTTCACATTTAAATTTCCAAGAAAGCACAAAAGGCACAGGAGACAAGTTCACTCTACTACATGTACTCAATGACTAATTGAAATGGCCTGATTAACCAAGGTTACCAATACAAACCACCACTGTCACAAGTTTGCTATGTTGGCACTGTGGCTCACTATTTAATAAGTTTGGTTTCTTTTTGTACAGACCTGATATGACCAGAATCAGGCAATCAAGCCAGATTTAGCCGAGAGTATTCACAATCTCCCGACAAGTTCTTTTTGAGTGGCCTCTGTTGCTAGCAACCCAAGCACAGGAGAACCTGTAACTCCACTGGAATAGTATGATTGCATGTAGTAGAGCTCTTAAGAGTGAGATGCAGCTGCTGCCAGAGATCCATAAGAAAACCCTGAGAGCAAATGAAGACTCATAAGTCACTCAGCATCACGAGTGAAAAAGTTTGTGTAGCTGTTGGTGAAGTCCATTAGTAGAGCACATGCAGTCATGGCTCCTTACTCTTCAAAGATTTCTGTCCATATACAGTAAAGAGTGAACACATTACCCTAATTAATATATAAAAATCCTAGATAGGTAGGGTGAATCTCACAATTTAACTAAATAATGTTTAAAATAATAAAACACAAACAGTTGGTATTGTTAGTCCATAGTAAAAATCAACACTACATATTTTAGTATTGTATGTGTTCCTGTTCATATACAATTAAACAGTTTTCTGCCGGTCTACATCAATATGTTAATATTACTCTCATTTTTGACCTGTTGCAGATGTGTATTTTTCAGCATTGATATTAGCTGAATGTAAGGTATTTTTTAATTTGTTTGTTTTGTGGTCCCCGGCCGGGGCTGGAGCACGACCGGGACGCCCAGGAGGATGTAAGGAGGGCTTGTGCCTCCTCCAGACCGCGAGGGGGCGTCTGTCCTGGTTCTGTGGGGAGCCACGGGTCGAGGGCATGGAAGCCCTACCCTGTAGGGGCCCGTGGTCACTGCCAGGCGGCGCCCCGATGCCGGTTTACCCCGTACGGTCCTCGGCTGGGGATGGAGCCCGGCCGGGACGCCTTAGAGGACCAGAGGGGGGCGTGTGCCTCCTCCAGACTGAGTGGGGGCGTCCGTCCTGGTTATGCAGGGGTCCTCGGGTACAGGGCTTGGAAGCCCAGCCCTGTAGGGACCTGTGGCCACCGCCAGGCGGCGCCCCAGTGCCTGTTTATCCCAGGAGCCCGGCACTTCCTGGTGTGGCGTACATGGGGAAGACGACCGGGGAGACACAGATGGCTTCCGTGTGCACGGCCGGCACTTCCGCCACACAGGGGTGTGGCCGCCGTTAAGTGCCGGGAAGCAGCTGGAGCCCATCCGGCTCCCCATAAAAGGGGCCGCCTCCCTCCGGTCAGCGGTGGAAGTCGGGAGGCAGAAGGACTGAGCTTGTGGAAGGACTGGAGGCGGCCAGGAAGGCACAAGGACTGTGGGCCCTGGACTTGGGGGAATCAGTGCTGGAGGCACTGGGGTTCGTGAGTGCATGTGACTTTATATTGTGTATTGTAAATAAACAGTGTGTGGGTGCAAAATATGTTGTCCGTCTGTCTGTGCCGGGGCCAGCGTTCACAGTTTGTTATTGCTTTCATATAATCTTAATTGCACCAGTACCCCTTTTGCAAAATGGGTGAATAGTAATGTATTATGTGCACAGATACACATTTGTAGGCATGCTTTTACATATAAAAACATTCTCACTAGTTTTACAAATCCCCATTTTTTGTTATTTTTCACATAATTCCATAAACTTTAAAGTCAAACATGTTTGCATGATTGTTTTATAAATGAAGCCTCTGGTATCATATCCTTGATATGGATTTGCATAGGAATGTCTACAGTATATGCATAGTCTAGAAATTACCCTCTGTTATTTTACATTTGCCTGATTTGCCTGATTGTGCTTTGAAGATTTAGTTTCACCTGTGAGCTTTAATAAATGACTATGAAGAAACAATGAATGTCATTTTTTTGACATTTTTCCTGAATGCTTTATCATTCTGACATCTATTATCCAATTTTTGGTCATGAGAGCCAAAGCCTTACAAATTTTTATTTTGCTTTATGTTTCAGGGTAGATATGCAACTATTATGAAAAATAATTACATTGCTTTACATTACATTGCAGGAGGAGGAGTATAGGAAACTAATCAAGGACTTTGTTAAATGGTGCTACAACTGAACACCAGCAAAACCAAGGAGCTGGTGTTGGATTTTAGGAGGACCAGGCCCCTCACAGACCCTGTGATTATCGAAGTGACTGTGTGCAGAGGGTGCAGACCTATAAATACTTGGGAGTGCAGCTGGATGATAAATTGGACTGGACTGTCAATACTGATGCTCTGTGTAAGAAAGGACAGAGCCGACTATACTTCCTTAGAAGGCTGGTGTCCTTCAACATCTGCAATAAGATGCTGCAGATGTTCTATCAGACGGTTGTGGCGAGCCCCCTCTTCTATGTGGTGGTGTGCTGGAGAGGCAGCATAAAGAAGAGGGATGCCTCACGCCTGGACAAACTGATGAGGAAGGCAGACTCTATTATAAACACGGAGCTGGACAGTTTGACATTCGTGGCAGAGCAATGGGCAGTGAGCAGGCTCCGGTCAATCATAGAGAATCCACTGCATCCACTGAATAGTATCATCTCCAGACAGAGGAGTAGCTTCAGCGACAGACTGCTGTCACTGTCCTGCTCCACTGACAGACTGAGGAAATCATTCCACCCCCACACTATGCGACTCTTCAATTCCACCCCTGGTAAACATTAATATTATACAAAATTATTGTCTGTCTGTTATACTTTCATTTTTATTACTCTTTAATTTAATATTGTTCTTTATCTGTATGCTGCTGCTGGAGTATTTGAATTTCCCCTTGGGATTAATAAAGTATCTATCTATCTATCTATCTATCTATCTATCTATCTATCTATCTATCTATCTATCAAAGATGTACTTTCAGCTCCATAAGAGAAGGATAAGACTGTTTATAATTATAAAGATAGCTATAAAATGTTTACTTTTTAGAGTGCTGCAATTCATATTCAATTGTAGAGACCAAGAATGTTAATCTTCAGAGGACATACAGGTTGGTATTGAAACTAGTTCCTTAAAAACATGTTTGACTTCCTGCTTCCATTTTGTAATGCCAACTGTTAGTTTTTGTGAATATTTTTACTGTCCCGAGAACAAATGCTAGAAAGAATTAGTATCTTTCAGTCCTAAAACAAGATTTTTGTCAATCTGAATACAGTTCTCAAATCAAACTGATATTTTCTGATGTATGCTTAAGGATAAATTGATCAAAGCTAGCATAACTGCTTTTGTCTGCTTTCTGTTGTGAAGCTTTGTTGTGGCACCCAAGTAATCTGTTTATTAAATTTTTGGGATTTTTGTTAATATTACTTATTTATTGTAATGTCTTGCTGTGGGAGTCACCATTTTCTAAGTTTTAGATGGTTGTAGGCATGTTGTTCAAGTGGCATTTTCTGTTCTTTGCATCATCTTACTCGTGATGTTATCTCTCTAATTGGATTTCCGGCAGTGCCATGTAGGTTATGATAAAACAAAACTACTTAGTGTAACTAACTTTTTGTAATGAAATTTTGACCACAGCTTTGTTATTGCATTGCTTTTGATGCTGGGTTTAGCATTTTTTCCTCCAGTGTTTACTGATTTCAGTGTGTTTTTTAACAGTGATTTTGCCAGCCCCTTTTGGTATTTCTACTTTCTTGTCAGACCTTTTGGCCTTTTTAAAAATATATATATTTTGAACACTCAGCAATTATTTTTTCATTGGCTAAGAGAAAAAAAAATGTAATTTAGAGGACTGATTCCCAATAAAGTAAGCTGAAAGGAAAAAAATGTGTGCGTCTGAGTAACAGATATTAAACTATAAACTATGACTGAAGTTAGAATTTTTGTAAACCTCATAGAGAAGTAAACCCTTCAGTATTAATTTCTAAGACTGCAGACAAAGCAAAAAAAAAAAAAAACTGCTTTCTAAATGAGAAATTGCTTTGAAGAAAACCCTGCGGCTATCCAGAAAATGAGTTTTGAGACCCCTAGCTTAAACAAACCTTGTTTACAGACCTTTACTTTGCTGTTTGTCCAGTCATTCGATAAGGCAAAGTTATTAAACAATGTTATTTCATATTCATTACAGTTGTTTTTTACTTTCTATTCACCATTAATGTCAAAATCATGACATTTTTAATTACATTTTAGGCTTCATTTAAACAAATGTTAAAAATGCAATTAATCACAGGAAACCCTGTCATTACCTGGTTAATGTTTTTAATCATTTCTCAGCACTTGTATATTTCTGCATTGTACCACCTGTAAATAATGTTACAGAATCTATGTCACTTTATATAAGGCATACACATTAATCCTAAACAGTGATATTTTAGTATACAATTGCAACTTTTTGATTATAGCATTGTATTGTAGTATTTAGCACTATAAAAACTGCAACTGATTCATCCTTGTACTCCACACACTTGTCACCAAAACTAAATACATTATTCTGTGTTTGAGCCTGTTTCCAGGTCATGAAAAGCCAATGCGCTTATCAGCAGCTCTGGGAGTCAGGCGTGACCCAGCCTTGGACAACTCTACAGTTTATCATAGGGCATCCATAACCATGTCCAGAGTTAATATGGGTGGCCGAAAATGATTGGGTGTATCAAATACAATACATTATAAACATAACATGGTCTCATCAATTAATTCTGTAAACTATTGCGGAAAGCAAATTTTGACAAAGAAGAAAATGTCCAAAGGAGCAGAGTGTACTATAGAGCCATCAAGTTAGAGGTTGGGAGAATATAGCAGACAACAGGTGTACCGGTCACAGGAGGAAAGGCTAGAAGTGGAAAAGAAGAGTGCTAAGTTGAAAGAAATGAGCAGGGAAGAGTGTATTACAGAGGGTAAGGAGCCCAGCCACCCTACAGTATAGTTAGGACCGTTACTTCTATAGGCAGACCCTAAGACATAGGTGTTGCTTCTTCACCTTTAGCCTAGTTTTGCACTTACTATGTTGTATTATTCTTTCTTTTGACAATGAATTCCCTGTTCATTTGACATTTTGACTTCAAGTGTCTTGTTTGGGTTCAGGGTAATTTTATGAACACCTCCTAATGTTCACAATGTAAAAAGCAATTAAAGATTAACTTTATTTATTTTGTTGTGAAAATAAAAAGCAGCTCGACATATTAACCCCTAGAACAATACAGTCAGTGAGATGGGATGTTGTCAGTAATGCTTTAATTGGAGTATTACTCTGCTTTTCTTTCATCTTGTGATTGTTTTTCCTTCGTGTTACCTTTAGTTTTTGAAATGTTTTCTTTGTTTGTTTTTGTTCTCAAAACTGAACCCAAGGGGGGTGTCCTCCAATCAGATTTACATCCACTTGTGTTTTTCCAAATAGCAAACTGCTAAAGTCTAATAAAAGTAATAGCTCTAATCACAGTCCTTTACTGAAGTATTAAAGGAGCTTGTCACTTCACTACAAAGACCCTCTTCTTACATCAAGTGTAAATTTGTGTAATTTGTCAATAACAATTCTTAGCCCCTTGGCAAATTATTTTAGTTTTGGATTTTTAGTAAGGTTTTTGATTTAGTCTCTTGGTGGTGCAATTGGGATTGTGAATATTCTAAAAATAGTTTTTTACTTATTATTATTAGTTCTTTTCTGTGAGAATTAAGTTTAGAGCTCTATGTTGTCCTTTTGTCAAATTTTTAGAACTATTATTCCACAATTATTTATTCAATTTACCTTATTTTTTCTTGACTATTACTTATACTTTTAATTCTATTCTCATTTACTTTAATAAATTAAAAAAGGTTAGTCATACTGTATACTTGAAGTAATGAACTTTATTTATCATCATTTGGAAGTGGCGATTCGTCTCTAGAAATCTGGGCTTCTACTATGGAGTTTTGTGGAGGCAATCACAACATGGTGGGTGTGAATTCATTGTTGTCAGCAACTGATGCACTGTGTTGTCCCTTCACTGTAGCAGCTAAAGTAATTGTGAATAACCTGCAGCACATACACTTCAAAACCCTCCAGTAAACCTAGCATTCTGCCTGTTTTTTGTTTTTTTTGTGTGTGCACAGTGTGCAGCTTTAGGTAGACTGACAACTCTGGTGCTGTTTTTAGTCCAGTAAAAGACATATTTCATTACAAGACTACAAAACAGAAGAAACAATTAAATAAGTACATTCTAATTGTATTGTTCTTTCCCAAAGACCATTCTTCAGATAAAGCAGACTGGAATAATGATGGTTGTCTGAAATATTGTTTGATATTGTTTTCAACAAACACACAAATATATTGCTTGCCAGCTGGCAGTAGTACTCAGTACAAGATTTGTCTTCTAGCCCAAATATAAAGTGATTACTGCAAGTGAAAGTTTAGCGGACACTCAATGCCATCCCATTGCATTGCACAAAGTTGTCTCCTATTGAATACTCCCAGAATAAGCTTCGTCTTTATGCATCACAGAAATTGATCAATTTATTTGTAAAAGGATGGATAAAATTACCCAAAGATGCTTTTAGGAAGAGTAACTGACTGGATACAAATCCTACCAAATACCAACAAAAAATTGCAAATACTACACTGACAAGTTCCTGTTGGTAAGAAAAGTGAAAGAATCATCCTCTTCAAAACAATAGAAGGATTTCAACCCAATAAATACTGAGTTTTCATATGAAGCAGTCCACCAACTGGTGATTATTTAGTCAGCTACAAGGACTGTAATAAAGAACTTTTAAAAATATCAGAGGGCATAAGCAACAATGAGGCACCTCATGATGAGGGGCAACTGAAATGAGTGTCAAGCAATGGAACTATTCGTCAATTGGCATTTGTATGAGTTTGACTGTAATTGTTGCATCTGAAGTGGCATTCTTAGTGGCAGTACATTTGTGACCCATAAGTGACAATCCAATGTAAGATATGGAGTTCATAAGTGCAAAGGTTCCAAATAAAAATGCTAGATGAACCTTGGATGGATTTTGACCTTGCATTTTGTTTTGTCATTTTTCCCTTTTTGATTTTGAAAAATGAAAACTGCCAAACTGAAAATTAAAAATAGCAACAAACACAGTTAACTAGACAGTCACTAAAAACAGTATTCATTAAAAAAAAAAAAATAGTCTCCCTGGCATTAGACTGACATGTTTGACTTCTGGGTGTCTGAATTGAAAAAAGTTTTCAATAATGTATCACCAGGTAGTTTAGTGTTCACTTTAGTAAACCTGAATGGAAATGTGGTTACAAGAAAAGATTGCTTAGAGTAAATGACACTAGCTGTGATGCTGCCGAGGCCATAAAAAATTCTTACTCTTTAGAGTAGGTGTTATCATTTTTTTTAATACTTTTATTTGAGGTTATCTTCTGTACAAGATATTGCACAACATAAAAAAAGAATGAAAGACTGCTATAGGATGCCCCTTAGAGGATATCATTAAGATGCTTACTGCCTATTGTACATGAGGCAATTTGTGTATTAGGATAAATCTCAATGTTCTTATATTGTCGGCTCATAACAGGCTGCCTGAATTCTTATAAACTTTTGTTTTACTATCCTCAGGCTGTGAGAGTTGCTATAGAAACTGTTTTCTCCAAGTTTAAAGAACATGATTGCTGAATAGACAAATAAGCACACTGATAGCTATCTAAATTTATGGAATTGTGCTGGAAAATAGAAATTAGAATGTCTAATTTGAAAATTTGACTATCCATCTTCTAAACCTGCTTTCTCCTGAGCAGGGTCACAGTGAAAATGGAGTCTATTCCAGGAAGAACAGCACTCAAGGCAGGAAGAATCCCCTGTACAGGGCACCAGTCCAACACAGAGTGACCACACTCACACACACACCACACTCTCACTAGGGTTAGGGGTAGATTTAGGGTTCGGCATCACCCGTCCACCTACCATGCATGTCTTTGGGATATGGAAGGAAACTGGAGCACCTAGAGAAAACCCATCTGTACACAGAAAGAGCAAGCAAACTCCATGCTGGTTTGGGAACCCTGGTCTCCTTACTGCAGGGCAGCAGCACTACCACTGCACCATCATGCCGCCCCAGAGTTCAACTATTCAAAAATAGTTCAATACATGTAAGAAATATAAAATCATACCATATGGAATTATACTAGTTGAGTAAAAAAGTAAAGGACCCATCTACATATTGCATGGTAGTTTGTTGGAGGCACCACAAAAAAAACAAATGTATGAAAACAATAAGTTACCGGTTGAATCCCTGATAAAACACATGAAGAAATGAGACCTCTCCAATATGTCTATCCACACTGTAATAGGTATACACTGTGTTTGTGTTACAGGTGAATTCCTTCTAATACAATCTTAAAGAGGAAGCAATAATAAAGATAGCATTTACTTTACGCCTTGCCACCTTTTTGCGCCTGTCTTTCAGTTTCAGTCTGTGTTTACAAGTGAAGAGTTTAACATAGACATGGTGCCCTAGGTGAGGTCATCTACTAATGGATAATGGTGTTAAAGAAAACAGGCATTGAGTGCTTTGCTGTTTTAGATGACACAATAGCTACAGACTGACAATTGAAGACATAGCCGTGGAGATCAAAGGCTGCAGGTGCTGCCAGTTATCTAGCTACAGTATGACATCTTCAAAGATAAAAGTTAAAGAGTTGTGATGCAGCATGCAACAACATCCAGCTCTTGTGTATTTACAGAGAATTCCTCTAAGAACCACAGTAGAACATTGTGCAATAATTGGCATTGATGAAGTTGATGAAGCAATTATATGCTACAAGCTTTTTGTCAAAAAACAAAGATGTCAAGCTAGTGACTTAACTGCTTGTAAAACAAAATAAAAGCTATGAGGATTATTGGAAGGAAGCTGGTTGTTTATATCAAAGATCTAAGACACTGTGAAATACATGGCAATATCTGTGAATCTGAGCTGCATCTTGTATACTAAAAAGAATTAATAATATGCTAGGATTTTATGAGGATTCAGCAAAGCATTGGATCAGAGTGGCACATTGACCCATATTTTAAAACTGATATGGTACCTTAAAAGAGGCTAGTGGTCAAAATAAAAGAAGCTGCAGTTCAAGATGAGGTGTACATGTTAAAGCAAAGTTGGCCCAAACAAATGAAGCAATTGGTGGGCTGTGATGTAAAAGTTGTGATCCCTAGTGGTCTTCTTACTACAATATTGATAAACAATCTCAAGCAACTAAGTAGAAATGGTAATTACTATAAAGTCTCTTAAATCATTAAAGATATACCTCAACTAGAACTGGAAAGATGAAGTTTAATGTAGATAAAAGCAAAATATGACATTTAATATGTTTATCTATCCATCCATCCATTATCCAACTCGCTGTATCCTAACTACAGGGTCACGGGGGTCTGCTGGAGCCAATCCCAGCCAACATAGGGCGCAAGGCAGTAAACAAACTCCGGGCAGGGCGCCAGCCCACCGCAGTAATATGTTTATTTATTATATTAAAGAAATTAATGTCATATTTGCATGCAGAATGGAAGAGGAAGAAGTTTGCGACACAGCAGAAGACAATAGTGACCAGTGCTCTATAACAACAAATGATGTGAAAAACCATGGAAAAAAAAATTAAATTTTAACTTACTTATGTAAGTTAAGCTATGATGTTAAACTGCATCCAGTCCTGCATGTAGGTCCTCCAACCTGCAGGGAAAAACCTGGAGGTTGGCCACCGAATTGACACTCCAGCCTCCATAATAACTTCACACTGGTTCAATTCCATCTGAACTAGTGTGGTACTGATGTGTCACCCATCACATGGCTGCAGTTGGGTCCTAATCTGGGTTCCTGAGTTTGTTTGTCATGTGGTGGGTGCGGCAATTTGCTGTATCAGCGCATGCTCCTAACCTCTTACTTATGTCATATAATCCACATCAGTTATCTAGTCCCTTGGTCAAAACAAATGCTTTTTTTGGCTAAAATATTATTAAATAGTTACTTCCTGAATTATCAGTGCGAATGAAAAAGCAGTAAAGCCAAGGACTCACACAAGTGTCTTTTTGAACAGAAGACCTGCCTCTCCCCATCATTTGTTGGTCAAGAGTCCTATCTTCAGTTCAAAACGTCACTCCTGTGAGTCTTTGGGTTTTCTATTTATATGATATGCTGGTAAAATTATTTGTGAACATGAGAGCTTTATTTGGTTTTATTAAGTATTAATTATGAATTTGCAAGTATTATACTGAGGTGTGCTATATTGAATGACATATTGCTACCCACTCATTTCAGCCACCAAAGTGAAATCATTTTAGGATGCCATATCACTTAGAAATAAATAACCGGTAAATAATTACTTTAGTGATGTTTTGCAAGTGTTATTAAGACCAAAAATGCTGTTGTTAATGTCTAATTATATAACATTATGTGTCTAATTGAAGTATTATATGACGTAGCTAATCTAAAATGTCAACAGTTCTTTTAGAGGAGCTTCAATGATGGCAAACCATGTCTTGATCACATTGGATGTAAAAATCTGTAACACTGTTACTATAACACATGAGAACAAGCAGAGCAATAAAGAGCATTTAATGTGCTGCTCAGAGATATTCTAGCAATTGTTATATTTATACCAATATTTTATAAGGATAAAATGTTGAAGCAAAAGACATTTTTGAAATTTTGCCAAAATGCAGCATATGCATGTTGTACAAATGCTTTAAAAAGAAGCATTCAGCATAATTACACAGCAGATTGATATTACAAAGTGACAAAGCTTTAAAGCTTACTGTTGACATCAAGGATATTTGAAGAACGAAGAAACTAATTTAGAATTATTAACATCAATACAATATTTACATAGGAAAGGTGGCAGCAGCTGCTGTGGTTTACATATTTTTTTGTAATTTTTCTGTGAAAAACACCTATTTTTTTCTTTGTTTTTCCTTTAACAATGCAATATCTTTAAAACTTGCCACGTTAACACTGCACCATTTTTAGGGACCTATTCTCAGCCGTACCACAAGAGCCAAAATATTGATTGTCCTGGAGGGTCATGATACTGATTTAATCTTATCTTCTAGTTGGGGTCTGGGACTCCCCAGACCCACTTTAACTGCACAAAAATATATTTAACATTATTTTATATGCTTGATAATTCATATTTTTTCCTAATATTATAGAACTTAATATAAACATATAAGCACGTTTTCAAAGCCCACTGAGATCAATTATGCATTTGTTCTGTTTAGAGTCTTACAGACACCCAACTATAAAACATGAAAAAAATGCAATAGATTTTCACATGCTTTTATTCTTTAACTGCTGTGGGGGTACATTTGGCTCAGTTCCATCTTTCCAAATAAACTAGTGCATACAGATGTTTTGTGATGTAAGTATCCACTGAAGGCACTTTAACCTTGTCACAGATGAACGGGGACCCTGCCCAGCCGGGACACCTGGACAGTCCCCGAGTTGAACGATACCTCCCCTGGGCCACAAGAGGGCAGCCACCCGGGTCTGTTTGGGGGCTACGGGAACGGAGCTGGGACGCTCACCACTACGGGAGGACGTGGCCACCGCCAGGGGGCAACCGGACAATTAGGGAATCCTGGATGGTCAGCACTTCCATCACACCAGGAAGTGCTGCTAGAAGCAAACCCAGGGGCACCCGGAGTGCTTCCAGGTGCTCTCCTGACACTTCCGCCACACCAAGAAATGACGTCAGGAGAAGCACCTGGGGCTCATCCGGGTCATGGTAAAAGGGGCCGCCTTCCTCCAATAGGTGGGCCAGAGTTGGGAGGAAGGAGGCGAAGCTTGTGAGGAGGGGAGAGGAGGTCAAGAGAGGAAGATAAAGAAGAAGAGAAGGAAGAAGAGGAAAAGAAAAGAGAAAGGAAGAAAGTTGGTGTATGTAGGCATTGTGGTGCTGAAAAATAAAGAAGTGTGTTTTGGACATTCTGGTGTCGGTCTGTCTGTGTCTGAGGGTATGCTTTCCACAACCTCTATGGTTACCACTAGAAATGTATAAAAAGCTTTGATTTACATTTACACCCCAAATTACTACCAATGAAAGATCCATTCATCACTCATATCTCCAACATACAAATCAAACAGAGCAATATGCCCAAGCCTGGCAACCTCAAGCTTCAACGACTTAGGAGGGCCCAGAGAGAAATCTATATGCTTTAGCTCTCTCATCATTACCCCGAAAGATCTGTGCAATTCTAGCTGAAAAAGCATGGCTCGCACTTCAACCAACATAAAAGACGTGATCCAACATGACCAGATCGCTACCTTTGAAAGAGCTAAACAAATCATTTGAACCAGCACACTGGGGCAGATGATATCAATTAATAAGGCAGGTTTCAGTGAGGAAATATTCAATCTTTACCTTACTCATTACTTTTGTTTACTTGCAAAGAAGCCGGGCATTAAAAACTAGAAGTCAAATATAGAGGAAAAAATACTACCTGAACAAATCATTGTCCAAGAAAGCGAGCCCACTAAGGCATTGTTTAAAAGTGTGTGCCGCAATGATGTTGTCCTCACCTTCATTGGGGTGCACGATGGTTCAGTGCAGCTTCAGAACTGCCTACACTCTTTCTCTCATATCAGCATTCCTTGGTATCCCTCCATTATTCACTCACATTTGCCTTCCTTGCATCCACACCTCTCAGTGGTATGGTATCCCCTACTTCTCAATAACGATATTTTCTTTTATACTAGGGTTTAAATGAACCCATGGTCTGTCTGTCAACCAGAAGTTGTTTTAAGCTACATATGTTAAATAACAAAGTCCTTGTAATTGTGTTTAGTTTTTGGTTCAAAACAACCAAACTTGGTCCACAGTGTTTTCTAAAATTTGTATGTTCCTCTCTAACCATTCAAACACTTCAACAACAAAACCAACATTTATTTATATAGCACTATTTCATACAACTGTTATATTCAGTTATTTTAGCCTTCAATATTTCATAGCGGACTATCAGTTTTGTTTTTCTTATGCTCAGCTCTACAGCATGTTTTCTTTAAATCAGACATTCTTTGTGTTTTTTAACAGTCTTTTCAGGTGTCACTATGTCAGCTGCAGCTCTCACTTTAGCATTAAAACTTTCCACCTTACTGTTAACACTGCTAGCGTTATTGAGGTAAGCACTACAATTAGAAAGATTGTTTAGAATGTTAGCAAATGTTGAAGCTGCACATGTATCAAACTTATCGCTCTTTAACAATATGTTTCTCATTAGTTGTAGTTATCAGCATTTCTAAATTAAATAATACGCAAAAGTGATCTGATATACTGATATCAATGGCCTGCCTCATGTCAACTTTCAATTCTTTTTTAAAATCACCAACTCCAGTGTGTGTCCTCCCTTATGTTTGGGCTGGCTGACCTGCTGACTGAGATCAAAGAAGTGCGATAAGTTCACGAATTATCTTGCTTTCAGGTCACACTGGTTATGTACATGAAAATTAAAATCGCCTACAGTTAGGAAGCTGTCATAGTTATTTATTATTACAGATACAAAGTGTAATAATTCCTCAGTAAAAGACGCATTATATGTAGGACGTCTATAAACGGTCAATAGGAGAGACTGTGACACTTCTTGAATAACAACGGCAAAATACTCAAAAGACGTGTAGGTACCAAAACCTGCATCTTTACAGTTTAATGTGCTCGAGTAAATACTTGCTAAGCAGCTGCCATTTACGTATGTCTTGTTGAGCAGAATGAGTAAAGCTATAATTCAGAGGTGCTGGTTCAATTAACACTGCCACACCATCTTAGCTGAGCCACATTTTGCTTAGTGTAAGAAACTCGATATTCTTATCACTGGTAAGACTGTTAATATAAGAAGTCTTGCTGGTTAATATTCTTACATTTAGCAAAGCCACATTTAATGTCTCAGAAGAGCTGAGCTGAATCAGAGTGTTACAGCAGCTTGAAATGTCAATTAAGTTATTTGTTTAATGTCCCTTTGTGCAGATTTTATATTTATTTTATAATCAGTTGTTATAGTTCTAATAAAGTGCATATCTAAATGTGAAATAATGATTAAATTATTCACCTTTATACCTTTGTCTCGGTTTTTTAGTTAGACTGTGGTTAGTTATTATAGTGTTAGTACAGTGCACACTTGAAGGTGAACTCACTACACAATTATCACATCCCAGCAAGGCATTGTAGAAAACATTTGGACTAACTTTAAGTAGTCAAGAAAGACTGATTACCTTTTAGATGTTTTCACAGAGAATCTGGGTGCCGAATACGTTACAATGCAATGTTACAATGTTGGCGCTCTTCTCATAATATCTTGTACAGTGCACCAGGACAACAAAAAACAAAAGATTCCTGTTTAAGGCAAGAAATACTGATGTTTTGCCCAATTGAAACCTCAATAACAAATATATCACCAGAGACTTCAGGCATGGTAGGGGAGAGGAGAGGGTTGAAACGGTTCTGAATGGTGACACTTGCCTGAGCCTCTGCCTACATTGCTGAAACAGCCAGATTTCCTCATCATTGTCGTTTTGAGTAGGCACGGCTAGTAGGTGCGGCCCAGTGAGCAAGCAGCATAGTGCGGGGTTGATGTTGGTGAAATGAAACAAGTTGCGACAATTTCAACTATTGAGAAGATCTCTTTTAGCAGGTGAGTCTTCAGTACCCTGATGTGTGTCTGGCTATGGGTTGCTGAAACTGACTCTCAATGGCCTGGAGTTCTTCAACAATGCACTGCATCTCACAGTCTGCAATTTCCCACTTCCATTTCTGCTTCATGTTCTAGGAGAAAAAGAGAGAGAGAGAGAACTGGCACTTGAATTCTTTACACTTCTTCCTTTTGAGCGGAGCAGGGAACAGATTTATAAAACTTGTGTTTGCACAAAAAGAGGTCAGAAATGTGCACATGCAGCTTTATAAACAAACGTTGAGATTTATAAAAGAAAACTTTACGGGAGAATATGTGTATATTTACAGTGGTTTCTGACCCATCCATATGCGATATTTTGGAGAAACTGAGAAATGATGACACCGCTGATCAAGTAGGGAAATTCAGCCAAACTAAATGATGACTCGCACGCATAATAATTCATATCACTCAGCCATTATTATAATGTGCGTTGATGTAACAAAGACACCTTAAAAGTGATAATTATGAAACAAATTGTATTCTGGTTCCTTTTTAGACGGGCCAATGCTGCATATTTGTACTGAAGAACATTTTAAGTTTTTTTATCAGCTTACATAGGCTATTGTTGCCCCTTCTCAAGGAATTAACCGCAAGTCGGGAATGTTACAGCCAAGCTTTGCTTTCTACACCGGAAGCCATTAACCAACCTGCAATGTTCTACATCCAGTTTTCGTATAACACTTTTGCCTGCATAAAAATGCTATTTTTAGCCTTGTCTGGTTCTGAGCTTCTGAGCACTTTACTGCACTCATATTGTAAAAAAGGCATCTAGTGTGAATGAAGCTGCTTTTGTTAACTTTTGTTTGCTTTTGTAATCATTTACATTCAATAACACACAAGCCATCTTTGATACCAAGATGAAATTGACAATGCTAAGGCTCAGAGTCCTGTGTCAACCTGTGATTCATCAAAATGTCTAGCAGATGTTATATTACTGTACATGGTGGATGACTTGATGGTAAGATAACTGGCTAAAACCTCTGTTATTTGACTGGCCTGTACTATTCAGTGCAATAGCAATCATGTTATTAACTGTGCCAGGTAATAGTGGGTACCTGCTCAGGCGCAGACACCTCACACCTTATTTCAACCTCCAGAACACAGAGGAGAGATGCTATAATTCAGCACATGATCTTAAAAACTCAGTTACAGAGTGCAGTAAGATACTCTTGTATGTAAGTAGCGGGGTCTTGATGTGCCAGGAGTGGGGAGCTGCTGTACCAGCAAATGAGGTCCTGCAGCATAGTCAGGCAGAGTCAGAGGCGTATTCAAGTACACATGTTTACAAGATGATTGGGATTTATAAAGGTAAATGGGGCAGAAATGTATGTACACCAGTTTTAAAAATCAGTTTGTTTTTTTTTGGCACATTCATTACCTGTTTTTTGCTGTACGCGTATTCTTACACTTAAACCCATGCAAAGTTTTATAAATAAGACTACAGTAGATTGATGATTGAAAGTTTAAAGCTAGAAATGTAACATTAACCAGGAAGTCACAATAACTATTACCTAAGCCAAAACACCAACCAAAAGTAGTACTCAGAAAGTATTGCTAAAGCATTCAGTGCCAAAGTTCACAATAATCATACATACTAGGCACATTGAATTATCCAAAGTCTAGGATGATACTCCATCCGTCTTGTTGATTTATAAAGCATTGTGTCAGTAACAAAAAAATGTGTAACGTCTGGTATTGTACCCTACAAAAACCAGGAGTTGCATCCTAACAATAGGGATCTCAAAAAATGATCTGCAATAAACAAAAAATAAATTAATAAAAATACATTTGTAGACATTGTGGTAGACGGCTGGAGTTTATGCCTGACTGGGACGCCCCGTCACTCTATATTCAGGGAGAGCAGCCCTGGACGGTGCAATACCTCCCCCTGGATACTAGATGGCAGCCCCCCGTGAGTTGGAGTGGTGCCTCGGTTTCCTCAAGGGCTCCATGGGAATTGGATTTGGGTGCAGCCCTGGTGGGTCCTGCAGGCGCTGCCAGGGGATGCTGCAACTGGAACTCCTGAGCCCTTATGGGTAGTGTTTTCACCACACCCGGAAGTGCAGCTGGAACTCAGCAATCAAGCACCTGAACTATAAAAGGGGCCAGCAGCCGCCACTTTGGGAGCCAGAATCGGGAGGAGGAGGACAAGGTTGCCTGGGATGAGTGGTGGAGGAAGAAAAGAGTGCTTTGCTGTGTGTTTTATTTGGTGCTTGTACTTGGGACTGTGTATTGCCTGTGGGACACGGGGAAGACGTGCGCCCACAGGCAAAGAAAAAATAAATAGTTTATTTATTTTACGTGTGCCTTCGTGTCCAGTCTGTGTTGGGTCGGGTGCCTATATAGTGCCTTTTCACAACATATAACAAAAACAAAATTATATTACAGATGTTATATATAGGGTTTAACAAAAAAAAGTAAATGGTGTTTATAAAAAAATGATTATTTGCATAATACAAGCCAAGTTCCTTCCCTGATCATGACCAAGTTCATCCACTGTGAAAAAGATTGAAAATCGTCAAAAACCCTCCAACACTCCCTTATAGCAGAAACTGGCAAATGTGGCACATGCCAGGTCTGAACAAAAAGAAATGATTCCAAGATTCACACAGCACACATGAAACGCATCAAGTATACAGTATATGTAGGACTAATGGAAAATAAAATGCAGTGTCTTACAAGAAATATGCTTCTCATTTTTTTCTACTTTCCACTAGCCTTAGCATCTTGCATGGCTAGAGACTTTTTGGAAGCATCCTGTAACAGGGTTCTAGAGAACAGGGGGCTGCAGTTGGCAGTCTTGTTGGTCTGGGATGTATACATTTGGTAAATCTGTACATAATTTGCCTAAGCATCTTGTGGAACCAGCCTTATTTTGGAAGTTTTATACTCGAGTTTTAGGAAACAGTGGTCTGTGTTTGGAAGTCTTATTGACCAAAGTGTGGGGGACTGCTGTTTTATATATTGTAAATTTGTACATATTTAGTACTTAGATCAGTTGTCCACCTGGGTTTGTTTTATTGCCTTTTTAACAATGTCTGTTTTCTGGAGTCAAACTGACCTAAAAAAAAATAACATTTCTTTTTTGATTCATTTTGTTTTTGACAAATAAAAGCAATGTACAGGTACATTTGTTCAGTTACAGTTTCCAACTCTTACTTTTATTGTCTTATATTAAGAAAGCATTTCACATTAAAGTCTTCATGTATGTAAAACAGTTTTTATTCTAAAATAATTTTGTTATTTCAGAAGCCACATGTACACTTAAGTTTATTTTTATAATGATTTTTAATGAATACAGACGATTGTTGGAATATAATAGTCCTGTAAAGTAATTAACAATTTTAAAGATTTTTCCATTAAAAACACTGCCTTAATTTTTTCTTTTCGTGTTTTTATATTTTTATTATTTGTTGATTTTTTCAATTGCCTAACCATTCTATTGAAGCAAATTTTTTATCATTTATAAGAAAAATAAAAAATTTCCTTGTCCTTGACACTGAGAATTGCATTCAGCTAACATAGTAATCAAAACAATACTCTGAGTTAAGAAGGAATACATTATATTTCTTCCTGCAACACTAATGATCAGCCATGCTGCAATATTATTACTTATAACAAATAATAATAATGTCATACTTGATGAATATTATGCATATTGCCAAGCTTTAGAAATTTCAACTTATATTTAAATTAAATGACATTCACTTTCTTTCTGACAGATTCTTGGTGTGTAATCTGATTGCAGTCCTTACTTTAGAAGCTAATTTTAGTGGATGATAACCTGAATTAAATGAAAGAAATGTCGACTTAGAGCACCGTTTACATTATTAATACTGAATAAGACTTGAATAATTCACAGGTACCTAATATATTTTGGATCAGAGCATGCAAAATCATTTGGCAAGACCTAAATAAAACCTATTTAGCAATTAAAATTTGAATTCTATAAAACTTAAAAATTAAAAACATCAGATGCATTCCCTAATCATCAAATGAGTTAATTTAGCCCGGCTATAATTTGTTAAGAATAACACATTCATGACTGCCAGCTTTCTCCTTTCACTGTACATACAGTTTGACGTCCCTGAATGGCAAGAGATTATAAGTTATGTGTGAAGGATTGCCATGGGGGCTCTTGTATGCCAATATTTTTTGATGACAAAAAGTGGAGAGAAGTTAAAGGAGAAGATACTGAAAAAAGCTAGTTTAGAAACCAAAGGTCTAATGGTAAATGCAGGAAACACCAAGGTGATGTTTAGAGGCGAAGAGGCAGGTGCATGACTGTGCTACATTTGCAGAAAGTGTACGAGAGTCATGCAGAATGTTGATGTAGGAAATGTAAATTTAGATATTGGCAATGAAGTTGTTTTGGAATTAAGTAAGGAAGTTCTGCTACTTAGGTGACATGTTGAGTGCAAACAGATGTGCTGGCACAGAAGTGGTAACTAAAGTGAGAAATGCATGAAAGAAACCGCCAGATGCCGTCCATCACTCTGACTTGTAAAGGAATCTCCTTGGCATTGAAGGTTAAATTTTATGAAAACTGTGTGAAGATTAGTATGCTGTATGGGAGTGACATGTGGCAAATGAAAGTGAAACATGAAGCAAAGTGTGAAAGAACAGAGAGTGTCATGGAGTGACAGAAGAAAAAGTGCTGAGCTAAGAGAAAGGCTTGGTTTGGAGGTAATAGGTGTGGTGCTGAGGAGAAAGAGACTAAAATGGTTTGGACTGGAAGAACGAAAGGAAAAGGACGATTGGGTGAAAGAAAAGGTGCACCAAGATGGAAGTGCGGGGGGTGAGGCCAACAATGATGTGGGCGGAGGTGTAAGATTATTTGAAAAGAATGGGAGAATGGGTCTCACACCAAAAGATGCCCAGGACTGTGGCGAATGGAATAAAGAAGATTTGGAGACACCCATTTAACTTGGGTAAACTTAGAAAGCAGCTGTTTTTGGCAGATGAGGATGATTTTACAAGTGACATTTCGAGTCTGAGAAAATGTCCATCTTTTCCAAGTAAACTTTCAACATTTACTTTTTATGTATGTGAAAAAAATATAATGTGTATTTTCCTAAAGAAATAAAATAAAACCACACATAACTTGATTTTCATATTTCTAACATATTGTAGCTGGGTTTGGTTTAATTTATTTGTGGAACCAATTTGCAATATATAAATATGATTATGCAGCACTACAAAATTATAATTTTAATTTGAAAAAGTTATTTGCATGCTTATTTTTAAGGTACCTTTATCTAAAATTCAACATATATACGATATGTGAAAGGATTCCACATGACACGTGAGAAAGGTTTGGGGGCAGCCGCCTGTATACAGTACTTGAGATAGGCTACCAAAATTGAAAGGTTGTGGTTCAAAATGGTTCAAGTCTTAACAGTACACAGAACAGTACAGACAGGCAAACATGGCAATTATAACGCCAGGCAGGGGAAGTGATGTCATTGGTACAGAAACTGGAAGTGATGTCATTGGGGCATGAGCCAGAAGTAGCGTCATTGGGACATGAAACAGAAGTGGCGTCATCAGGCCCAGAAAACAGAAGTAACGTCATTGGGCCCAGGACTGGAAGTGACGCCATCGAGTCCAGGCGAAATTTCTCGTGGTTGGTCTGCCGATGAAAAACAGGAAGGAGCACTCTGCACTTGGTCTGGCATGGAAGTATCCCTTTGTGAGCCCTTCAGCTGCCTCCCATGCGCATGTGTGTTACAAATGTCTTTGAGTATCTAGCAAGAAAGTACAAAATTCATAGGTAATACAGAATAGTAGCTGGCAACCTACAATTTGACAAGAACATTTATTTCTACAGCACATTTTCATGCAAGCAATTAGCTCAAAGTGCTTTATAAGAATTTAAAGAAGAGAAAAACAACAAATTAGAAATACACGTGAATGAATAAATAAATACCAAAAATAGTAAATAAGAATATATCATTGTGCGCTTATATAATACAAATAGAGAACATATAAAATCCCTAATTATAGATTAGTTTTCTAAGTCTCTCATGACTATTCTATGGCCAGATGACCAAGGAGGACAGACAAAATAAAAATAAAACTTAAACCAGAGAGATGCTGGTGAGAATTAAAAACAAATCTGCAGCCCCCACTAGATATTCTACCTGACATAAATGTGCAGAAGTAGTTGTTATGGTTTATAAGCTTGATCTTAGAAGATTTAATGCAGTGGGTCTCATCAACAGTTGGGGTTTCCACATTCACTCCAACATCACAGACAGCTGCAGAGCACTTTCATCAGATGGTGGTGGGTTTAGAGCTAGAAAAGAAAACAAAGAAAATCAGGAATAAATCATTAATGCAAATCCAAAAAGTATATGATATTTCAGTACATATAGAATCTATTAGAAGTTGAACTAAAATGCAGCTCAGCAAAAGGCAAATAAATAAATAGATAATAAAATACAGCAGTAGAAATCAACAGATTGCAGTATTGGCTGACACCAACGGAACCAGAGAAATCATATGGAAAAAGAAGATTGTCAATTCTATAGAACAAATTCAACAAGCTAAGTGAAAAGCTTACTGAGATGAAGAACCTGGCCATTAAAGAGGCTCTGGCTTGTGTACGTAATAGTCAAACAAAACTGAAATCATAGTATGAGATGGGGGAGCAAGTTTATGTGGTATTTGATCAGCTTTTCCAATAAACAGCACTGTACTACAAGGACAATTAGACTTTAACAAATGAATCACTGAAAAACCTGGAAGTTATATATGCATGTTAGTAAAGGAGCATTGAACTAACTGTTGAATAAGTAGAAGTAGCTTAGAACAGGACAAAATCACCAGTTCAATTTTAATGACAGTAATGAAAATACAAATGCCCTAAATTACTGACTTAATTTATATTTGTAAAATCATTCAGATAACAAAATTTTGTTTACACCAAAAAGACTGTTCCCTTTATTTCTTATGTGAGAAATTACAATATGTTCTGAACCAACTCTACTGGCTCACAAATTGTTATTTTATATTATCATTTATAATATGTATAGCACATTTATATAGTTCAATTAAAATTACTGTAATCCTAAAATATGGTAAAGAACATATTTCTAAGTTTATAAAACAACAGAATACTCATAAATTGAACTAACCACAAATGTCAAATAATTTTGGAAGTTGCAAGTAAGTGTTTTGTTCTTCTGCAATACGTTACGCTATATCTGGCAGGTTAGAACTTCGTGGCTTTAAAGATTACACAAAAAATTGTTGATAAAAGAGTTTATTATAATATCTGTAAACCAGGTTTAGAGGGGTAAGTAAGAAATTGACCATTTTAACTATCCAAATATAATCTGAGAAAATTCATCAACATATGTGTAATAATTATTTTTTAGCTTATTAAGGAAAAATACCAAGTAGAGAGGTATATGACTTGATATTCTGTTACAATAAAAGTAGAACTAAAAATGTAAATATTAGAATTGAGCAGCCAGTTAGAAAATAATTTACAGTAGGTCTTACAAGTACATCACAAGCACAGTTAAAATGAAAGTTGAAATAACTAAAGACAGTTAGAAAAGAATATAGCAGATAATGTAAGACAGGCATGTCAAACTCACTACCATTGGTGGGCCGCTTTGACTGCCATACGTGCGTCAGTGGGCTGCACTGTAACAAATACTATTATACTATTATATAAAGTTACTGTAGTTTTCTTACCAATACTGAAAACTTTAAAAAATGTAACATGTAAAGTTTAAAGAAAAGCAATCTATTTCCATACAATCTCCATACAACATAGTACAATTAGAGTCTTAGCCTCTTAGCTAGATCCTTATATAGGAGTCTTACAGTCTGAGATCTATTTCTTTTGTCCCAGCACTTGGCATCTCTTGTTAGTAACCAGTTCATCAATATCAGGCTTGAAATCTTGTGCAGCTGAAACTTTTATGAGGGATGAAAGGTGCTCGACAGTAAGTCTTGAGCGATGTGGGGTTTTGGTAGCTTTCATTAACGAAAACAATTGCTCACAAAGGTAAGTGCTTCCGAACATAGACAGTACTCTCGATGCCAACTTACGGATCTGCAAATACGAGGGTGGTAGGCAAGCATACAAGCCTGGCACACCAACTTCCTTGTATTTTGCCTTTAGAATAGAATCTGACTGCAGTTCAATCAATTGCATTTGGATATTCTCAGGCGCATTCTCAACGTTGTAAGAGTATGGTGACGTAAACAGCGCAGCAAAGTCCTGTTCGTGTGAACTGAAATCGCAAAAACGCTCACTGAATTCATTGCTCATTAATTCAAAGTTGGAAAATAAATCTTCCAAAAATCTAATTTTACTGTACTAAATTTACTTCAAAGTTTATATTGTAAAATAAGCCAATATGCAAAAAGCCCCCTGACCTACACTAATTTTACAAACTCAAAATCACAAAAATGTGTTAATAAACAACTCATTAACTTCTCGCGTCCACTTCATACCTTCAGGTGTAGTCTGCAGTAACTGTTTGTTACAATACTAGCACAAAATTACATAAAACTAGAGCAAATAAACGTGAAAATATGCAAGCTATTATTACTCGTGATGGTCAGTTCTGCCCAGTGGCCAGTCTCAGCAGCCCAGCCAGTAGTGTAGCCTGCCAGCCTAGTACTTCAGTTACGACATCGCGGCTCATTAACTTTGGTCAAGGCTCATCGGGGGCAGTGTCATGCCTAGGCTATCAAGGAGCCGATGCCGCAGCTGCAATTATACTAGCAGATGACGTTTCCGTTACCGTAATGCCATGGGAAAATGTGCTTTTGTCAGAAGGCGAAAGTAAGAAAAGTCAATAAGTAATGCTGAAGATGGCGAATGATTCAATCACAAAAAATAGTAATCATTTTGTACAAGTTTAGTGCTAACTAGGATGTGTCATGCGGGCCACACAGATTTCTGTTTCGGTCCACATGCGGCCCACGGGCTGCGTGTTTGACATGCCTCATGTTTGATATAAGAGGTTTCTTATTTTAGCAGTAAGAGAATAGTGAAAGATGTGGTGAAGTTTATGTAAAGAAAATCTTAAATGATAATGGATTCTTTTTAGTCTGTAAGACAAAAAGCGGACACAAAACTGGTTTGGGGCACATCCATGACCCTGTATAATGAAAATAAATATAAAAAAATATATTTTTTCTTATAAATATAGCAATGACATCTTTTTAGAAGGGAGTCCAATGCAGAACTAACTCAAACATGGCTGGAGAGCAGACAATGGAAGTGGTGTCAGAGAAGCCATTAGCACACAACGCCTACGCCTGGTTCGGCAGGTAGCAACATTTACCAGAACCCTTAAGCTGACTCCCAAGTCCACAAGATTGACAGTTATATACATAAAATATGAAAACACCAACTTAAAATTTATGTTTTTAGTAGTTATTTGAAATGTTCAATGTTCTATGAATAAGAAGTCAGATTTCCATTGTTCAATGTTCTTTGAAATGTTCAATGTACCTTTTTAGTAATTATTTGAAATGTTCAAGGTTCTTTGAATGCCTCCAAAAGAGAAATACAACAATGGGGAAGAGAGAGAGAGAGATTGACCAAGGGATAAGAGACATTAAGGATTAAGATAATTACTAAGGTAAGTAATGGAGTCTAAAGACAAGCAGAAGAGAGAGGCAGACAGGACTAGTCAGCAAAGACAGGGAGTCAAAATAATGAACTGAAATGGTCCTTACACTTTGTTTTGTATTGCCTCTAACTACTGTTAATGAAGCTTGGTTTTTTACACTGAATATCTAATTTCTACAACATCAATTGTAGTTGTTGCCTTTTTCAATAAGGTTTACATGATGATGCTGCACAACCAAGAGATTAGCATTAAACATCATCATTACTAACAATACTACTGCTGCAATGATAGTGAAACAGAAGCAGTTGAAGTCAACATCATACTAATGAAAAATAATCCATTCAAATTCAAATGAAGCAAATAGCTCAAATAGTATAGACTTTTAATCAAACACGTTAATCAATACATGGTAGTTTTTACAATTTAATACAAGTATATAATTAAATGAAGCAGTATCAATGGGTTATTAAAAGAGGAATTAAGGAAACTAAAGGGTTAACTGAACACAGCTTAAAGCTTGAGCACGTGAGGGTTGCCTTATCTTAAGAGGACCCATCAAGGTAATTACTAAGGTTAAAATGAAGTAAATCAATAATCAACACAACCTTAAAAGCGAGAACAAACTTGTGAGAAAGCTCAAACAGCGCTATTATGAAGCAGTAATAAGGTCAATGGGAAAACCCGTCAAACGCCCCTATTAACAAATTAATGTTTAGAATAACAGAAGAATCAAAATTGATACGAAGTTATTGGTGGCTGTAGTTGATTGGCAAAGATGATAGAATTCTGCATATTAAGAGTCAGATGATGTGATGTATTAGATGAGCTAATGGTAATAGAAAAATATAAACAAGAATGAATTGTTTTATTGATTGCTCACTCCATGAACTGAGACATTTGCAAAAAAAGAATTGTTCTGCATTTTCATCTGGTTTCCGAGAATGACTTCTTTGAAAATAGAGGAAAGTTTATTTCCACAAAAATAGATGTAAAACTAAATTTGACTAAGCTATATCAAGAATTATAACAGTACACTGATGTAAGAATGCAGTTGTTCATTATCAGCATTGCAATAATATTGAACACCAAAATCATGCTTTGTTTTTTTTTAAATTAAAAAAAAAAACTTTTCTGTAATGCATAGTTAATGATGAGATAAAATGGTATTATTAAATTTGCTCTGAGAAATATCCAAAACAATACATTAAAATTAAGAATACACATTTTTTATACAAGTCTTCCAAAGGTTGAATAGCTTTACTAGATGTATACCTAGCTGTGGATTAGATGAAATATACCCCATTATAGTAGATATATGTTATATTTTTCACTTTAAAATAAGGTCTTATCTATTATAAAGGTCACCAGAAGTACTAGGGTGTTGTACCGTGTTAGTCATTATGAATGTAGAGAAAAGCCAAGCAAATTGACTCCTTTTATATAACCACAGGAAACTTCATTTTCTGCATTACATCTTGCCTGAAGAAGGGGCCTGAGTTGCCTCGAAAGCTTGCATATTGTAATCTTTTTAGTTATCCAATAAAAGGTGTCATTTTGCTTGGCTTTTCTCTAAAGGTCACCAGAGAAACTATATTTTAGTATATTATTTATTATATTTATTATATTTAGTATATACTGTACTTACAGTATATTATGCACCTCGATGCTTAATTCATCATCTGTTTTTGAGTAAATGTATCAATTGTTCTTAACCTGTCAATTACCATGTCATTTTATAATATGATACAAAAATAGAACAGTACATTGCAAAATGAATATGGGATTGAGAAACATTGTAACTAGTTTCACTCAATTTTTTATTAATGTTAATTAATGTTATTAATTATTAATTATTTATTAATGTGCAGATAAGTAAATTTTTACATAAGTCATTTATAGTATTCCCTCAAAATTAATTAAAAATGTTCAATTAATAGCTATGGGACTCTCTTTAAATAGAGATGTATCTAATTTATAAAACAATCGTTTTAAAGTTAGAGATAAACATTTGGTTGGAAACTCAGTTGAGATCACATCTTTTTCTTCAAAAGGGAAAATAATAAAAATATCCTACAGACACAGCAATGTAATTTGCCAATTTTTATCATGACAAAGTTACCACCTTGCTCTGTTAAATTAATTTGGGAGCATTTACTTAGAAATAAGTGTGTGCGCTTAAGATATCCAAGAAGAGGCAGTTGAAATAAAAACAGTAAAGGTCATATGGTGGGCCCGAGGTAAATGGTCAGCCTGGTCCAATATTGTTTCTTGCCTTCAGTGGCCTAGAAGCTTGAAATGATTTAATTGGGTTTAAAAAGTTTCAAAGGATTCAGGAAGAATTTAGACAATTTCACATTCTGCACACTTTATTGTGTTGCAGATTTCATTTTAAATGGATATACTTGCCATTTCTATACTCAATAAACCACAATGACAAAATGAAAATATATTTTCAGAAAGGTTTGCAAATTGATTAAAAGTCAAAACCTGAAATCTCTCATTTGTATAAGTATTCCAGTTTTTTGCTTTGGCACTCCAAATAGTGGTCAGGTGCATCCTGTTTGTTTTAATTATTCTTGAGACGTGTCTAGAACTTGATTGGAGTTCACAAGTGTCAAATTGTTTTGTGAATTGATTGGACATTGTTTAGATAGGTCCACACCTGTGTATATGAGGTCCCATAATTCACATTGTCTGTCTCGACAAAAAACAAGCTATGAAGTACAAAGGGAGGCATAGGTCAGGTCAAGGGTTTAATATCTCTTTGAAAGCTTTGACTTTTCCCAGGATCCTAGTGTCCTCAATAATTGTACTATGGAAGAATGTGGTACCACCAGGATTCTTTCTAGAACTGGTCATCTGGACAGACTGAGTAAGAAGTGCCTTGGCCATGAGGTGACCAAGAAGCCAATGTTCACTCTAACAGAGCTTCAGAAGTCCTTTGCTCAGATGGGTGAACCTGTTGGAAGCACAACCATCTCAGCAGCCCTCCATTAATAAGGTGTTCATGGAAGAGTAGCTTGACAGAGGACAGTCTTGAGTAAAGGCATATGACAGCCTACAAGGACCTGAAAGCAAGAGGAAAAAGTTTATCTGGTCTTCTGAGACACACACAAGATTAATTCTCTGGGCAAAATTTTGGGCAAATATCTTATGAAGACCAAGCACTGCCTAATACAACTTACCTAAGAAAACTTACAGCTGTAATTGCTGCCAAAGGGGCTGCGACAAAGTATTGAATTAAGGATCAGAATACTTATCTCAATGAGATATTTCAGTTTTTAATTTTGAATAATTTGTAAACCTTTCCAAAAAATATGTTTCTACTTTGTTACTAGGGGTTATTAAGTGTATGTTGGTGGGCAAGAAACGTAGATTGATCCATTTGAAATTAATTCTACGGCTCACTAATGTGAGCAAAAAGTGAAGGTGTCTGAATATTTTCTGAATCCACACTATGCATAAAATTAACCATGAGATTATGATGCCTTTTTCTGCCTGTTGTTATTACTAGCATTAACTGATTTAAAAAAAAGACATATTTAATTTTTTTTTCTGGAACATTAAAATACTGTTTTAAATTATCAGCAGTAATGTGTTTTGTGATTAACTTGTTTAAAGATTTGTCAGTTAAATTATTTGTATATGTTTGAAATACAAGCCTACCCCCCAACCCCCATTCTCAGCATATTCTACAGGGCTACCATTGAGAGCATTTTGACTAGCTGCATCACTGTCTGGTTTGGGAACTGCAGAGTCTCTGATCATAAGGTTCTACAACAGTGCACACTGCAGAAAAGACCATTGGTACCTCTCTGTCCTCCATAAAAGACATCTTTATCAAGTGCTGAATCTGTAAAACTTACATCATTGCTGAGGACCATTCCTGTCTTTCTCACCGTCTCTTTGTTCTGCTTCCCTCTGCCAAAATTTTCTACAGCATCTAAACAAGTTCTATCAGGTTCTACAACAACTTCTACCCCTTGCTGCCCGGACACTGAACTCTGTGCTGCCTCTGTACCCTCAGATCTGCTGCTATAGTAGCTTATTTATGTACAGTACTTTTCATACACTTGTGCTTACTATTGTTTTTAATTATTAGTTGTTGTTTCCATTTATTTATTTATTTATTTACTTACTTACTTACTTATTTGGGGGCTTTGCCTGCTGCTCGCCAACCCCCTGACCTGCGCTATGCGCTAGCCTCTTTGTCATTCTACTGCTCACATATGGGGATGCGGATGTAAAATTTAAACAGATTTTAATTCAATGGGAATTGTTACATATACATCAATGCAACGTAGAACTGCCCATGATTGAATTTCGTTTCTTTCTCTCTATTAAATAAAATTACTTTTTCGAATGTCTGGCTCTTTGTTATTGTCTTTGCAAAAGCTTATCCAACTGGAAACTGTTAACGTTTTAATACAAATGGCATATCAAGATCTCCTTTGTTGTCTAATGTTATCCGCGGAAGATATACTACATTACCTTTCTTGGATACATTCTTTTTTCTACAGTAATTTATGCATTGTTAGACCGGACATTGTTGACGGTTGTAGATATTCTTCATGACATTGTAAGTTGTTGTTTTCATCTTCCGCACAATCACCACCAACTGTTTCAGCATAGTTAATTGATATACATTTAACCAATTTGCCATGTAACTGTTCGACATTTTTGGATGCATTTAACCAATTTGACGTGTAACCGATCAACATTTTTGGCGTTAATTCATTTGACTTCCTCATTTCTCAGAGCTAGGATGTACTAATTTTTTATGCTGATATATCTTTGTGATGACATTCTTCAATAAGACTTGGACATAATACGTCTTCTTTAATTGGGAGCTTAAAGTGAAGAAAACGTTAAAATATATAAGACCTGAGTGTGCAGGAAGTGTGTCTGACAAAAGCATTCACACGAAAGAGAGTGGTCTTGTCTGAAAATGTTTGAGAGGAGGCCGTGACTTTTAAAACTATCATTGTAATATTCTCGTCTCACGAGATTCATGTCCAAAAAGTCTTGGTGTGTTGAAGGATTTTTTTATATAATTTATTTATTTATTTATTACTATCTCTTCCAATTTGTCATTATCTGTTAATTTACCTATCATTTATTTACTTACCTATAGTATAGTTTTGTAGTACAGTGCATTACTTGTCTTGAACTTGTCCTGTGTTTATATATATTTTGAACTGCAGTGCTTGAAAATGTTATTTCAGTAAACTATATGCTATGATACAGTGTATGGATGGTATGGCAATAAAGCCACATTACTTGACTTCACAAACAATACCCCAAAGCAGCACATTGTGCTTAGCAGAAAAAAGAAAACAAAAACAAAATACAGAATAACAACAAAAAAACAAAATTTGTGGACACATTGAACCATGGCATTAACAACAGCAAAAACAACAATAATTTATTTCTTATACATCCCAAACCACACAAAGAATGTCTCAATGGGCTTTAACATGCCTTGTTGTTTTGACAGCCCAAGGCTTTGACTCCCTAAGAAGACAAGAAAAGAAAACTCCGGACAAAAAAAAAAAAAAAAAACTTGTA
Organism: Polypterus senegalus; assembly: GCF_016835505.1. NCBI lineage: Eukaryota > Metazoa > Chordata > Cladistia > Polypteriformes > Polypteridae > Polypterus > Polypterus senegalus. Next base: position 100,096,804 of record NC_053163.1, on the reverse strand, counting down.
AGGGAAAAAAATGGAACAAATCTTGAGAAAGACAATTGAGAGAGACCTCCTTCCAGGTAGATTGGGCATGCAAAGGGTGTCAAAGAATTGGGTAAATACAACGCACAAAACAGAACACAAGTAATCCTCTTCAGAGAGCTAAATGGCCAATCTATCATTGCCACCTCAGAAATACAATACAATAGTACAAACAATTTTTGCACAGTGATCCTCACCAATTAAATGCAAAGGCACATATGAAACATGACTCAAAATGTTAACAAACTTTAATTACAAAAATAAAGTATGACAATATGAAGAGAGCTGATTAACCCACCACAGTTCTGTGTTTGCTTTTTATACAATCTCAAAAATAGCCATCAAAGCAGTAGGATACTGCACATTAACGACGTGCATCACACCATGTGATCATGCCTCTGGGATATTGTGGTGTACAAATCATCTTGGATCCCTCAGAATAAACAGAAATTGTCAGCAAACTATGATAATGCATAAAACAGTGAAAAAAAAACACTTTCAGTCATCTGTAGGAGATGACACTTGGCAGCTGAAACATCCTGGAATGAAGCCTTCCTCATTTTGATATTTAAAGAAATGCATCAGATAAGTCAAATGTCTGGCACTGAAACAAGTCAACAGAATATCAGAGAAGAATAGCATGAGGAGGACTAAAATTCCTGTGTTATCTCTTTGCGTATATTTCATCAAGTTTCTGACAAGCAGTAAGATGAAGAGCTACTTTAAAATGTTTTACAGTTTTGAATTACTTCCACCTTGAACATACTGTATGTGAAATAACTGCAAACTTGGACTGACTATATCTGTTTTGTAAGTGAACATTTTTAGCTGGATTTGTAAACAGATGAGTCATACCATAAAAAGGAATATTAACTAATCTCACTAATCTTAGAGGCTCATTTATTTGAAGGACATTTCAGAATGAGGACAAGATGAATGGAAAATATAAGTTTACCCAATGGGTATCTGCCAAGCTGTTCGTTAACAAATGCCAGCCTTTCTTGGCTACAGCTCTTCTTTTTCAATCTTCAGTGCAATATTAGATATTAGACTTTTCCTTTTGCATTTCGATATTATGTCATATGTTTAGGGGTGGAGAATACACTAGAAATGTTAAAATAGGGAGGAATAACATTGCAAATGATATTGGTGTACCAAAATATTCAATGTATGATCATTTGTTTTTGCCATTGTCCAAGTTCAAAGCATTTTTTATAATGATACAGGAGTGAAGGTCTTGGGAAGATGCAGTACATCCTGTTAAAGATGCTTTGTAAAATTAACATATATTAATTACCAAACCAAAGTTTCCTTTTTGTCTGGCTTTAGTTCAGACCTGACACTGAACTGGAATGATTTAAAGATAGTGTAATCTCCGTCAAACTCTTCACTGTTTTCATGATTGAAATATTTTACTAATGATCTTAGTTTAGTCTTATCCTGCTTAAATGGTAAACAGTGTGTTTTTTCACATGTAAATCACAGATCATGAATATCACATTTGTTTTAGCCAATGCCTTTGCTTCAAAGCAATCATTTCATCCTCACAGGGACCCACATATTCTAAAAATAAGTGACATAATATAGGATATGCAAAACTATCCACCCATTTTTCTAGCCTTCTTTTCCAGTCCAACAAAATTGCTAGAAATGTTTAATTATACTGATTTAGTAGCAGAGTCACCATGAACTGCCATGACAAGTTCAGAGTACTTTGGTGTAATTTTCACAAACAGGACTGTAGCTGCGCTTCTTGATTGTTTCTGAAATTCTGTAGCTACTTGAAAAAGTTCAACCATTAAGTGTGACATACACAAGAAATTTCTAAGTTCAAATGTCTTGGATTTTCAAGTTTTAGGGAAATCCAAAGTAAAAACAGTTTTCTCTTCAATATACACAACAATGGATTCTTATCTAAAGTTGTGCTTGAAAGTTTGTAAACCCTTTAGAATTTTCTATATTTCTGCATAAATATGACCTAAAACATCATCAGATTTTCACTCAAGTCCTAAAAGTAGATAAAGAGAAACCCATTAAACAAATGAGACAAAAAATATTATACTTGGTCATTTATTTATTGAGGAAAATGATTGAATATTATATATTTGTGAGTGGCAAAGGTATGTGAGCCTCTAGGATTAGCAGTTAGTTTGAAGGTGAAATTAGAGTCAGGTGTTTTCAATCAATGGGATGACAATCAGGTGTGAGTGGGCACCCTGTGTTATTTAAAGAACAGGGATCTATCAAAGTCTGCTCTTCACAACACATGTTTGTGGAAGTGTATCATGGCACGAACAAAGGAGATTTCTTAGGATCTCAGAAAAACAGTTGTTGATGCTTATCAGGCTACAAAACCATCTCTAAAGAGTTTGAACTCCATCAATCCACAGTCAGACAGATTGTGTACAAATGGAGGAAATTCAAGACCATTGTTACCCTCCCCAGGAGTGGTCAACCAACAAAGATCACAGGCGTGTAATAGTTGGCGAGGTCACAAAGGACCCCAGGGTAACTTCTAAGCAACTGAAGGCCTCTCTCACATTGGCTAATGTTCATGTTCATGAGTCACTGAACAACAATGGTGTGCATGGCAGGGTTGCAAGGAGAAAGCCACTGCTCTCCAAAAAAAACATTGCTGCTCATCTGCAATTTGCTCAAGATCACGTGGACAAACCAGAAGGCTATTGAAGAATGTTTTGTGGACGGATGAGACCAAAATAGAACTTTTTGGTTTAAATGAAAAGCTTTATGTTTGGAGAAAGGAAAACACTGCATTCCAGCATAAGAACCTTATCCCATCTGTGAAACATGGTGGTGGTAGTATCATGGTTTTGGCCTGTTTTGCTGCATCTGGGCCAGGACGGCTTGCCTTCATTGATGGAACAAAGAATTCTGAATTATATCAAAGAATTCTAAAGGAAAATGTCAGGACATCTGTCCATGAACTGAATCTCAAAGCACACAAGTTGTTCTACCAAAGAATCGTTAAAGAAGAATAAAGTTAATGTTTTGGAATGGCCAAGTCAAAGTCCTGACCTTAATCCAATTAAATTGTTGTGAAAGGACATGAAGCAAGCAGTTAATTTGAGGAAACCCACCAACATCCCAGAGTTGAAGCTGTTCTGTACGGAGGAATCGGCTAAATTCCTCCGAGTCGGTGTGCAGGAATGATCAAAAGTTACCGGAAATGTTTAGTTGCAGTTATTGCTGCAAAGGGGGGTCACACCAGATACTGAAAGCAAAGGTTCACATACTTTTGCCACTCACAAATATCATTTTCCTTGAAAAATAAATGACCAAGCATAACATTTTGTCTCATTTGTTTAACTGGTTTCCCTTCATCTACTTTTAGGACATGAGTGAAAATCCGATGATGTTTTAGGTCATATTTATGCAGAAATATGGAGAAATCTAAAGGGTTCACAAACTTTCAAGTACAACTGTATGGTGTTTTAATTTCAGACATACGTAGTCTAGTTAAATTTCTTTAAGTTACTGTATTCATTTATATTTATGTTAATATATACAGTCAGTAATAGGTATGCCCCAATGCCTTTTCACCTACAAATAAACAATCTATCTTTCTATCTGAGCTTATTTAGTGATTAATTCAGAATTATAGCAGAGTGTCATGAATGTTCTATTAACATTTTAGCTTGTGTGTGATAAAGCAAAACCATCTATGTAAAGCCAATATTTTGTTTTAGTTAAGCCAATTATTTTATGACTTGTAACATTAACATAGTTTAGGCTCTTATAATCATCATTCTTCAATATTAAATTTCATTATTTTTTATTATGATAATGGAAAGTAGTGTCTCGGGTGCGAGCCACCACACAATCCATCATACTTAATTAAACTGAGATCTGGAGAATGGAGCAGCCATGGTATACCATTGATATTGGGGTCATGGTCCTCAAACCATTGATTTGCCACCTTATCTTGTATGGTTGACAGCATTGTCATTTGAGGAACCATCCCATTATCCAACTCTTTAAGTTGTGGTATGTTTGATATAATGTCCTGATTCTGTTAATTCTGTTAAAGAGGTATCTGCATTCTGAAAATCCAGATGGGCTTGTCTGTTTACTTGAGTTTTGAATCAGTGCATGGACATCACCAAAGAGTTTAGGAGTTGATGCTTTTAGTCCATAGTTGCACTGGTTGATAATGGCTGTCTCCCCGTTTTACAGTACATGCCAATATTGCCTTAGCCATGTGTTTCTTTTAAATCATCAGCATCTGCCTAACAGTTTTTTTTTTTTTTAACAGTCAGCTCTCTCCCATAGATAGTGAGGTCTCTTAGCTGAGCCACATTTACCACCAAAATGACTGGCTAGCTCTGTCCAACCTTTTTGTACAAAGACTTCAATCATATTTAAAGTTATCTTGACAGCACTGGGCACAACATAGGAAACAGCTCTGGATGGGGTGTTTCTACCTGCACATCTTTGGGCAAGTGCTAGGAATTATAAAAGAAGACCATGCAGAGCGCACATGGACAACATCCACTATCAGGATTCAAACCAGGATGTGGGATATATTAGGTGGCAGTGCTGTTCTACAATGAAGGGCATAATTGAGTGTTAATGGCAGAATTAGATCAATGTCCTCCCTATTCCACGGCATGAATTGTTGTCTAACCCTAGCTGGCCTTGACACTGTGGATGTGCTTGATTTATTTAAGAAAGTTACAGCAGTAATTAATAAAAGTAAAACTTACCTGAATTGGAATATGTAGATTAAAAGTATTTTGTTGCCATACTTTTTAGTGTATTTAAGTGTGGTGTCATGATCTGAATAGTTTTCAGTGTATTTCTGCAATGTTATTTGCATTCTTAAATTTTTTTTACATTTGACTGACCTGCTGGCAGGTTCACACATCGATTTCTCCATCAAGTACACATTAGATCATGTTTGCTATGCCATGAATTTAGTGGGCATCATCCTATGTTAGGTAACTGGCAAAACAAGCTCATTTATTTAAACCTGGCCTTGCCGGACAGGAAGGATCTTCCATATCATATTAATCTTTCAAGGAAAACAAAAAAGGGATGTAACAACCAATTCATTTTTCCCCAGTCGGCTAAATTCCACCAAGTGAAATTGAAAAACTTTTGCTGTTAGTGAAAAAGAAACTAAGGAAAGATTTAGTGTTGTGTGGGAAAAGAAGTAAGTAAAACTCTGTGAAAAACTTGAAAACTTGGTATCTGGTTTTCATTAAAACTTTACTATCTGTTTTAAAAGGTATACTTAGAATAAGCAAAAATGAACAAAATTATTGTAGTGTATAGTATAAATAATTATGTTTCTGAGCACATCTATTTTAGACACTGTATACCTACTAAATCAGTCACAAATTATCAGGGAATGTGTTCAAATGACCCATCTATTAGTTCTGACAGGTAAGATATTATCTCATTATAAGCTGCTGTTTAGTCATGAGAAATTAAAAAAAAAACAACCTGCGTACTGAATGTAAAGCACTGCTTTGTTAATTATGTTGCCTGCTTTGCAATGTTTGATTTTGCCAATGGCATTAGATATACTTACTCAACTTTGCACAAAATCAAATTTGCAGTGTAAAGATCAAAACTCATATTTATTTTAAGGGTGTCGTAAAGAAATTTATGTATCATATAGTATATTTATTGGGATAGGCACATCAAATATTAGGCCCCTATTGCAATTGCACTCATTTTTAAGGGCAACTAACTAAAATTACAGGGCTATCTGTTATATTATTTGTTTTTAAGGCACAAATTCTGATATAGTATTACTTTTACTATGACTTTTACAATTACTTTTACATTCAAAGCAAAGATTATCATTTTAAATTCACAGTTACTCTATGATATATTTAAAATTAGTATTGATGCATCTCTTCACTGTCTGTCTTTTTTGAAAATTTCTATAGAAGATCAAAAAAAAATCAGAAATTCCTTGCATCTCTATGAGCCTTCTGCTCACAAATTATCTTACAATATGCACTACCTCAATAAGGCCACTGGAGCTACTCTCAAATATTAACAAATTAGTGGTCTATTTAATGGCAGACAATCAAAAAACAACTCATCATAATCAGCTCAAGGCGAGCTACCAATATCGTTGGCTATGTGGAACACTGATTTGTCCTTCCCTAACACTGACAAGACAGACTGCCAGCAGATGCATTAGCACATATTGCACCTTATTAGTGCCAAGAGTTCATCTTTAACAATGGTTTAGAGGTTATTGACCAGTGCCACATCCCAGCAAATTCAAATTTAGTCTGTTAGCTTCTAAGACACTTTGACTTGCGTGTGTCCTCTGGTGGAAACCAAAGCCCCTAAAACATCTTCAAATGGGAGGACAGGTAGACAGGCAGACAGATAGATATAGTGGGAATTGGAAGTTTTCATTTATCTTAACATAGGGAAATGTTTTTAATGTCTACCTTAATAAAAATCTAACAGATGACACTGAAAAACTGCACTTTTCAATTATTTCATGAAGAGAATGAATGCAACCTTTTAATGTGTAAATATGAAAAAGGCATTCCTACTGAAATCACATTACATTAAGTCACAAAATGTTATTCAGTTTGCTCTTAACAAGTGTTATGTTTCAGCTGGAGTCTTTTCTCTGGCTAAAGTATGTTCTTTGTTTTTTAAAATCTTTTCTTGTTTTATAAATATTCTTTTTCATACTATGTTATTAATAATGTTTCTGATATTGTTCAGTCTGTGTATATTATTTATTGAATAAGGTGTTTATCAATTATTTTTAAAATTTTGTGTTCCTTGCCTTTTTTGTTCCTTTTTGAATTATTTAATAAATTGATGAAATTATAAAGAAACTTTTCTTTATTTTATTTTTATTTCTTTGAGGAGGTGACCTTAATTTTTTGATAGTTCAGAAATATGTGTTAGATTTTTAAATATTTGCACATGAAGCACTTTTGCAAAGGTAAAATGTATTTGTTGTAAGACAGGAAAATGTAGTATATGTTTATTATTCAAAAAGTCACTAAATCAATATTATTAATTATCAATATTACATCAAATACAATGTAATTTGTTTTTTTACTGGCAAAACAAAATTGACATGCATTTTAAACTTTGTCACAATTATGTTGAAAAGAAAATAATAAAATGTAGATCACTTTAACTCCTCAAGTGGTTTAATTTAAGTGGCATAGACCCTAGACAAACTATTAAATCAAATTCTTTAGCAAAGCCATATCAGTAAACCCTTCACAGCAAGAAGTTCAAACTGAAGGCAGGGCTTTAAGTCGATAGATTATTTAATAAATGTGAAGCTCAAATACATGAAAATAATCCTTTCACCTTTTATACTGGGTATTCTGTAGTGTTTGTCTTTTCTTGAGGTCGCTGTATGATTCGTTTCAGGCCTGTTGTTTATTACTCACTCAAAACTAACTTTTTTTTCCTTGCATGCTGGATTCCATTGTTACTGAATTAATGGGCTCCATTCTCTCCCGAACCCTAAATATCTCATTTTACTCACACTGTGTTATGATCGGTTCTTCTTGGTGTGAAGACAACTTTTTGTTTAAGGAGTTTTTCACTTTAAATTATAGGCTCTTCCTTCTGAAATATGCAACAGAAAGATTGTTGCACTCCAACGACATGCTTCAGTCTAAACAACTTTGTTTTTTATTTTTTTACAGCGGAACCTCGGTTCACAACCATAATTCGTTCCAAAACTCTGGTCATAAACCGATTTGGTCGTGAACCGAAGTAATTTCCAACATAGGATTGTATGTAAATACAATTAATCCGTTCCAGACTGTACGAACTCTATGTAAATATATATATTTTAAAGATTTTAAGCACAAATATAGTTAATCATACCATAGAATGCACAGCGTAATAGTAAACATAGTATAAACACTGAATAACACTGAGAAAACCTTGCACAACAGAGAAAACTAACACTGCAATAGTTTGTGCTATAGCGCTAAGAACTGCTCGCTAAAAATACTTTTTTTTAATGAGTTTTAAACACAGGGGAAAAAATGAACATTTGAAAAATCTGTAATTTAATAAACCACCAAGAAAAGTAACATTGCAACAATGCACGCTACGAACCGATCGCTGTAAACAGAAGTGAAGTGGAGGTTAAAATCCAATATAAAAAAGTCTTCATTAAATACAACAAGGTTAAAACAATGCTCGGATCTATCTCTTTAAAAAACAAGCCTTATGCATCCAGCCATCTCTCTCGGGCTTGCGTGAGTGTGTGTCTCTCTCGTGTGTGTGTGTGTGTGTCTCTCGTGTGTGTGTGTGTGTGTGTGTCTCTCTCTCGCGCACGCATGTGTGCGTGTGTGTGTGTCTCTCTCGCACGTATGTGTGTGTGTCTCTCTGTCTCTCGCACGTATGTATGTGTGTGTCTCTCTAATGTCTCTCTCTCTCTCGTGTGTGTGTGTATGTGTGTGTGTGTGTCTCTCTCATGTCTCTCTCTCTCTTTCTCTCGCACATGTGTGTGTGTGTCTCTCTCGTGTGTGTTGGTATCTCTCTCGCGCGTCTGTGTGTTGGTATCTCTCTCGCGCGTCCGTGTGTTGGTATCTCTCTCGCGCGCGCGTCCGTGTGTGGGTCTCTTTCGCGCGGATGTCTGTGTGTGGGTCTCTCTCGCGCGCACATCTGTGTGTGTGTGTCTCTCTCTCTCGCTGCACAGGGAATGCAAAGGGAGAGACTGAACATGTGCAGAAATCATCTGCGCGCACAAACCAAAAGGGAAACTGGCTTGTTCGTATACCGAGTCTGTGGTCGTGAACAGATGCAAAGTTTGGCGAACTTTTTGGTCGTAAACTGATTTGTACGTGTTCCAAAACGTTCGTGAACCGAGGTTCCACTGTATTTAGAAAAATCAGAATACTTTTTGGTTTGTTTGTTGGAATAAATAAAGGATGTAAAAGTGGGTCAATCATCAGATTTAAGAGTTGTATTTAAGCACTCCTCCATTTATGTCTATTACACTATAAATGGAAAGACTATGTTAAAATTACAGTGCACTAGTCCTACCATACCTAATTACTTTTAGTTTTGAAAATTTTAATGTTTATGACCTTTGCTTTAACATTTGGTTATGACTGGCATCAAGGTTGCCTAAACTTTGCCATTCAAAATAAAACAGGCCACTTAGGAAGAGAGAAAAAACAAACTTTGGCTAACAAAGCTGTTCTTCTTTCTATATTTCTTTCATCGTTGAAAGCACTGCACTTTATTTATTATTTCAAGCTGCACCAAAAAATAAATTCCTCTATGTACCAAATGCTCATTTTTTTATTTTTCCTGTGTTTGCTTTTCTTCTTTTGTTTTATTGTTTAGCACTAAAATAGTCTACTTTTGTTTTCTTAATTAATAACAATGTTTTTCTCCTTGACACAGAAGATTTTGCTTTCCCAGAACACTTTGGTTTTCCATTTAAACTTCTCATTCGCATTACACACTTTTTCCATTATTTTTCTTTTGAAGAAAACTGTGTAATTTTGAGTAGTTTATATAATCTTACATTAAATCTTGCCAAGTCTGGGAGAATCATATTTTCAATTCCACCAAGTTTAGATTTTTATTATTATTAATTAAAAAAGCTGTTTTGCAGACAACAAAGCTTCAGAGCATGCCTCGACTTTATTACTGCAGGTCAACAGCTGTAAAGCTAAGTGTTCTTACAAAGCTTGAAGAAGGACGCTAATGAATAAATAGTTATTGATATGGTAGTGAAGTACTAACCTAGTTTTCTCAAAGGTGAAAGCTAGCTGCTTAATAAAGATTGTTAAAGTTACCTTACATCCTCTTCATCCTACTGTCAAAAATATTACAAATTATATTTTGCAATCTTTGAATCCTTTCCACTGTTAACTGATGGTTAAAATTCACTTAAATAAGCACTCACTAAATTCTTGCTCCGGCAATCACTGTAAATTCTTAACCTTAGAGGGCATAGCTAAAAATATAGAAATCTGCACTCATACTATGTGTTTGTCATGGGCATCCTCAGTGTGGTCATGGAACACCTAATAATGTCATTGGTACACAATGCTACAAGCACAGACACATCCATCCATCTACTTTCTTACCCCACTTATCCAGGGCAGCACCACAGGGAAGCTGGAGCCTATCCCAGCAATCATCAGGTGTAAAAGGGAAGAGCAACTGGGCAGTGGGCCAGTCTGTCACCAGACAAAAACATATACTGTATACACACACTCACACACTCAAGGGCCAATTTAGCAATGCCAATCCACTAAAACTGCATTTCTTTGAACTGTAGGAGAGGTACAAATACTCAAAAAAGAAAGAACAAAGGCAAGACATATGCAAGCTGATCTAACTCTTCTAGGCTGTGGGTTTGGATTTGGGGAGATGGATGCCATCTTGAAATCAAAGTAAAATCAGAGGCAATAAATCCAGTGATCATTCTGATAGTAATTTTTAGGTAAACTGAAATACATGACACTGCAGCAAAAATGTTAAGAAACATTATACTTTACAGTTAAGTACTGCTGTTATGATTTGCAGGCAAGTTAAAAAAGAAAATGTTAGTCACATTTTTTAGCAATGAAAGGGGAACAAAAAGCCATGACAGAGCCTATTACTGACCTGATAATTGTAAGCTAAAATTGCAGCACTGTCTTGTTTTTCCAAATGCCTGCTTCAACGTCTACCTGTAAACAGGAGTACAAAAGTAAAATGTGCTAAGGAGTACAAACAAAATGATTTGTGACATTCATTGGGAGAGATGGAAAAGGTGCTTCTTAGTTTTAAAAAATACAATACATTTTGTATGGTGCTCTTTCTTTTTTTTTTATTAATTTTATTGCACTCCATACAAAGCAATCAAGTTTTTACAAAAAGAAAAATAGAGTTAAGTTTTCTGAGTGCAGGTACAGAGCACTGTGAACAATTCTCAGTACAGATTATATAAATTACAAAATACAGAACTGATACACATATAAATGCAGATTTGTTAAAGCACCCACAAAAAAGGTAGAACTGATTAAACTCACGTGGAAACCAAAAATATCTGTCCATAAATTAATAGATGAACAATGGCCAGTTGACAACAGTGGAGATTAAAGAAAAATATATTTTTTTTCTGATAAAAAGATTCCTCTTTCTACATTTGTTACAAACTTGGGTGTTAAAATGAATTCTCAACTAACTTTTGACACCCACATTAAACATCTCTGTAAGTCATCTTTTCACCATCTCAGGAACATTGCTAAACTCCGTCCAACAATTACCCTGGCAGATGCAGAGAGGCTTGTCCATGCCTTTGTCTCGTCCAGGCTGGATTACTGTAATGCGCTCCTCATTGGGATTCCTGGTAAGAGTATCCAGAGACTCCAGTACATTCAGAACAGCGCTGCCAGGATCCTGATGAGGGTGCGAAAGCATAACCACATCACTCCTATCTTGAAAACCCTTCACTGGCTCCCTGTACCACTTAGAATTGAGTACAAGGTTTCCCTCCTTACCCATCAGTGCATTTATGGATCTGCTCCCATGTATTTACAGGAACTCCTTATCCCTCATACTTCCTCACGCACCCTCCGCTCTGTGCATACCAACACTCTTCAAGTTCCCAGAACTAAGCTTAGCAGTATGCGTGATAGAGCCTTTTCTTCGGTGGCGCCAAGGCTGTGGAATTCCCTACCGATGCCTTCTTTTTAGAAAGGCATTTTGTTAAATTATTTCTATAGATTTCTTGTTTGTTAATTTTATTCTTATTTTGTAGCACTTTGAGATTGTTAAATATAAAGCGCGATATAAATAAAATCTATTATTATTATTATTATTATTATTAAAAGGTCAATAATAAAATTACTGCCCTGGAGACCTCGTCTAACTGGCTGTCTACCTGTTCCTGGGTTTTCTATAGTTGAGTCTGTGGGGGCTGTCCAATCTGATGAGAGAATCTTTCCATCTGATGATTACAATTTTCCTTTATCTGAGGTGATTTTTCTATATGCAGGAGAGTGGCCTGGCAGGACAGCAGTGGCACTAAGTGCCGCATCCAGATACTGAGAAAGAAAAGAGAACAGAGAAGGGTTAATAACTGATTAAAAATATTGATACTTATATTTCTGTACAAATGACTTTTAGTATAATACATTTTATTATGAAGCAAAGAATGATGGGTGACACAACAATTCTGTATAAATAGTATAGTATTACTTTTACTATGACTTTTACAATTACTTTTACATTCAAAGCAAAGATTATCATTTTAAATTCACAGTTACTCTATGATATATTTAAAATTAGTATTGATGCATCTCTTCACTGTCTGTCTTTTTTGAAAATTTCTATAGAAGATCAAAAAAAAATCAGAAATTCCTTGCATCTCTATGAGCCTTCTGCTCACAAATTATCTTACAATATGCACTACCTCAATAAGGCCACTGGAGCTACTCTCAAATATTAACAAATTAGTGGTCTATTTAATGGCAGACAATCAAAAAACAACTCATCATAATCAGCTCAAGGCGAGCTACCAATATCGTTGGCTATGTGGAACACTGATTTGTCCTTCCCTAACACTGACAAGACAGACTGCCAGCAGATGCATTAGCACATATTGCACCTTATTAGTGCCAAGAGTTCATCTTTAACAATGGTTTAGAGGTTATTGACCAGTGCCACATCCCAGCAAATTCAAATTTAGTCTGTTAGCTTCTAAGACACTTTGACTTGCGTGTGTCCTCTGGTGGAAACCAAAGCCCCTAAAACATCTTCAAATGGGAGGACAGGTAGACAGGCAGACAGATAGATATAGTGGGAATTGGAAGTTTTCATTTATCTTAACATAGGGAAATGTTTTTAATGTCTACCTTAATAAAAATCTAACAGATGACACTGAAAAACTGCACTTTTCAATTATTTCATGAAGAGAATGAATGCAACCTTTTAATGTGTAAATATGAAAAAGGCATTCCTACTGAAATCACATTACATTAAGTCACAAAATGTTATTCAGTTTGCTCTTAACAAGTGTTATGTTTCAGCTGGAGTCTTTTCTCTGGCTAAAGTATGTTCTTTGTTTTTTAAAATCTTTTCTTGTTTTATAAATATTCTTTTCATACTATGTTATTAATAATGTTTCTGATATTGTTCAGTCTGTGTATATTATTTATTGAATAAGGTGTTTATCAATTATTTTTAAAATTTTGTGTTCCTTGCCTTTTTTGTTCCTTTTTGAATTATTTAATAAATTGATGAAATTATAAAGAAACTTTTCTTTATTTTATTTTTATTTCTTTGAGGAGGTGACCTTAATTTTTTGATAGTTCAGAAATATGTGTTAGATTTTTAAATATTTGCACATGAAGCACTTTTGCAAAGGTAAAATGTATTTGTTGTAAGACAGGAAAATGTAGTATATGTTTATTATTCAAAAAGTCACTAAATCAATATTATTAATTATCAATATTACATCAAATACAATGTAATTTGTTTTTTTACTGGCAAAACAAAATTGACATGCATTTTAAACTTTGTCACAATTATGTTGAAAAGAAAATAATAAAATGTAGATCACTTTAACTCCTCAAGTGGTTTAATTTAAGTGGCATAGACCCTAGACAAACTATTAAATCAAATTCTTTAGCAAAGCCATATCAGTAAACCCTTCACAGCAAGAAGTTCAAACTGAAGGCAGGGCTTTAAGTCGATAGATTATTTAATAAATGTGAAGCTCAAATACATGAAAATAATCCTTTCACCTTTTATACTGGGTATTCTGTAGTGTTTGTCTTTTCTTGAGGTCGCTGTATGATTCGTTTCAGGCCTGTTGTTTATTACTCACTCAAAACTAACTTTTTTTTCCTTGCATGCTGGATTCCATTGTTACTGAATTAATGGGCTCCATTCTCTCCCGAACCCTAAATATCTCATTTTACTCACACTGTGTTATGATCGGTTCTTCTTGGTGTGAAGACAACTTTTTGTTTAAGGAGTTTTTCACTTTAAATTATAGGCTCTTCCTTCTGAAATATGCAACAGAAAGATTGTTGCACTCCAACGACATGCTTCAGTCTAAACAACTTTGTTTTTTATTTTTTTACAGCGGAACCTCGGTTCACAACCATAATTCGTTCCAAAACTCTGGTCATAAACCGATTTGGTCGTGAACCGAAGTAATTTCCAACATAGGATTGTATGTAAATACAATTAATCCGTTCCAGACTGTACGAACTCTATGTAAATATATATATTTTTAAAGATTTTTAAGCACAAATATAGTTAATCATACCATAGAATGCACAGCGTAATAGTAAACATAGTATAAACACTGAATAACACTGAGAAAACCTTGCACAACAGAGAAAACTAACACTGCAATAGTTTGTGCTATAGCGCTAAGAACTGCTCGCTAAAAATACTTTTTTTTAATGAGTTTTAAACACAGGGGAAAAAATGAACATTTGAAAAATCTGTAATTTAATAAACCACCAAGAAAAGTAACATTGCAACAATGCACGCTACGAACCGATCGCTGTAAACAGAAGTGAAGTGGAGGTTAAAATCCAATATAAAAAAGTCTTCATTAAATACAACAAGGTTAAAACAATGCTCGGATCTATCTCTTTAAAAAACAAGCCTTATGCATCCAGCCATCTCTCTCGGGCTTGCGTGAGTGTGTGTCTCTCTCGTGTGTGTGTGTGTGTGTCTCTCTCGTATGTGTGTGTGTCTCTGTCTCTCGCACGTATGTATGTGTGTGTCTCTCTAATGTCTCTCTCTCTCTCGTGTGTGTGTGTATGTGTGTGTGTGTGTCTCTCTCATGTCTCTCTCTCTCTTTCTCTCGCACATGTGTGTGTGTGTCTCTCTCGTGTGTGTTGGTATCTCTCTCGCGCGCCCGTGTGTTGGTATCTCTCTCGCGCGCCCGTGTGTTGGTATCTCTCTCGCGCGTCTGTGTGTTGGTATCTCTCTCGCGCGTCCGTGTGTTGGTATCTCTCTCGCGCGCGCGTCCGTGTGTGGGTCTCTTTCGCGCGGATGTCTGTGTGTGGGTCTCTCTCGCGCGCACATCTGTGTGTGTGTGTCTCTCTCGCTGCACAGGGAATGCAAAGGGAGAGACTGAACATGTGCAGAAATCATCTGCGCGCACAAACCAAAAGGGAAACTGGCTTGTTCGTATACCGAGTCTGTGGTCGTGAACAGATGCAAAGTTTGGCGAACTTTTTGGTCGTAAACTGATTTGTACGTGTTCCAAAACGTTCGTGAACCGAGGTTCCACTGTATTTAGAAAAATCAGAATACTTTTTGGTTTGTTTGTTGGAATAAATAAAGGATGTAAAAGTGGGTCAATCATCAGATTTAAGAGTTGTATTTAAGCACTCCTCCATTTATGTCTATTACACTATAAATGGAAAGACTATGTTAAAATTACAGTGCACTAGTCCTACCATACCTAATTACTTTTAGTTTTGAAAATTTTAATGTTTATGACCTTTGCTTTAACATTTGGTTATGACTGGCATCAAGGTTGCCTAAACTTTGCCATTCAAAATAAAACAGGCCACTTAGGAAGAGAGAAAAAACAAACTTTGGCTAACAAAGCTGTTCTTCTTTCTATATTTCTTTCATCGTTGAAAGCACTGCACTTTATTTATTATTTCAAGCTGCACCAAAAAATAAATTCCTCTATGTACCAAATGCTCATTTTTTTATTTTTCCTGTGTTTGCTTTTCTTCTTTTGTTTTATTGTTTAGCACTAAAATAGTCTACTTTTGTTTTCTTAATTAATAACAATGTTTTTCTCCTTGACACAGAAGATTTTGCTTTCCCAGAACACTTTGGTTTTCCATTTAAACTTCTCATTCGCATTACACACTTTTTTCCATTATTTTTCTTTTGAAGAAAACTGTGTAATTTTGAGTAGTTTATATAATCTTACATTAAATCTTGCCAAGTCTGGGAGAATCATATTTTCAATTCCACCAAGTTTAGATTTTTATTATTATTAATTAAAAAAGCTGTTTTGCAGACAACAAAGCTTCAGAGCATGCCTCGACTTTATTACTGCAGGTCAACAGCTGTAAAGCTAAGTGTTCTTACAAAGCTTGAAGAAGGACGCTAATGAATAAATAGTTATTGATATGGTAGTGAAGTACTAACCTAGTTTTCTCAAAGGTGAAAGCTAGCTGCTTAATAAAGATTGTTAAAGTTACCTTACATCCTCTTCATCCTACTGTCAAAAATATTACAAATTATATTTTGCAATCTTTGAATCCTTTCCACTGTTAACTGATGGTTAAAATTCACTTAAATAAGCACTCACTAAATTCTTGCTCCGGCAATCACTGTAAATTCTTAACCTTAGAGGGCATAGCTAAAAATATAGAAATCTGCACTCATACTATGTGTTTGTCATGGGCATCCTCAGTGTGGTCATGGAACACCTAATAATGTCATTGGTACACAATGCTACAAGCACAGACACATCCATCCATCTACTTTCTTACCCCACTTATCCAGGGCAGCACCACAGGGAAGCTGGAGCCTATCCCAGCAATCATCAGGTGTAAAAGGGAAGAGCAACTGGGCAGTGGGCCAGTCTGTCACCAGACAAAAACATATACTGTATACACACACTCACACACTCAAGGGCCAATTTAGCAATGCCAATCCACTAAAACTGCATTTCTTTGAACTGTAGGAGAGGTACAAATACTCAAAAAAGAAAGAACAAAGGCAAGACATATGCAAGCTGATCTAACTCTTCTAGGCTGTGGGTTTGGATTTGGGGAGATGGATGCCATCTTGAAATCAAAGTAAAATCAGAGGCAATAAATCCAGTGATCATTCTGATAGTAATTTTTAGGTAAACTGAAATACATGACACTGCAGCAAAAATGTTAAGAAACATTATACTTTACAGTTAAGTACTGCTGTTATGATTTGCAGGCAAGTTAAAAAAGAAAATGTTAGTCACATTTTTTAGCAATGAAAGGGGAACAAAAAGCCATGACAGAGCCTATTACTGACCTGATAATTGTAAGCTAAAATTGCAGCACTGTCTTGTTTTTCCAAATGCCTGCTTCAACGTCTACCTGTAAACAGGAGTACAAAAGTAAAATGTGCTAAGGAGTACAAACAAAATGATTTGTGACATTCATTGGGAGAGATGGAAAAGGTGCTTCTTAGTTTTAAAAAATACAATACATTTTGTATGGTGCTCTTTTTTTTTTTTTTATTAATTTTATTGCACTCCATACAAAGCAATCAAGTTTTTACAAAAAGAAAAATAGAGTTAAGTTTTCTGAGTGCAGGTACAGAGCACTGTGAACAATTCTCAGTACAGATTATATAAATTACAAAATACAGAACTGATACACATATAAATGCAGATTTGTTAAAGCACCCACAAAAAAGGTAGAACTGATTAAACTCACGTGGAAACCAAAAATATCTGTCCATAAATTAATAGATGAACAATGGCCAGTTGACAACAGTGGAGATTAAAGAAAAATATATTTTTTCTGATAAAAGATTCCTCTTTCTACATTTGTTACAAACTTGGGTGTTAAAATGAATTCTCAACTAACTTTTGACACCCACATTAAACATCTCTGTAAGTCATCTTTTCACCATCTCAGGAACATTGCTAAACTCCGTCCAACAATTACCCTGGCAGATGCAGAGAGGCTTGTCCATGCCTTTGTCTCGTCCAGGCTGGATTACTGTAATGCGCTCCTCATTGGGATTCCTGGTAAGAGTATCCAGAGACTCCAGTACATTCAGAACAGCGCTGCCAGGATCCTGATGAGGGTGCAAAGCATAACCACATCACTCCTATCTTGAAAACCCTTCACTGGCTCCCTGTACCACTTAGAATTGAGTACAAGGTTTCCCTCCTTACCCATCAGTGCATTTATGGATCTGCTCCCATGTATTTACAGGAACTCCTTATCCCTCATACTTCCTCACGCACCCTCCGCTCTGTGCATACCAACACTCTTCAAGTTCCCAGAACTAAGCTTAGCAGTATGCGTGATAGAGCCTTTTCTTCGGTGGCGCCAAGGCTGTGGAATTCCCTACCGATGCCTTCTTTTTAGAAAGGCATTTTGTTAAATTATTTCTATAGATTTCTTGTTTGTTAATTTTATTCTTATTTTGTAGCACTTTGAGATTGTTAAATATAAAGCGCGATATAAATAAAATCTATTATTATTATTATTATTATTATTAAAAGGTCAATAATAAAATTACTGCCCTGGAGACCTCGTCTAACTGGCTGTCTACCTGTTCCTGGGTTTTCTATAGTTGAGTCTGTGGGGGCTGTCCAATCTGATGAGAGAATCTTTCCATCTGATGATTACAATTTTCCTTTATCTGAGGTGATTTTTCTATATGCAGGAGAGTGGCCTGGCAGGACAGCAGTGGCACTAAGTGCCGCATCCAGATACTGAGAAAGAAAAGAGAACAGAGAAGGGTTAATAACTGATTAAAAATATTGATACTTATATTTCTGTACAAATGACTTTTAGTATAATACATTTTATTATGAAGCAAAGAATGATGGGTGACACAACAATTCTGTATAAAGTATAATCTAATCCAGGGGTAATGAATGCCATGTTCCAGCCCAGTTGCTTAATTGGAAGACAATCATTGCCGGTGTCAGATCTCATTTAATTTTAAGGCTTGTTACTGTTTTATCCATCCATCCATCCATTATCCAACACACTATATCCTAACACACGTTCACAGGGGTCTGCTGGAGCCAATCCCAGTCCAACACAGGGAACAAGGCAGGAACAAACCCCGGGCAGGGCACCAGCCCACCGCAGGACACACACACACCCACAAACAAAACACACACTAGGAACAATTTAGGATCGCCAATGCACCTAACCTGCATGTCTTTGGACTGTGGGAGGAAACCGGATCACCCGGAGAAAAACCCACGTGGACATGGGGAGAACATGCAAACTCCACACAGTGAGGACCCAGGAAGCGAACTCAGGTCTCCTTACTGCAAGGCAGCAGCGCTGCCACTGCGCCACCGTTACTGTTTTAATGTCAGGTTATTCTTATATCATTGTTATTTTTTTTTTTCTAAGGATATCATCGAAATGTTGTGAAGACTAAAAGAAATGAGTAATTTTCAGTACTTCGCTTTTTTCTCTTTAGCTTTCGCCTAAGTATTTTATTAAACCAAATACTTCACGATAAATACACACAGGTATAAACGGTAACAAGTGAGACAGACAGCTGCTGGTTCCTTTGTCATTTGCATCTTATTGCTAATACGGAGCAATTAAAAATTTCAAATTCAAGACTAAATTAAGCAGTTAAGGGTTCAAAATCTTAACAAGCTGTCGCAGTAGGGGGCAGTAGTGCTCCCTTGAACCCTCAGGTACCACGCCAAACACCTGGTAAAATTGCCACAATTATTCTTTTTATTATAATAATGTGCACCAAGCACCCTCCACTCCACTATATTCATGAACCACAATAATAAATCAACAATCCTCCACTCCCAGACGCGTTGCCCTCCTACCACCCAGCTCAGCTCAGTGTCTGGGAGTTCCCAGAGTCCTTTTATTCCTCCTGACCCGGAAGTCTTTCTGCCCAACAGTTCCACAAGTCCTTACTCCTTCCAGGTCAGGGTAAACAGTACTTCTCTTCACCCCGGAAGCCCGTCGCTCTTCCTGTGACGAACTTCTGGGTCATGGTGCCCAAATGAGTCCATTGGCCTCCCGACAGCGACTCCCAGTGGCCCCCAAGGTATCCAGCAGGGCTGTGTATAAAAACTACATAGTCCATGAGGCCCTGCTGGAATCGGGGCCCGTATATGCTCTCGGGAGAGCTCCTCCTAGCGGCCAGGGGGTGAGGGCCGGAGTAAAATGCCGGCAATCCACCACAAAGCAAGACAACTAAAATGAAGCAGAAAAATGTCATTTGAGAAATAATCTATTTTAGGGCTATGTTAATGACACAGCACAATGCTCAATCAATGCTGTGTATGTCTCTAGTCTTCTATAGCTATCTCTGTGTTCAGTTGATATCTTTCCAAACTGTTTTTTGTTTTGTCTTCCAGCTTTCTGGTGTCATACTGTAGAATCTGGGTGACTCCTACAATCTATGATTATGGATAGAGCCAGCTATTAGAAATTATTACAATTATATTTTATACATTCATAGATCACTTTACTAAGTCAATAAAATCTAAATTATGTTGACCAGATTAGACGTTTTTAGGTCTTCTTTTATAGTTTCCTGAAATATGATGTGTCTACCCCTCATTATGTCACAGTCACACTATGTGTCCATGCATCATGAATGGGTCCCTGAAAAAAAAGGGAGACTTCTAGTAAATAGAACAAACAGGAAAAAAAAATCACCAGCACTGAAAAAAAATAATAATAATAATATACTGTATATATAAACCACTGAAAATTGGCTGTAGACCCTGAGAGCAGACACATTGTGTCAGTTGTGCCACCGTTCGCCAAACATGATTTCAAACACATTCCCTGCATTGTTGGAACTGATAAACATTTAGGAACAAAAGTTTTAAAGCATTTTTGCTGAATATATGTGCTCTTTTTTTGTGACCGATCATTTCTCACTTGGAAATTGAAGCAGGAGTGACAATGCAGTAAGGTAACATGATGATGACACATAACCTTTTTCCACTGAATGTTGGTTCAAGGCATCAGAAATGTTCTTTCTTTCCAAATAAGATTTCTGAATAGAGTTGCTGCTGTCTTGCCGACGGCCTTGGAATTTCTGGGAATCATCCAGAGGAACCTTGAGGCTGGTACTAATGAAAGAGAAGGCAGAATTACTTGGTTTGTTGTCAGGGCAAGTACTATTCTGTTTTCAGATCACACTTTGTCAAATTATTTTTTTTAAACTGGTAAATAATGTATATGGAATTAAAACGATAATAATACCCTTAGTGTTTTTTATTTACATAAGAGCTGCAAATGTTTCTTTCTTTCAGGACACCATGCAGAGCTTAATATCCTTCTGAGGTAAGCAAACTGATTACAAAATAAATGTATTGACTGCTCAGTCCCATTATAGTGCTATTACATTTTGTAGCTATTTTCATACACCAGGCCTGATTACCATAGCTTGTGGCCTATCATCAGCATTACTAAAATTACTTTGAATTTTGATTACAGCTTTTAATGTGTGATTAAAAACTGCCTGAGAGTGTTGATATATTTTAGTTACTGTCTTTGAAGCTTTCATAGTAACTGGGATAAATTGATATGGTCGTTACTTTTTCCATAAAATCTTAATATATCATGGTGTAATACATCCACACAATAGGTTCCCATGATTGAACTTTTATATGCAGTTTGCAATTTTTAAAGCTTCAATTTTCATGGTGATGACTCAGTTTAAGCTTTTGTACAATTAACTTTCTTCGATATTTTTTGGTTCTTTACATCTGTTATCCTTTGCACTCCCAATATTGCTAATATTAAAGAAAGAAATTATGAAAGAGTTTTAGACCTGTAGCCAGCTTTAAAGTCTCATATTAAAAATGTCATTACATAGAGGAAGATTTTTTCTGAACTAAAGCATTCAATGTTTTTCAACAGAAATAAATATGATCATTTTTAATGTGATTTAATATTGATTTATAAATGAAAAAATGAGAGTGAAAATGTTTTACAGTATAAGTATCCAAACTTTTACTTTCTGGTCAGAACATTTACTCAAACTCCCCTGTCAACGTAGAACTTACGAAACGTGCACTGGCTAGTACTACTACCTTAAAGATGTAATTATATTACTTTAGTCATTAAATGCCTGTCTGAAATGTATACATCTTATATGATTTCTGCCTGTTTTTCTCAATGTACTGCACATTGCTAAATGTGTTAAGCTGGTACTGGTATAAGTAAAGCAGAGATATCTGGCAGGGGTTCCTAGCTTGATAGACCCCAGTGCTCTGCAACCCTGTAATGGAAATAACAGGTTAAAATTATAGGTGGATGGCTAGATTTAAAAAAAAAATAATAATAATGGATCGCTATAATGCTCATTCACTCAAATATGCACACACTTTAAAAATATAAGGTACCAGCTGTGTTACTTGGCTTTGCCTGGGAATTTTTCTAAGGTACTGGGCTTCAGTTATAGTGCTGTTGTCATGATATGCTTGAGTTCTGAAAGCACAACTACAAAAAACATGTACAAAGCTGCCGAAAAGAGGGGAAAACACAGTCAAAATACCCCAATTAGAAACCCAAAGGGCAAACAAGTCCCAATACAGAATCCTAAAAATTGTGGTCAAGACGTAGCAGTTTAAAAAAAATCAGTAAGCACAGTTCCAAAACAAAACCATGAGGTGTAATCAAACCCAAGCACAGGGTCTAAAATCCAGAAAACACAAAGCAAAGCAACAGTGCAAATAACTCACCAAAACACTCTCCACTCCCAGCATGTTCAATGAACCACAAGGAATCATGAGGAGGTCCTCCCTTAAATAGGGTGGAGGGCTATTCCTAGCGGTGATGGGCAGGTGGCCCTGCCACTTGTGAGACCACATACAAAGCACAATGGACATAAGGCCCTTCCCTCTTTCTGACATACATGGAGAAAAATATACATAACTAGTAAAATACCTGCGCGTCGCAGTGGCAAAGTACTGCTTTTAAATTTTTATTAAGAAGAAAAGTAAACCTTTTTAAACTGAGGGAAAATATACCAATAATTATTTGTTAAGGATCTCTTTGTATACCACTTTGTCAGTTCAGCCTGCCAGTTGTAATATGACCAAGCTGTGCGCTGAGCTTACTCTTGAGCATGCAACGTATAGTTGGCCATGTGAAAAGCAATCTTGCCTCAAATCAATGCCAACCTTTTGTAGGGTCTGTCCCTGAGACTTATTAATTGTTATTGCGAAGCAGAGCCTTACTGGAAATTGAAGGTGTTTGAATTGAAAAGGGAGATCAGAGGGTATAACGGGGATGCAAAGAATACAAACTCTTTACCCTGAGCCACTGCCGGTAAAAATAGTTGCCTCAATTAGGTTCTTTTGCAGGTCTTCTAATTGTTTAATTAATGTATTATTTAGTCAAAGTACAGTGACCAGATTTTTCTGGGGGCAACCTGGGACACCAGGTGGGGCCGGGGGGCAGAGCCCCCCAGAAGCCAGACAGACTTTAATAATGGAAATGCCTATTTTCGTGTTTCCTGCATCTTATTCTGTACGAGTTTCTTCCATTTGAAACAATCATATTATTAAACCACAAACATATACCCATTTTCAAAGTAGGGTTCTATACCATTGTATGCTATTTTTCGTGAAATTACAGGCTAGATCTTGCCAAAAACAGTTCGTGAAAATTGACTGAAAGACACGCTTTCCTGAAGAGCAAATAAATTCATTAGTGTACATTATTAGGTCAGTTACACTTGCAGGATAAATGTGCTTCATTCACAATATTGCCTCCCACATACATGTGCTACTGCTAGTGCATGTCCCGACTTCAAAAGAAGAAACAGCAAACCAAATTCCAAAGAGGCAAGGGAAGAAGCAATGTCACTCTGCACTCTAAACTAAAGGAAAACAAAGTAAAATACAGCTGTTAGTGTAAGGAACAGGAAAGCATCCGCAAATGTTGTTGTGACTTGTGTCAAATATTCATTTATTATTAATATATAAATTAATATTATCAGATTCACAACCACGACAAAATTTACAGAGAGTACAGTCTGCAGACTTGAGACTATACAGTAAAGTGTGTACAGCAGTACTTACTTAAAGAATAAAGAGTTAAAATTAAAGTTAAAAAAATAAACTTTGTCAGCACTTTCAATTTTGTCCTACAAAGTAAATTGGCTAAATTTAACTCTTTTGTGTTTAAGCTTTAACTTCAGTGAAAACAGGTCACCTCGATTGCCGTATTGACAAGTGAATGACTGAATCAGGCATCAGCCCTAATATCAGGCTCAGAGCAGGAATAATAAGATAATTCCTGGGTCAGAGCATAGCATAGCCAAAACGTGTCGTATCACAAGGCACGGCCGATACCATCCGACGATGTGTCTGCTTCCACCTTCTCGCCCATTTCGTGCGTTTCAATACTGCAAACAATGGCCAACAGCAGGCGTCAGACTCAGAAGAAGGTCGACTTTTTTCCGGTTTCTTTGTGGTGGCGGCCTGCGCCACCACCACCTACTCAAAGCATCATGATGCTCCAACAATGATGGACTGAAAGCCAGAAGTCTACGTGACCATCATCATCAGGTCCTTCCATGAAAATATGATGATTTATGTTAGGTAGAATGCCCAGAGGGGACTGGGCGGTCTCTTGGTCTGGAACCCCTACAGATTTTATTTTTTTCTCCAGCTTTTGGAGTTTTTTGTTTTTCTGTCCACCCTGGCCATCGGACCTTACTCTTATTCTATGTTAATTAATGTTGACTTATGTTTATTTTTTATTGTGTCTTCTATTTTTCTATTCATTTTGTAAAGCACTTTGAGCTACATTTTTTTGTATGAATATGTGCTATATAAATAAATGTTGATTGATTGATTGATTGACTAACCGTCTGACGTCATGATGGGTAGAAAGTATGATTTGGAATCAAAAAGACTGAATGGGGTCTAGGCCCCTAGGGAAAAGTACACATTTTGTCGGAAAACGCCACAGGCCGGGACATTTCCTGATCTTTCGGGGACGCTGGAACAGGTGATCCAAAAATAGGGACTTTCCTGGGTAAACCGGGACGTCTGGTCACTGTAGCAAGTACTTGCAGCCGTTGATCATTCAGTGTTGTTTGCCAGCGTATCTGCTCTGCCCATTTTAAATTGTCATTACTAACATACAACAAAGGGGGAAAAACTGCACAGAGAAAGGGCAAAGTATAATGAAATCAACAAAAGAGAGTTTTTAGTGTTGTTTGCCAGCGTGTCTGCTCTGCTCGTTTAAGTATTTAAATCTTCCAGGCTGCCAACTACGTGGGAGGCGTGGGAAAGGGGGACGCAATATAGGCAGACAGCCAACTACGTGGGAGGCCGGGGGACGCAGGATGCAACCCCGCCTCACACGGCAACCGAGCTGCAGGCTATGGACGTATATATGTATGTAAGTAGGATTTAGTTATGGCCATTACGCATGGAATTTCGAAATGAAACCTGCTTAACCTTTGTAAGTAAGCTGTAAAGAATGAGCCTGCCAAATTTTAGCCTTCTCGTTTAAGCATTTAAATCTATATAAGGCAGGCTGCCAACTATGTGGGAGGCATGGGAATGGGGATGGAATATAAGCAGCCAGCCAACTACGTGGGAGGCCAGGGGATGCAAGACACAGGATGCAACCCCTCCTCACACGACGACCGAGCTGCAGGCTAGGGACGTATATAAGTATGTAAGTAGGATTCAGTTATGGCCGTTACGCATGGAATTTCGAAATGAAACCTGCTTAACTCTTGTAAGTAAGCTGTAATGAATGAGCCTGCCAAATTTCAGCCTTCTACCTACACGGGAAGTTGGAGAATTATTGATGAGTGAGTCAGTCAGTGAGGGCTTTGCCTTTTATTAGTATAGATAAATAAACTAAACAGCTGAAACATGACAGCTGTCAGATATTCGGATGTATCAGAAGTACTGTATAACCAAGTGCTTTATCGGTTTACAATATTTGTGTTTTGTTTAACCAGGGACTAATATTATTAGTTTACTTCAGTGTCTTATTCTTGAACATGCAACACACAATTGAACATGAGTAAAACATTCCTGCCGTAGATCAATTCCTGCTTTTCCTACTGACTGACCTTGAGTTTTGTTGATGGTCATTTTAAAACAGAATTTTGCTATAATGTATTCTTGTGAATTGAAATTGGCAATCTGTAGGAATAATGTACATTTTGAATGTATATTATCATTATTAATTTTTTACAATTTTCATGTGTTTATGTTGCTGAGTCAAGTATTTCTTTCATGTTTTCCATAAGTTGTATGCTCAAGCTTCTTCCTTTTTTTACTATTCCTTTAGCCAGACAATAAAGTTCCTAACACTGAATCATGGTTTACTTTAACTTATTAAAAACAGAAAGTTACATTTACAGATCACACATTTATGTGGCTGATTAAATGGATGCTTAAGCACTGTATAACTATATACTATATGCATATATAGTAAGAATGACACAAAACAAGTCATAACAGGTTGAGGAACTTTTGTGATCCCTGTATTCTGAGATGCAAAACAAAAAAAGCAATATGTTCTTTGGGTCTTTTCAGACTGGTGTCCAAGATGAAATTGAAGTGAGGTTAAGTAGGAGGTAGTTATATGGGATCCAGGCAGGAAGAGGCGGGTCCTGGAGTGTTTATGACAGAAGTGACATCAGAGGTGGAACAAGTGTCCATCTTCCATCCTGCAGTGGTAGAAGAAAAGGCATTAAGCAACAGCATCAACCTCTAGTGCAGAGGAGAATTACCATCATCAGAGCCCTTCGGTTGTCTCCGAAACACACAGGTGTGACAATCTTAAATACCATTCTTACTGGATCAATTGAGTAAAATTGTCTGGTCAACCCCTCACTCCCAGGCTACAAAAAATGTGTATGTTTATACCACATTGTGAGGAATAAGAACAAGCCAATAGAACTGAAAGTATGGGGAGTATCTTAAGCACTGATTTTACCCAAGACTGGCACGTCATCTCCTACTTGTCTCTCTCTCTCCCCCCCAACTTACACTCAAAGCCACAGAGACTGGCATGTACTTGAGCTTTATAATGCACTTGCTGCCCATGTTTTTCCCATTTTTTTAGCACTCACATACTTCAATATTAATCTCCTAAGCTCTTTTATATGACCTGCATATATAACTTGTTTGAATCTCCAAGGGGTATGAGATATGACATCCACTTATGACTTGAGGGAATCCTCAATGTGGAACTCGCACAAAACACCAAAAGGGATTTGCTATATGATCTGCAGTAATATTTGTATGGCAACTGTGTTTGGATACAACATTTTCACTTTTGCTTAGGGCAGCAAAAAAAAGCTAGAGCCAACCCTGAACCCACATAAAAACAGTGGATGGTTCAAGAATTGAATCCAGGGCCCTGAAGGTGTGAGCCATCACTGTTGACCACCTTGGCCCCACAGTGAGCTAGGCTGTTAACATAATAACAATATGAATCACAATTTCAGGTTTTCTGTTACAATATGCATTACCCCCTATTATTCAATTAAACTATTCACAATAGCTTTCAAATGGAGGTCAGCAGGTTGGACTCAAATGCATTTTATATGGAGTGTGCGTTATCAAAGTTCATTCTGCTGAACCTGTGACAAAGTATGTCTTTTTGAAATACTTTACCCCATTGCATTTTACTAACATTGACCTCGACCATGAAACTGTGTGCAGTGACACTGAATAAAACATTTCTTCCATGTGTGAAAAGAAAGCTTCAAAATCATACTAATGAGCACTAGCCTATCTATAATGACTCATTTTCCTCAAAAAAATGGATTCTTGAATTTTCTCAAATGAAAACAAAGGTACAGGAGAATGTATTTTTAAATAGATTGCAATGAAAACGGAGGTGGTTACAACTTCATGACAACCCAGTAAAATTGCTAGTGTTAAATTAACACTTACTGTTTATATGGAGACACGTTTTTCCAAACAATCACCTTTTAGAAACACCTTAACACATTTATGCTGTGATGGTTCTGTTTGTGTGAATCAGTTTTAAGAACACATTTTTGTTCATTTTTATGTTAAGATATGACATTTTTATGTAGTTGTCATAATGAAAAGTTTTTCTTTGCATTCTGATTCATTATTATTTCTTTCCTGTTTGATAAGTGACCCTGCTGACAGGGGTAATGCAGGCAGGAAAAGGTGGCACAAGACAGGTGCAGGGCCCAGCAAGCCTCCAAGAAGAAAAGTAAAGCATGCACTGCCAGGAATGATGTCTGTTGCTCTGAGAGTTATTTGACATTTCAGGTACCAATATTTTAACAAAAAATTGACTTATCCATGATTATGCACAGGTCTGGATTCTACCCTTGTGTTAATAGTAAAATATACCTACCAAGTTAAAAGATGAATCTCTGAACTGTCTCTTCAGTGAATCGTGGTCACCAAAAGAAATCATTATTTAGTGGGTAAGAAGGTCTTTTGGGAATTCTCTGTTCCTAAGTGGCCATGTGACTGCTTATTTATAACAAACCTAATGAGACTAGACAATTATAACAGTGAGGATGGAGACAATATCCTATTGGTAGATGAAGTGGAAAAAACAGAGGAGAGCTGAGAGGGAGAACATTTGTTTATGTTTAGGAAAAGGCAAGCAGCCTCATCAGTGACAGATAAGAGCTCTGAGCATTTGTGTATATAGGCTTAACATGGCTTTGGATTTTATCTGATCATTTTGTATTCATTTTCCTTATTTGCCTTTTGTTGCTCTCTCTGTGTGCACACATGCTTCACACACATTAATATTTATATTAAAAGAAAAATAAATGTTTTGACTTGTTATTGAAGAGTGTTCACTCATGCCAAACATGTGATCTTAGCTCTCTGTCTCTCTAGATCGATAGATAGATAGATAGATAGATAGATAGATAGATAGATAGATAGATAGATAGATAGATAGATACTTTTTTAATCCGCAAGGGGAAATTCACATACTCCAGCAGCAGCATACTGATAAAAACAATATTAATTAAAGAGCAATAAAAATGCAGTGCAAGTTAAAAAATGCAAGGTGGAGAGTGCAAGGCAGGTATAACACTCTGTAGTTAATTTTTAGCCCCCGGGTGGAACTAAAGAGTTGTATAGTTTGGGGGAGGAACGATCTCCTCAGTCTGTTGCTGAAGCTGCTCCTCTTTCTGGAGATGATACTGTTTAGTGGATGCATTTGATTCTCCATGATTGACAAGAGATTGCTTAGCGCCTGTCACTCTGCCACAGATGTCAAACTGTCCAGTTCCGTGCCTACAATAGAGCCTGCCTTCCTCACCAGTTTGTCCAGGCTTGAGGTGTCCCTCTTCTTTATGCTGCCTCCCCAGCACACCACCGCGTAGAAGATGGAGCTCGCCACAACTGTCTGATAGAACATCTGCAGCATCTTATTGCAGATGTTGAAGGACACCAGCCTTCTAAGGAAGTATAGTCGGCTCTGTCCTTTCTTACACAGAGCATCAGTATTGGCAGTCCAGTCCAATTTATCATCCAGCTGCACTCCCAGGTATTTATAGGTCTTCACCATCTGCACACAGTCACCTCTGATAATCACAGTGTCCGGGAGGGGCCTGGGCCTCCTAAAATCCACCACCAGCTCTTTGGTTTTGCTGGAGTTCAGGTGTAGGTGGTTTGAGTCACACCATTTAACAAAGTCCTTGATTATGTTCCTATACTCCTCCTCCTACCCACTCCTGATGCAGCCCACGATAGCAGTGCCGTCAGCGAACTTTTGCATGTGGCAGGACTCCGAGTTGTATTGGAAGTCCGATGTATATAGGCTGAATAGGACCGGAGAAAGTACACTCCCCTGCAGCACTCCTGTGTTGCTGACCTCAATGTCAGACCTACAGTTCCTGAGACGCACATACTGAGGTCTGTCTGTAAGATAGTCCACAATCCATGCCACCAGGTATGAATCTACTCCCATCTCTGTCAGCCTGTCCCTAAGGAGCAGAGGTTGGATGGTGTTGATGGCGCTAGAGAAGTCCAGAAACATAATTCTTACTGCACCGCTGCCTCTGTCCAAGTGGACTATGATTAATAAATGCTTGACTAATTGTATTTACAATATGTTAACACAGCATCAATATGCTGCATTATACTGTTTTCACTCCACTGTTAAATGGACTTTCTTGAGGATAAAGCTAAAGCTTTGTCGAGCACACTTTAAAGAACTCTGTCACCTTGAAAGGTGTGCTTAACAACAAAGAGTGATATTTATATCAATTGAAAATGTCACTCTGCACCATTGCACGTTTAAATGGATATGACCTACAAAGAGAAGGGCAGAATCTGCATTATTTGCTCTTTGTCTGACAATTGTTAAGATCCATTTTTCACAACCTACAGCGATTTGGCCATTTAGTCATACAAGTAGAATAATATTTTAAAAATATTGTTATATAAGATGTGATTCCCAGCTTACACAGCATTGCTTCTGAGAGAAACATACTGATGAAAAGAATTGAATTCTGTGTGCTTACTGTACAGGATTTCCATAAGTAAATATCAGTGATAGTCCCTTTTTTATTTGTGTGTGACAAGCACACTACCTTTTGTTTCATAAGATGAATTCGGCACTCTGATAAACTAAAATCATTTCTACGTTTTGCAGTTTTCTGTCCAACTTATTTTTAGAGACACATAAATCAGTTACTTTCTAATTTTTCTTATTTGAAAGAGATGGTGTTTATGTAGTGCTGGAAAATAAAGGTTTAAATATAATACACTGAAAATAAAAAGCCTCAGACTTGATGTAACTCCTGCAGGAGAGCAAATGTAGCAGGGGAAGGCATTTTTGCATTTAATTTATTTTAATAATAGACAGGAAATATTTAAATTGCAGTTTGTTTAAGTGTGGGTAATATGCAGGTTTACTTATGTAAGCTTATTTATGGAATGTTGTTGCAGTGGTTAGCTCTACTGTCTGAGATATCCACCATCTTCATGTTTATTTCTACAGTATTCTCAATATCCAGGTAAGTTTAATTTGTGATTCCAGATCCAAAATTGTGGTTTTGGCTTTGTGAGTAGGCCCTGTGAATGAATGGCACCCTGTCTCATTTCTGATGGAGAATCACAGGAATCATTGGGTAGAGGGTTCCTTTCATCTGATTGGCTGGCCCGCAATGATTCAGATGTCGAATGGCCAATGGGGGATGCAGCTTGATGGCTGAGGTCTCCAGGACTCTGAACAAATCCAAATCATATTATATGATATCACCTAGTGTTGAATTCTGCTCTGTACTTGTAAGATTTCTATTTCACTATTATATTGTATTAAGGATTACTTGTGTTCTGTTCTGTGTATTGTATTGTATTGACCCCCCTTTTTTTTACACCCACTGCACGCCCAACCTACCTGGAAAGGGGTTTCTCTTTGAACTGCCTTTCCCAAGGTTTCTTCCAATTTTTTTCCCCTACAAGGGTTGTTTTGGGAGTTTTTACTGTCTTCTTAGACAGTCAAGGCTGGGGTGCTGTCAAAAAGCAGGGCTGTTAAAGCCCACTGCGGTACTTCTTGTGTGATTTTGAGCTATATAAAAATAAACTGTATATTATTGTATTGCATTGTATTGTATTGTTGGATTCTGCTTGGCACCCAGTGCTGTCAGGATATGCTCCAATTCAGCTCCATGTGACTATGAATTAGCGGGCTGGAGATTATATGGAGAAATTAGGCAGATGATTGACAAGTTTGTGGCGGTGAAAGGTCTGCTCTCATCAAAACAGGTCTTATTTTCTAATGTCTTGTTTCATATTTTGCTGTAGAAACTGTAGCTATCAGTTATGTAAGAGAGCATGCTAGCTACGTTGTAGGAGAATCCCTTTAGTGAGTGGAATAAGCCATCAATGGAGGCAACAACAGAAAGACAACTCAAGACACTGGCACTATAGCTCACATCATTATTCAAGTGTGAAAGTTTTTCAAATTATATTTATTCAACATTTTAATTCTTAGATCTGTTCACCCATATTTTTTCATTCCTTGATTTTATGATTATACTCTTGAATGATTTATAAATTACTTTTTCAATAGCACTCATTATGGATGGTGCATTATAAAATATAGACTAATTCATTAATCTTTTTTTTTTTTTACTTAAAGTCTGATTAAAATGTGAAATATTGCAGTCCTGATATAATTGATTAATTCTTAATCACACTTAGCACCGCAAGAAATCCAGTGTTCCTGCAGGTGTTAGCACAAACTAATGAATTTTAAAGAAAAATAGATAGACAGTTACACAGTGGTTTGATGAGACGTAAAGATTAAAAGCAACCAGTTATAAGTCACATAAAGAAATTGTGCCTGAAACATACCACCACCACCACCCTGCAACACCTAAACTTATCACCCACCAGAAGCTCGCATCATACAAGAAGAGAAAATTCAAGAAAAAAAGCCACAGGGTGAGAAAAAAGGTAGAGAGCTAGAGAGACGTGTTGATCAATGACACAAAGAGCTCTAGTAGTAATCAATTAAAGATGGAGAACTTGCAGAAGTTAGGTGAACGAGAAATGTGACATTTAGAGCAAGAGGACAGAAGTGTTTAGGAACAGTTGTTCACTGGGAAAAAAGACTTTGCTGAACAGAAGTAAAAGGCAAAGCTGAAAGGTCCAGAAGAAGAAAGATGAATGCCAAATTAAGGAAAGTAGCAGTTTAAAGAGCAACGGTGATAGTACTGACCAGTAGCCAGTCCTGTCGGCTGCGATGACAGAGTTCAGATGATGCACAATTGTAAACTTAACCTATTGATGGTAATGGTATTTTGAAGAAGGAAAGGTCTGAGAGAGGACTGGGCAGTCTAATGGTCTGGAATCCCTACAGATTTTATTTTTTTCTCCAGCCGTCTGGAGTTTTTTTTTTGTTTGTTTTTTCTGTCTACCCTGGCCATTGGACCTTACTCTTATTCTATGTTAATTAATATTGACTTATTTTGTTTTCTTATTGTGTCTTTTATTTTTCTATTCTTTATTATGTAAAGTACTTTGAGCTACTGTTTGTATGAAAATGTGCTATATAAATAAATGTTGTTGTTGTTTAAAAATTGGTTTCCAAAGAAAGAGTGGACTAGAAGGGGAGGTGATTCATCTAAAACGAGTAAAGCAGACTAGAAGCTTTTACAGAGAACTACCACAGTTTTTACAATCAATGAATTTAAAAAAAAGGGAATGAAGAAAAAGGAAAGATTGTCAAAACACCACTGTCCCTGGGAGGAGAAGAGAACAGACAATCTAGAGCTTTGGACACTATGAGCACTGAATCATTAAAAATGTCACCATACTTCCTAATACCCCAGTCCAACCAGATCAGGAAGGTGATGCAGGGAACCAAACTGGAAAGGATCCAAGATGCCTCTTAACCTGATGCCAAATTACAAGAGTCATAAGCCATATATCAAGCTCAGTTTGGATCAAGAATCTTGTCATTAACATTTTGATGTTTAAACACAGACCAATATTCAATTCAAATTTAAATCTGAGTGGCAGAAATTTAAATGGCAGCCAACAGTCATGATGGTATTGTGATTTTTTCCCTTGCATTTTACTAAATGCCATTTATTTAGCAAGATTATTAATTTCCTGAGTATTGATATTTTGTGTTTTGGTTTATTTGGGCAATGGAATTTTCTGAATCTGGTAGTCATAGGCAATATCATTTTGAATGATAAAAGGGAATAATTATGAGACAGATCAGTTTTGGGATACTTTCTTAGCTGATTTTTTAATGACTTCCAATTTTAATAACTCTAGTTTTGGGTAGGCCTGACTTCTCATCTGTCCCTAAATAATCTCTGCTATTCAGTTTAATACTAAGGACATCTGGACATTAATGAAAGCTTCTGGTGGGCACAAAAGGTGGGTTAATATGAGGATTCCCAATTGAACAAAGAGTGAATGACCACTGCTACAGTTGTAGAGCTACAGTAGTAGGGACACCAATGCTTTCAGGCTTTCATAGATTGATGCATATTTCCAAAAAGACATTTTGCTTATCCAAAGAAAGAAGGGGATAACAGAGTTATACCTCATGCCAATAAGAGAAATAGGGATGCATGGTCCTAAAAAAATTAAAAAAAGAAACAATGGTCATTTTGATAATGGCCAATCAAACATAGTAAGAGACAACAAATAGAAGAAGGACTGTGGAACGTTTCTGAAAAAATTACAATAATTACACACATCAATATCTCACTATAATATACAGAGATATCAATACCAAGGCATTAAATTGAGCTTACCAACATGACATTAGGAGAAAGGGCAGACTGACAATACAGGACAATTTGGATTAGTTGATTTATAGCTAGACAAGCCATCATATGAACGAAATAGGTTAATAATAAGAAGGAATCAAAGTGGGCATCATAAAGAAAAACTAAAGTATCATCTGTGAACAGGGAACATTTTAGTGAGTGTCATCTACATTACTAAGGGTGATTGGCTCCAGTTTAAAGTAATGATACCAAAAAAAACTAAAAGAAAAAAGTTGAAAAGTACAAGAAGCAATGACAGTTGTGTAAGTTAGATTCACCTAGCCTAGTATGAGTGAGTGTGCTCTGTGATGGATTGGCATGTTCTGCATAGTGTTGTTGGCTCGCCATAAGCTAAGCTGGGTAAGGCGGTTATACAATTGAAATTGAAAAGAGAAGTAATGCCATTTTCAGACACATTTTGTTTCTGATACATTCACACAGCAGTTACAAGTTACTGTATATCTATTAGGTCCTTTATAAGTTCAAGATTGCAAAGCTGTTTTAACGACAGGTATATAATACCTAGATGCTATATGAAATGGAAAGAGTGCTGATACCTGCTGTACCTTTAGACACTTATTCATTTACACAATGGTGAGCAGGCAGAGCTTAATGTCTACACAACTCTCTTGCTAGCTTATTGATTGTTTCTAGATGAGTGGCTGAATGAGAGTCTTATCTGTTGTTTTTTTTGTGAAAGAATCTGACAGTCCCTCTTGACTCTTGAATTTCAGCTTTCACACTTCAGAAAGGTGAGGTTTCTTGAGACATTCTGAAAAAGCAGAGCGTTATCACAGTTTAATTAGAGGGCCAAGAATATAATAACAAAAGAAGAATTATAAAAGTGTAGCTGGGACTTAATAAATATGCAAATATTAACTCTGTTAAAATAAATTATATATAAATGACTTGCAACATGGGTTAGAGTTTGTATCCACTTTGTATAACATTTGTATACTGTGGCAGATAAATATATTCACAAATTGTGCACTGCATGCAACATTAAGATTTCTCAGTGATGAGATATAAATAAATAGTGATTTAGATAATCTAATACCTGCATTGTGATTTTGTTTCTTACCTATGTGTATGTGGGTTTCTATTCCATAACAAAGGATAATGTTAACATGAATGGTGCTGATTATGCTACATTTTATCATATAGTTTGTAACATGAGCAGTGTAAACATGCAAAATGTCCAGGATGCAATTAGAAAGTGAAGTGGCCTTGGGGAAGTGGAAAAAAATGGGTAAATAATTTATATTTTACCTAATTTAATTTGATAATATTATATCCTTTCATTGTAAACTAGCTGTGCTACACTTTTAAGATGGGTTGAAATCTAAGTAATCTTTGCATAACCTCAGGATTAACGTTTGCAGTGCAGCATACATTGGAATGTATTTTGTAATGCATGTAGTAATACGAAGCATCACATTTTTCATTCATAAAATACATTATTACAAGTGTTTGTGATGTACTGTCAGATGGAATAACAAATGTAATTAATGCGTCTCTGTTATATGCCAATTTGTATGGGATTTGTAAAGGCAGCATAAATGTTTCTGATGCATCATCTGTTGAAATGAAAAATGCAATGCATTACATTACTACAAATATTTGTGATGTGCCATCTGTTGGAATGTCAGAGACATTGCAACTGGACAGACACACAAATGCTTGTGTTTTATTTAGGTGGATATGCTGAGTCTGTGGTGGGCTGATGTCTTGCCCGGGGTTTGTTTCCTGCCTTGTGCCCTGTGTTGGCTAGGATTGGCTCCAGCAGATCCCCATGACCCTGTAGTTAGGATATAGTGAGTTGGATAATGGATGGATGGATATGCTGAGTCTTTTTTACTTTCTCATATACTAAATATAGGGAAATTATTGTAATCATCCAAAGATTCAATGCCGAGATTTTGATGAATCCCAATGTTTTAGACCTCCCTAACTCACGTATACGAAGTACAGAGAAAGCACTGGAATCCTCCAAAAATTCCATTTCCATTTTAGATCTCCCTGAGTCCGAAAATATCATTTTTGGAATTGTGTCTGTCTGTGTGGGTGTGTATATGTAAACACAATAACTTGAGTATGCTTTCACTTAGGTCAGCTAAATTTTGCATACAAGTATTAGGTACAAAACATAGATTTCTATCAACTTTAGGGCCATTTCCGTTAACCGGAAGTGGTACTTTACCCTTTATTCATTCAGCTACAGAGTCCGATTTATTCAACTTTACTTTTATAATAATTATTCAATATATTAATTTGATTTGATTTGATGTTGATGGTTCTTTTATGTACATAATATAAAATATAATCATTGCCTTGCAGTTTACTCCTCATATATCCATCCCCATAACTGAGTATACAAGAAAGTCTAGGGAAGACCACTCCTGATTTTTCAATAATCATTTCTCCCACAAATATCTGACATGTTATTATAATCAGGTACAAAAAATGTATAGCGGGTATCAGCACTGCTCTGATGTAAACTGATCATAAGCGTTCATTTTCTGACTGTTTTCTCTCAGTGTAATTTAGTTTCAGATTCAAAGTTTTTATTTAGTTATGTTTACAGAAAAAAAACATGAAATTTGCCTTCTCAATTGTCTCAATTGCTTCCAATAACAGATACAAATAAAATAAAACAAATAGAGACAAGATAGATTAAAACTTATACAGAAATTCTAAAATATTTACATAATTTGAAAACAGATTCTTTGCTAACTGCTTCTATCAGCTTGATCATGTGTTTTTATCTAAAATGGTTACGTGATATGAAAAACTCTACACTTACTGAATTTCTTTTTTATTATCTCTGATATCATCTTAATAAAAAGATGCATGGCACTGAGAAGAGAAGAGGTTCTGGAGTGGTATTATGTGGTTCCCTTACAATAAGTATCCTTGCTGATTTAGATGATTTTCAGTTTTTCAACATTGTCTTCTGACACACACTTACCAAATCATCCACATCAGCTCCAATAATGTAAGATGAATGTCTGGTAATCTGCTGGAGCTTTTTTAATTTTTATTTTGTAATTTACTAAATCAGGCAATGAAGCTGAAACTGATCACATTGGTTCAGTATGCTTTTATTTCAGTTTGTTTTTTTGTGTGAAAAATGTAAATCCAGGTTTTTCTTTAAATATTGACTTCCTGTTTACTTGTTCATAATCACGCATGTTGTGATTCTGATTCTGATTTTAATATAAAGCTATGCACATTTTAGTGTTTTTCCCGGCTTTGTGTTATGAGGGTTTCTTCAGCTTTGGAAAACACAGCTGGTTTAATCACAAAAGATGACCACAAGAAGACTGACAATCCTGCATTTGGACAGATTTATTTGTTGTGCAACCTAGCTTGATGTCACAGTAAAATAAATATTGAACCGAAAAAGAAGCCTAAGGCCCTGTGGACATCATGACAAGCAGTGATGCCCTGTAAAAACATTATCTTGCTCTAACCATAAACCACCTCCAATGTACCAAGCTGTCTAAGTGGGAATCAATAAATGTGACTCTTTTCTGAATTTCTGTTATATCAAAATGCATTGATGTTAGATCATTTTCCCTCTCTTCCAAACTTCTGGACACCTCTTAAGGGAAGCTGTATTAATTTTGCATTTGTACACGAACAGAAAGATTTAAATTAAGCTAAACAATATATACAGTAAAAGACACACATTGAGACAGTGGCTTTTTCTCTGTATACTTCTATTCCCCAAAAATGTGCTGTTAGATTAATTGGCTTGGGTTGTCCATAAGTGTGCCATGTGAAATTAGCCCCCATCTAGGATCTTTTGGCCAAGCTGTCAGAAAAGATTCCACCTCCTTGCAAATGTTGAGTTACATTAAGTAAGTAAGTAGGTTCAGAAAATGCCTGAATGTAAGGGCAATGGTGTTTCACTTATCTGCAGTTTACAAACCTCTGTGATAAAAACAAAGTTAAGGAAATGGTAATGCATAAAAAAAAAACACTTCTTTTGGCAATGCTACCAATGCACCTAATGCTAATCCTAATTTATGTCATTTGGCTTGTTATAGCCTGGTTTTGTGTTATTTCCAGAGTAGTCTTTCACATTAGCCAACAGAACCTGTGCAGGGAGCACTAACAGATAAGGAGTGGAGCGGCTGGGGAGTCCTGATTATGACAAACTGGTGTCTATTGAGCAAGCAATGGAAAACCAAGTTAGTCAGTACACTGTGTTTATGACTAAAATCAGCACGACACAACATGGCACTAGGCATACAAAATTTTCCTTCTGTAAGATATTTCCAATTTAATCAAAATTATATCTAGATTAATGTCACCCATTTTATTCTTGTCACGGAAGTATACACAATATAATTCAGATTTAACTTAACCATATTGGCAGTTTTTCAGATGTTTTAATATGAGTTCATAAAATAAGCAGTAGATGTGTTAAGCACATGGGTCTCTATGGTACCACTAGATTGCCTGCTACAGTATACAACTGGCTTTTTTCAATTGCTTTTATCAGTTAGAATAAGTAATAAACAAGTATAATAATAATAACTGATCTGTTATCACCAATGGTCTGGCTAATGTACCCACATCTGAATGTAGTCTTCAGTGCTTATGAAGATCTTGGATTATTTAGCATTGCACTTTCAATAAGAAACACTGAATAAAATGTAAATATTATAAATGATACAGGAAATGAACATTTTTATACTTTTTAATTATTTCACAGTAATATGCTGCTAAACAACTGATATGAATTTCCTAATTTGGAAAAGCATCATTACAGAAGGAAAAAAACGTGGTTTGTTTTCTCCTGAGACAGTAAACAGGGATGAACATAAAAACTCTACAAAAACCTTCTGCAGAAGAACGAATATTGATTTCTTAGCTCTTACATTACATCTACTATGAAATATTGAAAAGTAAGTATTATGCAATCTATTCTTCTAATTTATTGACTGCTGTGAAGGGATTTATTATATGATGACAGCCTTTTTTATTGTCTATCTTAAGGGTCATTTCCAGGGTTCACCTTGCCTGGGTTTGTTGATCATACAGGATAAAAAAATAGACCATTGGACGAATATATAATAATGTCAAAAAGGATGAATTTCCTGACAGAATTTTTGTCTAAGCACACATTAAACCCTGGATACAAGAACAGATACATATAACCAAAATGAAAAAGTACCAGATAGCTGTTTTAAATAATAATAAGTATTTGTATTTACTTAAGAAAACCATGCCAAAATTTAGAAATTGACCAGCTAGCTCCAATAACTCGAACTGAGAATATACTGTTAAATGTGCAGTAAAAGCATACATGTTAATGAGTAATGAGCATGGAAACGTATGAGAATCAGTGGAATTTGATTAAACAGCTATGGAGTGCAGCAATTCCTCAGTAGTGAGCTTGTATGCCAATAGCACCATCAACTAAGACACAATCAGTTGCATTGACGGGGCTGGTAACAAGGAATCAAGAATAATAAGTTTTCCTTTATGCTCACCTGATATTTAATGTGTGCTCTCTGAGTAGTTAAGTAGTAGTTAGCTAGTTAATTAAGTAGTTAATTATTGGGAATACATATTGTTGAAAAAAGCTGTAGGTCCTTACAAAGAAATGTTTCAATGAAAAATATTTTTAAAGGAGAAATTGAGCTCTCTATCTAATGGAAGGCACAAATTAAAAGCAAAACTGTCAAAGAAGTCAAAGAGTTTCACAATATGGGGGGCAAATGAGAATTTTCCACAGGGACCTGCCAGGTTTAGAATCAGGGAAAACTTTTACAGTAATTTATCAAAGTTGGTGACCTGATACGGATCATTTCATTGCACATCCTCTGCTGTCACCTGCAAGGAGAAGAAGAAGGCAGAAAAACAATGGCAGCTAATGAGAAAATAAGAGCAGGGCAGCCTCCAATCAGTGAAGCAGGCTAATTCCTAGGTAATGGAGCAAGAACAAAGAACACTACTGGGAAGGATCAAGACTGGCTGGTGGAGCAGAAGCACAGAACATTGCAACTTCTGGCTGGGTGAGGGCCAGGAGACTGCACTGAAAACAATGAAGAGAGGAACTGTGTGTACGTTGCTTACCAACACCTCTGACAAAAAGGAAAGAAACAGAAACAAAAAAACAAAAAACAAACCAGCCAGCTGAAAATAACTGAACCATCATCATTCAGCAACACATGTGGTGCCATAGAAACCACACAGGTGCCACTCAACAAGATGTGTACACTCTCTAGGGGTGAAAAAACTAAAAAAAGAGACAAACTTGCCAGAAAGAAACAATTTATCAAAGAGGGCATTGCATGACTATTGAAAAACAATTCACCAAAGTAAAGAATATAAAATATTCTGCCCTGCCTAGAGTTAGCATGTACAGTATAAAAATGAATGACTCAACCTAATGATGTTATGGCTTTTAGCAGGCAGAACTCCCTTGGTGATCTTTAATGATTTCTTTTTCATTTTAAGAATTCACTTTATTGTTGACAGTTTGTTAAATTTATTTGAGATATGCTAAAATGTGTTTTACAGATGTTTAAATGCACATACTTCAAGATATCTCAATGGTATTTAGAGACAGCTGCATGTCAGCATATCTCTAAAAGTTAATATGGCTTGTCACACTATTTTCAAGCCGAGGATGTAAAAGAAAATGTTTGGTAAATGTACAATAATGAATAATTATTACTATTGATAATGCTTTAAAGTTGAGATGATAATAGAACAACAATTGACATGATCAAAATCAAAAAGATCAGAATCAAAAATGTCTACATGGCTTTACATATCAGACTAAGTGCTTTATCTGGTATATTCAAAAAGGATATGCAAACTTTAATTCATAAAGAAAATTTTATTTAACTGGCATTTTATCAGAGCTGTTCATGGTTTATACACTATCATTGTTTTTTGCATTTGAATTCAATTAATGTCCTTGAATTTTTCTTCTTTTAACAAAAGTGGTACACACAGAAAAATAATGTTACAAAGAAATATCTTTTTGTACAGAATATCATACAAGTTAGATAACAAAGGAATGTATTTTATAAATCTAGTAGTGTCATTTTGTTTTACAATAGCTAAGCTATTATCTTTATTTTGGGACAATTTGAATATTACTTTGCCAAGCAAGCTCACTCTTTGACTTGCCAGAGCTGTGAACTCAATTTATTTGATAATCCTATTTTGAATTATTCATTTTCCCAGTGCCACTTGTCTTCTGAGGCATTTCATATTCTTCTTAAGTTTTTGAATTAATTTCACTCACTTGCTTAGTAAGTTCTTAACTTCTTCTGATATGTAATCAGCTATCATCACTTTAAATTAAAATAAACCTTAAATATATTTTGGTCATTTATCTAGATTTTTTAATCTATACTGTTTTCTATACAATTGCATATTTACACCGTAATCAAAATGTATTTATCTCTTGTCTTAGTCCATGTTTTACACAGGGTGTTTGGCAGGAACATTTTGTAGGTTATGGTAGTGTACAGTGGAGCGTCTGGGCAAAGTGTGGTTGGTGGTCATTGCTTGTGTGAAAAAGAGAGCTAAACTGATAATTAAAGTCAGCTGTTAGAATACTTTACTTGACATTTAGGTCTTATTTAGGATATTCCAGGCATGGTGACCAAGTGGTTACCAGAGTTGCCTCATGGATCCTGTGTCCTGGGTTTTAATACTACACCTGGTTGACATTCATCAAACATGCACAATGTCCTAATGTCTGATTTGGGTTTATATTCCATGTACTTGTGTTTACCCCCCATATGCTAAAGACAAGAATTCAGATAAATGATAATTATAAATTTAACCATTTGGGTTAGCATATGAGTAGGTCCTACAGTAGGCAGCCACCCCATCCAGGAATGGCTCCTGTGTTCCCCCTATGTACCCAAAATGGATTAAATGGTTTTAAAAATGTTATATTAAGTTATATAAATTTTAAAATTAACAGAGAAAGTAGCAAAGTGTTGGAATTCCTGGTGAAATCTTTATTCATTTTATTGATGAATAGAATTCTACTTGCTTCAATTTAAAAGAAAGAGACGTAATAAGATGAAGGACCTTTGTAGGGATGCACAAATGGTCCAAAAGGTAGGAAAAGTTGTGGGAGAAGTCGGGCTTGGGACATTTGTTTTCATCAGGGCTTCTGACTAATCTGCATGCCTTTTGTCTGTGGGAGGAAAACCAGAGCACCTAGAGGAAATATATGCGGACACAGGAACCTGGAATGTGAACCCCAGCACCCTTGTTGCATGGCAGCAGTGCTATCATCCATACCAGAAATACACACTAGATTAACTTAGCACAATGCCACACGGCAGACTGATACCATGAATTTTTGGGTCTCCCCTTATATATACTATATGTGAGAAACAGCTGAAGGGCTTGAGTGATTGTAATTGTCCACCAAGACATGATATGGCGTAATAATCTCTCTTCTCCTCCCTCTGCAAAAAGGAAGGTTGACACTGACCTACCTTTAACGTCACTTCCAGGGTCATTCCGCCTGGATCCACCTCTTCCTGCGAGAATGCCTCTTAAATCGAGAGAACTCCCAGCTGGACAAGTGATTTTTTCATTACCAACTTGTTTAATTATATGGGGTTGGCTGCAAGGTGCCCCAAAACACTATTCTTGCCTGTATATATATATATATATATATATATATATATATATATATATTGTCACGCGCGAATAGGAGACCGCGGACGGACCTTAACATGCTCCGGAAGACGTTCGCCAGCAGGGAGTGGTGGGGTTCTAACCTTTCTCCTCTGCTTTTTTCCAGGAAAAAAGATGCTCCGCCACCATAAGCCTCATTCCCGCAGTACGTTACTTCCGCCCTTCCTCCACCATCTTTCTTGACGTCATCAGTCCCATCCTTCCTCACGGTTCCTTCCCAGCATTCCTCCACTTCCAGCTCCTCCCTTATAAAATGGCCACCGACGTCTTGTATGGCGTTGCGCATATGAACTGTTTGAGTTTATATAATTTGACCTGTCTTTTGAGTTTTGATTGTGGATTTGTCTGCAATATACGGGGCCGGAAACCCCAAACCTTTATGTTGTTTTCTCTTGAGTCTTTTACAATATATGTATATATATATATATATATATATATGTATATATATATATATATATATATATATATATATATATATATATATATATATATATATATATATATATATATACAGTGGTGTGAAAAACTATTTGCCCCCTTCCTGATTTCTTATTCTTTTGCATGTTTGTCACACAAAATGTTTCTGATTATCAAACACATTTAACCATTAGTCAAATATAACACAAGTAAACACAAAATGCAGTTTTTAAATGATGTTTTTTATTATTTAGGGAGAAAAAAAATCCAAACCTACATGGCCCTGTGTGAAAAAGTAATTGCCTCCTTGTTAAAAAATAACCTAACTGTGGTGTATCACACCTGAGTTCAATTTCCGTAGCCACCCACAGGCCTGATTACTGCCACACCTGTTTCAATCAAGAAATCACTTAAATAGGAGCTGCCTTACACAGAGAAGTAGACCAAAAGCACCTCAAAAGCTAGACAAGATCCAAAGAAATTCAGGAACAAATGAGAACAGAAGTAATTGAGATCTATCAGTCTGGTAAAGGTTATAAAGCCATTTCTAAAGCTTTGGGACTCCAGCGAACCACAGTGAGAGCCATTATCCACAAATGGCAAAAACATGGAACAGTGGTGAACCTTCCCAGGAGTGACCGGCCGACCAAAATTACCCCAAGAGCGCAGAGACGACTCATCCGAGAGGT
Source organism: Polypterus senegalus (assembly GCF_016835505.1). NCBI lineage: Eukaryota > Metazoa > Chordata > Cladistia > Polypteriformes > Polypteridae > Polypterus > Polypterus senegalus. Next base: position 100,053,041 of record NC_053163.1, on the reverse strand, counting down.
CACAAAAGACCCCAGGACAACGTCTAAAGAACTGCAGGCCTCACTTTCCTCAGTTAAGGTCAGTGTTCACGACTCCACCATAAGAAAGAGACTGGGCAAAAACGGCCTGCATGGCAGATTTCCAAGACGCAAACCACTGTTAAGCAAAAACAACATTAGGGCTCGTCTCAATTTTGCTAAGAAACATCTCAATGATTGCCAAGACTTTTGGGAAAATACCTTGTGGACTGATGAGACAAAAGTTGAACTTTTGGAAGGCAAATGTCCCGTTACATCTGGCGTAAAAGGAACACAGCATTTCAGAAAAAGAACATCATACCAACAGTAAAATATGGTGGTGGTAGTGTGATGGTCTGGGGTTGTTTTGCTGCTCCAGGACCTGGAAGGCTTGCTGTGATAGATGGAACCATGGATTCTACTGTCTACCAAAAAATCCTGAAGGAGAATGTCCGGCCATCTGTTCGTCAACTCAAGCTGAATTGATCTTGGGTGCTGCAACAGGACAATGACCCAAAACACACCAGCAAATCCACCTCTGAATGGCTGAAGAAAAACAAAATGAAGACTTTGGAGTGGCCTAGTCAAAGTCCTGACCTGAATGCAATTGAGATGCTATGGCATGACCTTAAAAAGGCGGTTCATGCTAGAAAACCCTCAAATAAAGCTGAATTACAACAATTCTGCAAAGATGAGTGGGCCAAAATTCCTCCAGAGCTGTAAAGACTCATTGCAAGTTATCGCAAACGCTTGATTGCAGTTATTGCTGCTAAGGGTGGCCCAACCAGTTATTAGGTTCAGGGGGTAATTACTTTTACACACAGGGTCATGTAGGTTTGGATTTTTTCTCCCTAAATAATAAAACCATCATTTAAAAACTGCATTTTGTGTTTACTTGTGTTATATTTGACTAATGATTAAATGTGTTTGATGATCAGAAACATTTTGTGTGACAAACATGCAAAAGAATAAGAAATCAGGAAGGGGGCAAATAGTTTTTCACACCACTGTATACATATATATATATATTAGAACCTCAGCTGCATAATTGCCCATTTGATAGCCAAGGCCTCCCGCTCCACTGCCGCATACTTAGTCTCTAGTTCCAACAGTTTTTGACTCAGGAACATGATGGGATGTTCAACACCATCAACACTCTGGCTCAGCACGGCACCCAGGCCTCTGTCCGAAACGTCCATCTAGAGAATGAAAGGTAAAGAAAAGTTAGCTGCTTTCAAAACTGGTGCTTACGTAAGGGCCTGTTTCAAGTCACTAAATGCAGTGTCTGTCTTATCAGTCTATACCACATTGTTCAGGGCCTTCTTCTTTGTCAAATCAGTCAATGGTGCCGCTTTCTCTGAGAATCCAGACACAAACCAGTGGTAGTACCCTGTTAAGCCGAGAAAGACTTGGACCTGCCGCTTGGTTTGCGAAAAGGGCCATTTCAATATGGCATCTATTTTGGAGCACTGTGAGTTCATGGTACCCCAACCCACCAGGTAGCCTAAATGCTTAATTTTGTTTAATCCAAAGAAGCATTTCTTGGCATTAATCTAAAGGCCAGCCTCACGAAGTCTCCATAATACCGCTCAGACCTGCTGTAGGTGTTTCTTCCACGTGCTGGAATAGATGACCACATCATCCAGGTAGGCAGCACTATACGAGTTATGAGGCTGGAGCATCTTTATTTACCAGGTGCTGGAAACCCAAAATGGAAGGACACGATACTGCCAGTGACCACTAGGGGTACTAAACACAGTCTTAACCTTTGCGGAGTTCATTAAAGGAATCTGCTAGTATACCTTTGTCATGTCAAGTATTTTGCTTGTCATAGCCTCTCGAGGAGGTCATCCACTCGCGGCATTGGATAGGCATCAAACTAGGAGACTTGATTAAGTTACTGGCTTACTGACCAATATGATGGGACTAGACCAGGGACTATGACATTCATCTATTACTCCTAGTTCCAGCATGCACTTGATCTCAAGTTCTTTTTGCCTTGGTAAGGTAATATAGGCATTCTCGAAATACAGCTCCAGGTTCTGTCACAATATCGTGCGCAATCAGAGAGGTCCTCCCAGGTTTTTCACTCACTTTTTCCGGGATGGACAGGATAAGTGTTTCCAGCTCCTGTCGCTGTCTGGGACTTAAATCCTCACCAGCATTAAGGTTATATATATGAGCAAAGAGTGAGCGGGGCTGACTAGAGGAGGGATCAGGATCTCTGTCCTTCCACGGCTTCAGCAGATTTACATGATAGACCCGCTCACTGTGTTGACAATTGGGTTGTTTCAGCAAATAGTCAACGAGTCCTTTCTTCTCCTTAACTTCATATGGACCATGTCAGTGGGCTTGTAACTTAGAATGGGAGGTAGGAAAAAGGACTATGACTCGCTCTCCCGGGTGGAGAGACGTGCCTCGGTCGTAATAAAGGATGAGGGGGAAGAGCTGATCCCAGTTCCTTCTATCCTCGTTGTCCACCTTGTGTAGCATTTGTCTGAGAGTCTGATTAAACCTCTCTACCAGACCATTGGTTTGAGGATGATACACCACAGTCTTTAGATGCTTTATTTCAAGTAACTTGGCTGTTTCCCAGAACGTCTCAGAGGTGAAAGGTGTCCCTTGCTTCATCAGGACTTTCTTAGGGATGCTGACTCATACAAATACCTCTACCAATTGGAACAGCTTCGGGATATCAGGTATATCGGGTATATCGGGTTGAGGGTTCCTACTATTTCAACTCCAATTCTTTCAAATGGGTCACCAATCAGGGGAAAGAGAATGACAGGAGCAATTAACATTCTGGGCAGGATGTGCAAAAGCGATGAACATCATTGATTCCTGGCCAATGTAAACGAAGCTTAATCTGCTCCAGTTTTTTTGGTGCCCAAATGGCCTCCTAGGAGGTGAGCGTGTGCTAATTCTCATACCTGCTGCCTGAATGTCTGTGGGATAAGCAGCAGCTTCTGCACCTCCCCCTCATGCTCCACTACCCAATACAAAAGGTGGTTTTCTAAAACAAAGTGAGGACCCTGTGGCATTGGCTGATGAGTGTGCTGGCCATTGACAAGAGCAACTGCATTTTTTGCAAATTTAATGGAATCGTTATTCCACTGTTCCCTTTTAAAAGAAGCCAGCATTTCTGATAAAGATGAAGAGAGGGTCAGGACTGACCTCAAGGGGTGTGGTTTCTCCCATTCTGCCGCAGCATTGGTTGATGAAGTATCTTCCTGTGAAAGCCTGGGAACTGCCACGTCACACTGAGTGGCCGCATTGTCTCTCTCCACCGGCTGGGTACACAGCGTGGAGGCAGCTTGAGACGTATTGTCTCTGTCTACAACTAGGCCTGACTTTGGCTGAGGAGTGGGAAGAGCCGAACCGCTTTTAATTTTAGATTAGTCTCACCCCAGTATCATTGGAAAAGGTGGATTCGGAAGGACCACTATGGATAACTTTTTTAGCGATCCTTCGCAATTGGCTACACAGGTGGCAGACCTGTAGCAGTGGGTTTCCCCATGGACGCAGGTTAGACTAGTCTTAAATTTTAGCCACTGTCGCGGTAGCATATATTAATGGGCAACAATGGCAATGTTGCTTCCAGAATCAAATAAGGCCTCAGTTTTAAATCCATTTATAATCACCACTCCTGCATGTGGAATCTCCAGACTGGCAGGGTGAAGCTGTAATAAGCCCACTTTGTCTCAGCTTATCCAGTTAAGTGTATTGGGAGCAGAGCCTGCACCAGGTTTTTCCGAAACACAGGACGAACTCCCCACTCGTAAACTCGCTCACAGTACTTTCTCACCTGGACATGTGTCAGGTCCGGGTCCTGGTTCTTCAGGACATCCACCATCCTACCGGCTACGTGACAAACTCGAGAAAAGACACAAACAAACTTTGGGGCAGTCATCGGTATATTATTTCCTGGCTGCAAAATTAAATGCAAGTGTACAGATTGGAGTCCAGAACAAAACTGATTTGAGATGGTCAAAATGGCGATTTTGAAGGCAAGCAGAAGTTACGTCAGTGGGGCGGGAACTGGAAGTGGTGTCATCAGGGCCGGGACCAGAAGTGATGTCATTGATGGCCCCGAAACTGGAAGTGGTATCATCAGGCCCAAGACCAGAAGTGATGTCATCAATGGACCCCAAAAAAATAGAACTGACATCATTAGGCCCAAAACCAGAAGTGACGCCATCAGGGTCAAGCAGAATTTCCCATAACTGGTCTGCAGAGAAGTGAGATAAAGAGTCAGTGCACTCCACCACCCCCTGGTCTGGCGTGGAATTGCTCTCATTCAGACCCTTTAGCTGTCTCCCACGCGCACGTGTGTGACAATATATACATAATATATACATCATACACCTAAACTCAAAAGAGATAAGAGAAAAAATAATGTTTAGACGTATCAGTGCACAAATTATTCTATTATTTTTACATAAATGAAAAGGGAGTTCCCATAATAAACATTTTATTTCACATACATTTTTATAAAAATCTAGTCCAGGGGAAATAAACTAATTGATGCTGCCTAATCTAGTGTATATAAAGTACCCTGAACTGCATAATACAAGTGTATAGCTTTAAGGATTTTAGTCTGAAAATCTCACTGGCAGATGGTTAAAATATTTGTCTCACAGGTAAATGACATAAGACCCTGCAAAAGGCACTGGGCTTAAGAAAAATGAATGTAGCATTTAAATTTTGTGTACTCTCTACACTACCATCAACAGTGTTGTTATTCTAGAAAGTACACTTTTAATTTCTGTTTGTTTTGTGTATACAGTATGTCTTTGTGTATGCAGTATAGGTGAACCATATCACAGTATCCTTCATTAATGTCACAGTATCTTCTTAGACTCTTTTACTTTTGCCCCTTTCCTGTGTGGTCAATGTCTGATAAAGCACAGCATGCTCCCATCTTCAATATTCACATAGTTTCATTTTAATTTAAAGGTTGTGCATGTATGAGAAGACACTTCTTAAATGAATGGCTCAAGAAATCTAGTTACTAAAAATAACCCTGAACTTCAGTAACAAAAAGAGCTTTGACAAGGTATTTCTGTCCTGACAAATTCCCCACTAGGTACATCTGACCTCACATTTGATATTTCATTTATGCAGAGCATTTTTTTCTGAGTAGAAGCCTTTTTGTCTTTTGACCTTCTGAATTAAAAAGTCTGTGTTTTTGTGTTCTTGCCTTGGTTGCTAATTTGTCTTCTCTATTTTTGACCCTCTTTTTGAATTTGACTACATCTATTCTCCTGGCTAGTAAAACAGCCAGTTAAAGATCTCCTTTCTCAAGTCTTACTGCTTAACAAGTTCATAATTATTTATGGTAAACTTTTAACTTTCACAAGTTTTTGACTAAATTGGAAAGGAAAGTCTTTGAATCACAGTATAAATCACCCTCTCTCCACACTAAAATTCCAAAAGTCTAAGGCTAGAAACATCATCTACAGAGGAAGGTAATGAAAAGTAAAGTTGGAACTTTACCTAAGTAATACCAGAGGCAAACTGTACAACTAACCAATTGATCATTCAATCAGCACATTCTTCTCACCCACAATTTTCATAAACTGGTGTCAGCACTGCCTAATGTATCACCATATCTATTTCAATTAATGGGAATTTTAGGAAATAATCTGATACTACAACATATGACCTCTGTGATGGTCATGAAGAATGAATGTGTTGACAGTTAACTGTTCAAATTCACATACTGGCCATAATCCAATAGGAATCTTAACAGGTATTAAAGAGAACAATTTACGTGCACATGTCTTGCTCTAATTTAAAAGCATGAAAAGTGTCTTTATGGTGATGTTAACCTTTTTCCCATATAGGTTTCAAAATTTATGACAATAAAATGATAGTTCTTGTTTATTAGTAAAAAAATGTGGAAATCATACTCCAGTCAAAATTAATTCAACAGGGAGAGGTTGATGTAGATTAACAAGCCATGTGTAATTTAGCAAAAAGAAAATGTGTCTATTTGAATAATTACATTTTAGTGTGTCTGACAGTAAATTTGTTACATTTCTGAAAAGCTGAAAGCAAAATAGTAGTTGATGCCAAATTACCTTATTTCATTCCATATTATATCTTAGTCTTTTATCAAGGAAGGCTATATTAAATTAAGACAGTCAAATGGCGGTGTTTATCTGTCTTACAGAATAAAAATGTACTGTGAACATTTATAGACTTCTTTTACAGCATTAAAACAAGTGGTGTAGAGTCTACTTTCTTATGTGCCAGTGCAGCTATTAAGTACACTTTATTTTCAAACTGCAATTATTCTTATTGATTTGTCTTAAGGGCGGCACAGTGGCATAGTGGGTAGCGCTGCTGCCTCGCAGTTAGGAGACCTGGGTTCGCTTCCCAGGTCCTCCCTGCGTGGAGTTTGCATGTTCTCCCCGTGTCTGTGTGGGTTTCCTCCCACAGTCCAAAGATATGCAGGGTAGGTGGATTGGCGATTCTAAATTGGCCCTAGTGTGTGCTTGGTGTGTTTGTGTGTGTCCTGCAGTGGGTTGGCACCTTGCCCAGGATTGATTCCTGCCTTGTGCCCTGTGTTGGCTGGGATTGGCTCCAGCAAACCCCCATGACCCTGTGTTCAGATTCAGCTGGTTGGAAAATGGATGGATGGATGGATGGATTTGTCTTAATTTTATTTACTAAGTCAAAGGAGGACTTTTACTTCAGTCGCTGGACTTGCATAAGACCTGTTAGCAAATGATATGTACTTGATGGCTACGAATGGGGCCACTTTCACACCTCATTAAGTAACACCTTTTACATTTAATGCTTTGGTTCATCAGAAATGTGCTCACCTATATAAAATCACAATAAAAGTGAAGTAGGAAACAGAAATGTAGTATTGGCCATTTTGAGCATTTTATGATGCATTTCAGATTATAATCATGCAAATCAGAACATTTATTTAACTAACTTGCAGTGCGCATGCATTTTTTTAAGTGAAAAGTAGAAACATTCAGTCACCATTTGTCACTGTTTTGACAAATTATTGTTCATGGAATTAAGTAAAAGGATACTATGATAATCACAAATCAGAGTTTTGATTAATCAGTATTATGTCATTGCTAAGTTAATGTCAATGCAAATATATCTGTAGAGCAGATTTAAAACATCAGTAATGCTGTAGAAATAGTGCTTTGCAATAAAATATACAATAAACATAAACAAAATAAACATAATAAAATACAAAAAAAAAAACACAATATAAACCAACAGTAAACTGAAATAAACAAATGACTATGAGGACGGCACCACCAGTATCACTGAAAGTCACAGAAAGTTAGAGGATAGTGTGTTTTCAATCTTATTTTAAATAGTTTAATTGATGGTAACTCCTTAATGTAATTAGATAATGAGTTTCACAGACAAGGTGCATCAGCTGCAAAAGCCCTGTCCCCTTTAGTTTTGCACTTAAGTGTTAGGGAAAGCAAGAGACAACTGACTGGTAGATCTAAGCTCTCTGGATGGCTAATGGCTAAACTATAACACACAATTCTGATAAATAAGTGGGAGCATTCCCATGCATTGACTTTTAAAACCAACTGCAAAATTTTAAACAGTTTTAAACAGGGCAGCAGCATTCTGAACCAACTGCAACCTGAGCATCAGGGATTTGCTGATCGCAGAATACACCAAGTTGAAGTAATCAAGCTGAGAAAAGATGAAAGCTTAAGTAAGTTTTAAGCTTAACCTTGGCTAAAAGGTGACACTAGAAAAAGCAACTCTTGACCACAGAATTTATCTGTTTCTCAAAAGAGAAGTTACTATCAAATATAATCTCAAGATTCCGAACATGGGGTTTCCAAAGGTCTGCAAAAGAGCCATGGAGTTCAAAACCAGTTTGAGCTTTGGCAGGAGGACCAGCTATCAGCACTTCCATTTTATTTTGATCAAGATCAAGAAAATGTTCAGCCAATTCACTGCAGAGTGGCATCAGCATAACAATGAAAAGAAACATAAAATTTCCTATAATTAGCTCCTATAGGATTAAGATAACTAGAAAATAAAATAAGACCCAGAAAGGATCCCTGTGGAGCACCACATTTAATAGGATCAGTAGATGAAAAAAAGGAATTGAAAGTCACTGAAAAGTGTCTGTTAGTAAGATATGACCTGAATCAGTTAAGGGCAGCCCCTTTAAGCCCCAGCAGATGCTCAAGCCAGAACAGCAAGATCTCATGGTCAATATTGTCAAAAGCTGCAGGAAGGTCAAGGAGGACAAGGACTGCTGCCCCCACCTGAGTTGCTAATAAGAGTGATGTCATTAAGTAATTTCAAGAGGGCAGTCTCAACACCATGAAAATACCTAAAGCCAGATTGGTAAATGTCAAATGAATTATTGGAGTTAAGAACAATTCATTCTAATATTTTTGCCAAAAATGGCAATTGGGAAATCGGGAAAAAATTAGATAACACACCAGGATCTAATTCTGCCGTTTTAAACCAGGGTCGCACCACTGCATATTTAAAAAATGAGGGAACAACCCTTTCACTAATAAAACCTTTTATAATAGCCAACAATACTGGACCCAAGATATCAAAAGCTGATAAGTTGACTTGTCATTTAATTAACAATGCACTTATGGTTACAAAGAAAAAACAAGTATATAAATAACAATGTATTTAATCATTTACACCATTACATATTCTGTTTTACCTCTCCAGCATTAAACCGAACACATTGTTATGTTCCTGGAGCCATTTTCTTAGGCCTCCTACCTTTATGGAGTAGACCAGTATCGTGCTGAAAATAATGTTTCAGAGATGAGTGCACTGCTGTCATCAAAAGCTGCGCCTCATCAGAAACAATGTTCATATATCTTGTGGCATTCAAACACACCACCACAAGTCACCTGCAGAACAGATCTACAAGCTCATGGGGCTTTTTTACATCCTACTCATCCAATCAGTATACTGTATAACAGCAGGAGCTAGGATCCATCACGGCAGCTGAATTTTTCCAATTCTATAAACAGTAGCCCAACCCTGTTTTTTTGTCATTCGGGGATGAAATGGGTGACATGTTACATTTTTCAACACCACTGTTGTACTGAGCGTCTAATGACCTCTTTTTGTCAATGGCACATTCTTCATATGCCCATGATAATGTTGTTTGTAAAAACGCAGCAGTAATGTAGCATCTGCTATTTACAGTAGTAATACAACACATTCAAAGTCATTGAAATCTGCACCTCTGACCATTCTTTCTCTCAAGTATGTGGTATTATTACAGGTTGAGAGGGGGCACTGTTGCTAATCATAGCACCAAGATAATGCTTCCTGAGGGCACCTGACTCTGCCCCTTCAGGTTTCCTGGCTATATATCATTGGGTCAGTGGAAGGAAGTGTCACTCTGTGAGCAGAGCATGACATGGACAGAGCGCCAGTGATATACAGTAAGTTGAAGTTAAAACAGTTGTTCTGATTTAATACCTTTTCTGCCATTGGGTGCCTGTGTTTTTCATTATAACCCGTTGAAGTAAATGAGGATGACTGGGTTGGCACCCCAACATTTCCTTGTCTGGAACTTGCAATTCTTCACTCGTCCACTATGCTTAAAGTGTGCAATGTGGTTGCTCTTAAATGAGATACACATATTTAGAGTCAGGATGGTGTTGTATGCATTTGTGACTTGATTATCATTATTGTCCTTCAAAACGTCCATTCACAAATTGATGAATTCCAGTCAGAAAAATAAAAGTTTATATATGTTTTTTTTACTAAAACTGGTACAAAGCTATGGGGAGTGACATGCTCAACTTTACCTTTCTTAGAAAAGTTAAGAAGTTAAGCAAAATGACACCTTTTGTTGGCTAACTAAAAAGATTACAATATGCAAGCTTTCATGGCAACTCAGGCCCCTTCTTCAGGCAAGATGTAATACAGAAACTGGAGTTCCCTCTGTTTATATACACACTAGGACAAATGACAACATTGGAAAACCTTTTAAGTGAGACATCTTAAATGTAAAGAAAATAATAGCCCTCTTAAGGCTAAGATTCATTTAGGAAGAGAGGAGAACAATGTATAGTCAAGATCATTGGATAAGATAACTGTCCAACAAAGTCTTTTGAAGTTTCTGATGAGTTTTTCAGAACAATGTAGATCTGTAGTCAGGTTGTCTGGGACAGTCCAAGAGGTGCAAACAATCCTCATATCTGGCTATGAAACTCGTGTCTCTATTTAAACTATGTTGTAATGTGTTAAATTTTAGCAAGAGGTTAACTTTCCATTCTTTTCTCTCTTGCTGTGATCTGAAGTTGCCCATAAGCACTGTGACTTTAAAGTCCCTATCGACGTGTCAGTGGGCTGCTACAGGAACATCTCTGTTGCCATGTTTAATGTGGAACCTGTGTATGTTCATTCTTTGGCGGAGTGTTTGTCCAGTTTCTCCCACATAGAGTGCAGTGTCGGGATATTTCATGCTGAGAATTAGGTAGACCACATTGGATGACCTGCAGGAAAATGATCCCTTCATGTTATGTTCTCGTCGGCAGTGTGATATAACTACACAATCTATATCAAAAATGTAAGGACATGTTTTACATCTTTTCTGTAGGCAGGGAGATGTGCCATTTTCTGTTGGTTCACTTAGGGAGCTTTGGACAGTTAGTTGCTGCAGGTTTGGTGGTTTTCTGTAAGCCAGGAGCAGAGGTTCAGGAAATACATTTTTCAGCGTTTCGTCATTGTTTAGCATTGGCTGAAGATCTTTTATAATTTTTCAAAGTATTTCAAGATGTAGGTTATAGGTGACAACAAGGGAAATGCAGTTCTTGTTGTCTTTGTTTTTATATTCCAGAAGGTTGTCTCTGGGTATGGCAACCCCTTTCCACCTTACTTTTATCCTTGCTTTGTATTCTTTCCATCTTTCAATGTGCTGCTTCTGCAATAAGGTGCAACAGTCAACAGTGATCACAGAGCTACCAGCTGAGAAGGGGAACATTTATTATTTTCTGCTTTACGTGCTCAGAGTCTCCTATTTTCTCCAATGTTATAGACATAGGTAGCCATCAGATTCTTCTGCACCTTGTTGTTCAAGCTGTGAAAACTTTCACGTTTCTAGCTCATCCAAAAAGCAGTTGATACAGGCTGATTGCTCTGGCCTGCATGTGCAATGACAAAATGCATCACTGTCTCTTTGTAATCATAAAGAATGAAATTAAACAACACCTTATCATGATGCTAGATGTGCAGATAACATGGATTTTGTTCATGTACGCTTGATATTTTCATAAGGCATGAGAAACATCTTTATATTTTCAGAAAAATCAGGCATTTTCCATTTACCTTTGACTGTAATTTAAACAAGCCTTGTAATTGGAAAAGATTAAATTCTTTAATAAGAAAAATCATTTGGCATTACTGCCTGTTTAAGACGTTTTATGTAACAGTTCCCACAGGCCCACCTAACTTGTTTTTTTTTACATCATAATTCTGCTGAATTAATCTGGTTGTAATTTTTATTTCTCTTAATGCATAGGGAGTTCTCCCTTTGATAAATTAGGTAGCATAATCATTTTATTTTTATGGCACTGTTAATAGGACAAGATATTATTTTTTTGTAAGTTTTTATTTACATTTAGGATTAATGGATTTTTTAAGTTCATGACTTCATCCTCGAATCTTTCTCAATATATGTTTCTCAGCTGTGCTCTATTTCAGTTTTATGAACTGTGTAGTATATAGCGGGAAGTTGTCTGTGTGGGTTCCATTACAGCCCCTAATTAAATGGAAGATTTATAAAGTCATCTAGTTATTATTGTATGTGGTTGCATTCAGCTTTAGCAAGGAGTTATTTCCTGGCAGTTCAATGCAGCAGATAGCATAAATAATGCAGAAGTAATAATTTTTTACTGTATTATCCAATAACCAGAGATTTATGGGTTCTAATGCAACAATAATTAACATACAAAACACAGAAGTTAAATGCTTGACATTTTTCTGATTTTCCTGTATCAAATCTAAAAAATACTGGAGCATTAATAGGCCACCAAGGACTTGCTATTCTAAGCGTTCACTGATCACTGTAAAATCTATAGAGCAACTTTATGGTAAATACTGTATTTCAGGCAATTTAAAATTAAGCCAATGTTTATTATAAAAAAAGGTTTATGTCACAGGGAGTCAGAGAGGATGTAATGAGCAATGAATGTTGTATTAGACTCTTTCCATCTAATTTTGCAGTATTGAGGCGACACAAAAAGATGACTTTAATTATGGAAGCAAAATCTACTATCTCATACATTCACAAATATAAAATACTTTGGGTCTTCTCATGTAGTCACACTAAATTCCTTTTTTTTATAAATTCTGATGATATCTAATACAATTTTTACAAGCGGACAATAAGCAGGTAATCAGACTACAAACAAAATCTGTTTTAGTGCATTGAAGTGTAACACATATTTGATGAGAAAATACCATTTAGCCTAGTATACTTTGTTAATCCTTATTTAACAAATCTTTCCAATACAATATAGAGTCAAAGTTTTTAATACACATTGGGTGCTACTAGTTATCACTCTTTTAGCCAACTAGTTTAATTTTACAATTTTCAGAAAGTAGTATTTTTGTTATATCTGTGTAATATCTATTTGTAACCATTTCTCAATGTTCTGTAGAACAGAATGGTATTTCCCATTTTGATATGGTTTGGCACACAAGACTTTGCTAAAAAGCAAACTTCCACACACTTAATTCCAGGAACAGGGCCAGTTTTCTCTCCACAGGGCTTCTTTGAAATGTAACCATGGAGTCTTATCTGATTAAATGATCAGTCACCAAGTAACCCCAAGGAGATGTCTTCTCATGGTACCTGTTTGTTTGGCTTGAACAAAGAGCAATAATTCAATGATTGGCTACATCAATGGAAAAAACGTTCCACCAATTGTCAACTGAAATACCCAACCCCATAAAAAGTGGCAAAATGTCTAATACTTCTTTTAAAATACATTGCCAGCATGTGATCTCTTTTTAAGCCCAATGCTCTCACCCTGGCTGTAATTCATGATTCCTGTTCTCTATAGCAAGGACCTCATAGCTTAAGGTGTAACTGTAAAAAAAGGGAAACCTGGTGTTGAACAGAAGAGTGGGAGACTTGTCTGTATTCAGGTTAGACAAGGGTGCTATTCAGTGGTATAGCTAGCTTGCTGAAGGCCCCTGTGCAGTGCCCTGAGGTGGGCCCCTCCTGTCTAGCTTAACTGTTAGTAATTTATTCGCAACTAGATCCAAGGGGCCGACTGGAATTTCTGAGTATTCTGTTGTAGCACAAGGTGCTGCTGTTGTACTGCCAAGCTGTTCTGCTGTCCATGAAATGGTAATCTCAGATACTGGAAGCACTGGAATCAATGGATGGAAAGATCCCGTCATCAAATTAGATTGACCAACAGAGTCTACTGTTGAATGCCCAAGAGGGGGTTGGCAGTCAGATAGGATAGGTCTCCAGGACTGACTATTTATGAGTTTTTGTTTCACTTTCTTCCACTGTCAGTTAGTCATAGTCCATTGTTCAACTAATAATCATTTTGTGTTAACTGGTTTACTTTGATTTCTTGACTTCTTAAACAAATCTTTGTCTTTATGTGTACTGATTATACAATTAGCAATTTGTAAAAGTTATACAGAAGTCCCCATGTATTTGTGTGGGAAACGTTTCATACACACTCGTGGAAATCCAAAGATAATACTGAACAATATATATTATATATATATATATATATATATATATATATATATATATATATATATATATACATACAGTCACAAACTCGACTCAGAGGCATAGAAAGTTTTGGAGCAGCCACCTGTATATTTGGTGTCCTAGCTGCAAAGTCGCAAAAATGGATACAGCACTGATGTGCACCAAACCAAGTCCAAAACAGAACTGAGGGAATAGGGAAAAGTTGGAGGCTTTTAAAGGGGAAGACAGGAAGTGAGGTCAAAGGGGTCGGGCTCATAAGGGTCTTCAACCATAGGCTTAAGCCCAGACGTGACATCACAGGGGCCGGAGCCAGCAAGGTCTTCCTTCATAGGCTCGGACCCGGAAGTGACGTCAAGAGGGCCAGGTGGATTCTCCCGTGAATGGTCTGCAGGAAATGGAAAAAAAGAGTCTGTGTAACCTGCCAAATCCCGGTCTGATTCAGAATTGCCCTTACTCAAGCCCTTTAGCTACCTCCCATGCGCACGTGTGTGACTATATATTTATATATATATATATATATATATATATATATATACATACTAGCAAAATACCCGCACTTCGCAGCGGAGAAGTAGTGTGTTAAAGAAGTGATGAAAAAAAAAAGGAAACATTTTAAAAATAACGTAACATGATTGTCAATGTAATTGTTTTGTCACTGTTATGAGTGTTGCTGTCATATTTATATATATACACACACACACACACACACATATATAAACATATATATATATACATATATATACATATCTACATATATACACACATACATATACACACATACATACATACACACAAATATATATATATACACACACATACATATATATACATACACACACATATATACACATATATATATACATATGCACATATACATATCTACATATATATATCTACACATATAAATATACACACACATATATATATATATATACACATACATATATACTATGGGGTGCCAAACAGGCAAATACATTGATTTTCTGAATATATGAAGTCGGCGTCAGAATATATAAAGTCAAAACTTGAATATATAAAGTCACTGTCGGAATATATAAAGTCAAAACTTGAATATATAAAGTCATCGCTGGAATATATAAAGTCAAAACTTGAATATATAAAGTCAGCGTCAGAATATATAAAGTCATCGCTGGAATATATAAAGTCAAAACTTGAATATATAAAGTCAGCGCTGGAATATATAAAGTCAAAACCAGAATATATAAAGTCAGCGTCGGAATATATAAAGAGCGAGGGTAGATGCCGGCCGGTGAAAAAGGAGTGTTGGTGGGCAGGAAAACGTCTTCCGTGTTCCTGCAGTAGCATTTAAGAAGACGCATGTTTGTCGCGGATGCGAATAGCTGTATGTAGCGTGTAAAACAGTTTGCTATGTTGCACGCGGTCATGCTTCGTAACCAAAAAGTCGTTTTTTAAAGACTGCTTATTTCATTGTGCTTTAACCTCAGTTGTAAAGGATTTTTTTAAGGATCTCATGGGATCACTCACTCACTGACTCATCACTAATTCTCCAACTTCCCGTGTGGGTGGAAGGCTGAAATTTGGCAGGTTCATTCCTTACAGCTTCCTTACAAAAGTTGGGCAGGTTTTATATCGAAATTCTACGCGTAATGGTCATAACTGGAAGCAGTTTTTCTCCATTTACTGTAATGGAGATGAGCTTCAACGCCGTGGGGCGGAGTTTCGTGTGACATCATCACGCCTCCCACGTAATCACGCAGTACATAGAAAACCAGGAAGACCTCAAAAAAGCGCTGAAGAAAACATGCATTATATAATTGAGGAGGCAGCGAAACAATAAGAAGCGAGCGAGTGACATATACAACCATATTCATGAGTTCTGCTACTTCGGAAACAAAGCACGATGTAAACCTACACTTTCAATTAAGTTCATAGACAGGCTGCCGCTGGCGTTTGTAATTTAGTGCCTGCCCATATAAGGCCGTCCATCAGCGGCAATCCAATAGCAAACTGCCACTAAATATTCACGGGTGAAGGACTGTGCTTATGGAGAGGAAGATGAGATGGTCAGGGTGGTGTTTGACACAAACTCAGCGAAACTGCGAGAGAAAGTTTTAAGTGCCAGGACTAAGGTAACATTAAATACAGCCATGGACATAGCACGAGATGGCACCAGCACAGCTGGGAACCTTCGATGCATGTACACCGAGCGGCTCACGTGAACTGGCGCAGTGCACAGATAAAAGCAACAGTTCCAAAGAGCTGAACAAAACCGAATTACACAATTGAAAAGGCAGCAAAAATATGAAGCGTCTGATAAGCATATTCATAAATCCAGCTACTGTGGAAACAAAGCACACGTGGAAAAAGTCAATGTCCGCTAAAGGAAGACAGTGTAAAAAACCCGTGCATGCAGTGTGTCAGGTCTCAGATAAAGAAGAAGACAAGCTGTTTATTGATGCAGTAAGAAACGAATCGATGAATGAAACCTGTCATCT
The DNA here is from genome assembly GCF_016835505.1 of Polypterus senegalus. Classification (NCBI taxonomy): domain Eukaryota; kingdom Metazoa; phylum Chordata; class Cladistia; order Polypteriformes; family Polypteridae; genus Polypterus; species Polypterus senegalus. Next base: position 100,036,832 of record NC_053163.1, on the reverse strand, counting down.
TTACAACGATTGACAAACACGGAATGTAACTTGAACACAACACATCCTACAAATACGAACCTGATTGAAAGAAATAATGATAATCAAATCCTTGATGACAGCAACACTCAGTAACACTCACAAAACAAATACTGTATATTGACAGTCATGTTACGTTATTTTTAAAATGTTCCCTTTTCTTTTCTAGCTTTTTAACACACTACTTCTCGCTGCGATCGCGGGTATATATATATGTATATATATATCCCGATCTACATACTCGAATAATGGATACTTTATTCGCCATCAATGATTGTTTTGGTAAAGCCATACTCAGTGTATTCATTAGATGAGCGGTAAAAAGTAAGAGCGAGGGAGGATGACTTATTGAGGCATGCAGGCTGTAGTCTTGCGTCAACTCTATCTGAATTGCGCGATCACATTTGAAAAATATATCTTTTCAAGTTCTATTTAGTCCATATGTGTCAAACTCAAGGGCAGCGGGCCACATCCGCCCGGCGTGTAATTATATCCGCCCGAGATCATTTTATATACTGTATTATTGTTATTAAAGCCCGGGTATATGAAGCGCTGGTAACACAATAAACTACAGATCCCATAATGCAGCGCTTCAGCTGCCTTGCCGAACACTTACCGCGTTAATCAAGTCTACCTTATGATGCTGCAAGTTATTGCGAAGCTAGCTCACACGATGCTGAAGAGAAAAGTTGATTCTGAAAATAGAGCCTTTAAAACCGATGGGAGGCTGAGTATATGTTTACTGAACCCGTGTGTCTCATTTGTGGAGCTAATGTGGCTGTAATTACAGAATTTAATCTAAGACGGCACTATGAGACAAAACATCAGGGTAACCTGAATGCAATGCAGAAGATACAGAAAACAGCATAATTAAATAAGAATCTGACACTTCAGCGGACGTTTTAACCCGTGCACAATCACAAAGTGATTTCAAGTGAAGCTGCTTTTATGGGAGACACAAATGCACCAGTTCACCTTGCCCCACTTTCCCTGTTGCCAAGTAATGTTAAACCAAGTCGTCACTACGGTGTTCCCAAATCGCACTTTGCTGATAAACTGAGCGCACTGCGCACTGAGTTTGCACGGCGCTTTGGTGACTTTGAAGAACAAAAAAAGTCCGTCTACATGCGGCTCGAACCTTGTGCATGTTTGGTAGCACATATCTGTGTGAGAAGCTCTTCTCAGTGATAAAGACTAACAAAACAGCACACAGGAGTCGCCTCACAGCAAACAGAAACGAACCTGTGGCCAAAAAAAGATGCCAGGCGTCCAGCTCTAAAATGACATATGAGCAAAGACAACTGAATGATTTGATTTGTTATTGCTGAAAGGAACACATTTTATTTATATTTCCAGGTTTTGTTATGCAGCATGTTCATATTTGAATTTGTATAATTTTGACAGGATATATTTTTATGGAGAGCAAAATCTTTTGGGATATTTAAAATCTAAGTTTATTTTTTATATAAAATTACATAAGAGTAAAGAAATTTGAATGTTTGTTCTTTTAACGTTTACTTTATTTCTAACTTGTATAATTTAGACAGGATATATTTTTATGGAGAGCAAAATATTATAAGTTGTTTAAGGTTTGAGTTGATTTATTCACGAATAATATTCCTGTCTGTTTTTACCATTCCTACCAAAGATATTTCTGTCGACTAAATAAAAATTCCTTCTATTTAAAATTTAAATAGAACTTGAACAAATACGATAGTTCATAATATCCACGCAGACTTGCACGTAAGAGCGGAGTCATCCGTTTTAACAAGCAGCGTATTGCACTGATACGAAATAGCTGTGTGTGTATATATGTAGATATGTATGTATATGTATATATATATATGTTTATATATGTGTGTGTGTATGTATGTATATATATATTTGTGTGTATGTATATATGTATGTGTGTATGTATTTATGTGTGTGTGTATATGTATGTGTATATATGTATGTATATATGTGTATATGTATAGATATGTATATATATATATTTATGTGTGTGTGTAAATATATATATATATTATATATATATATATATATATATGACAACAACACTCATCACTCACAACAGTGACAAAACAATTACATTGACAATCATGTTACGTTATTTTCAAAATGTTTCCTTTTCTTTTTCATTGCTTCTTTAACACACTACTTCTCCGCTGTGAAGCGCGGGTATTTTGCTAGTATAATAATAAAAGGCAAAGCCCTCACTGACTGACTCACTGACTCATCACTAATTCTCCAACTTCCCATGTAGGTAGAAAGCTGAAATTTGGCAGGCTTATTCCTTACAGCTTACTTACAAAAGTTAAGCATGTTTCATTTCGAAATTCTACACGTAACGGTCATAACGATCGATAACGGTCGACAACGTCCGCCATGTTGAACTTTCTTTTTTATTGCCCCATCTTCACGAAATTTGGTAGGTGGCTTCCCTGCGCTAACCGAAACCAATGTACATACTTATTTCGGTGGTATGATGCCACTCTCGGCCACCATATTGAACTTCCCAATGTCACTAATTCTCCAACTTCCCGTGTAGGTAGAAGGCTGAAATTTGGCAGGCCCATTCCTTACAGCTTACTTACAACAATTAAGCAGGTTTTATTTCGAAATTCTACGCGTAACCGTCATAACGGTCAACAAAGTCCGCCATGTTGAACTTTCTTATTTACGGCCCCATCTTCACGAAATTTGGTAGGTGGCTTCCCTGAGCTAACCGAAACCAATGTACGTATTTATTTTGGTGGTATGATGCCACTGTCAGCCGGCATATTGAATTTTCCAACATCACTAATTCTCCAATTTCCCGTATAGGTAGAAGGCTGAAATTTGGCAGGCTCAGTCCTAACAGCTTACTTACAAAAGTTAAGCAGGCCTCATTTCGAAATTCTACGCGTAATGGTCATAACGGTCAACAACGTCCGCCATGTTGAACTTTCTTATTTATGGTCCAATCTTCTCGAAATTTGGTAGGCGGCTTCCCTGCACTAACCGAAACCGATGTACATACATATTTCGGTGGTATGATGCCACTGTCGGCCACCATATTGAACTATTCAACAGTCTTTGTTACTTATGGGCCCATCTTCAAGAAATTTGGTACACGGGTTCCCAGTGCTAACTGAATCCTACTTACGTACATATATATGTCCATAGCCTGCAGCTCGGTCACCGTGTGAGGCGTTGGGTCTCCCATCCCAACGCCTCCCACGTTGTTGGCTGCCTGCTTATATAAGGCCGTCTGTCGCTCCAGTCTCTACATTCCCTTCCTTGCTTCGCCACGGGATTCACGTCTCCCTACTGATAACTACAGCCTTTTTGTTTAATCCACAGCTTCTCCACTGTTTTATTGTTTGTTTATTACAATTATAGTTATTGTATAGGTATTTTACACTTACTTTACATTGCTCAGGTACCCATTTCCTTTATCATTCCAACCCCCATTACCATGTCTATCGAGATGATCACTATCGATCAAAGAACTATCACTTACCGAGTGGTTTCCATGTCCGGAGATACCACCTACCTTTTCCATTCTCTTTGTTACATATTGCACGGCCATATCAGGCTCACTCTTGATATCCAGAGGAACATTGTGTCTTATGTATTGAATGACTGGGACAGGTTCAATGTGTGGACGGATGACAGTACAGGAGATAATTATACTACACGGGAGCATTATAAGAGTGAAATGCTTAAGCCCTTCACCTATGGTTCTGCATGTGAGTTGATGGCTGCCGCTGAATTGTTCAGTTGTCGCTTTCAAGTGTACCGAAATGGCCAAATATTTTACACCTTTTGACAACCGCCAATGCATCTTAAACATTTTAGATTCACAGGTGACGATTTCAGTAGTGGACACTTTGATGTTTATGAATGTTTAAACTCTCAAAAGCTGGATGTGATTTTATCGCTGAAACCGGTCGTGTGCTTCCAACGCTTGACAGATGCCGAATGTCACTTCAATACAACAAATCCTGCAAATACTATCATAATTGAAACAAACCATGAAACTCAAACCGATTATGACAGCAGCAATCCAAGCTGTGAGATTTGAGACAAGATTACTGTTCACATGGCCAATTGTAAGTTGCATGCTCAAGAGTAAGCTCAGCGCACAGCTTGGTCATGTTACAACCGGAGGGACGAACTGACAACATGGTATACAAAGAGATCCTTAACAAATAATTATTGGCATATTTTCCCTCAGTTTAAAAAGGTAAAATTTGAGACATCACACACTGCATGCACAGGTTTTTTTTACACTGTCTTCCTTTAGCTGAACATTGACTTTTTCCACCGTTTGCTTTGTTTGCGCAGTAACTACACTTGTGAATATGCGTAAGCATCACTCGCTTCATATTCTTTTGCTACCTTCTCGATTGTGTAATGCGTTTTTTGTTCAGCGCTCTTTGGAGCTGTTGCTTTTTGTCTGCGTACTGCATTCACAGTCAGTTCACGTGAGCCGCTCAGAGTACATGCATCGAAGGCTCTCAGCTGTGCTTGTGCTATCTTGTGCGATGTCCATGGCTTTATTTAATGTTAGCTAAGACCAGGCACTTAAAAGTTTCTCTCACAGTTTCGCTGAGTTTGTGCCAAACACCACCCTGACCATCTCATCTTCTTTTGCATAAGCACAGTCCTTCACCCGCGAATATTTAGCGGCAGAGTGGTACTATTGGATTGCCACTGATGGACGGCCTTATATGGGCAGGCACTCAATTACAATGAGGGACACAACTCCGCCTCACACGGCGACTGAGCTGCAGGCTATGGCTGGTATATATGTACATATGTAGGTTCCAGTTATGACTGTTACGCGTAGAATTTTGAAATAACTTTTGTAAGTAAGCTGTAAGGAATGAACCTGCCAAATTTCAGTCTTCTACCTTCATGGGAAGTTGGAGAATTAGTGGTGAATTAGTGATGAGTCAGTGAGTGAGTGAGTGAGTGAGTGAGTGAGTCAGTCAGTAAGGGCTTGCCTTTTATTAGTATATATATATATATATACATATACAAATATATACATATATTTATACATATACACATTTCTAACATACATATATACTTAAATAGGTTATTTATAAGTACTACAGTACACTTAAACAAAATGAAAATTATGTACTTTGTCATAGACTACTTTATTGTGTAGGTACAATAGCCTAGCATAGTGTATTATCGTGGTATTTCCCTCTACTTACTCTTTACCTGTTTTCCCTCAAGGTTAAGTGTTCTCGTCAAGTTCATTATCAGGTTGGTCTACTGTTGCACTTTAAGATGTACACACACATACATAGCTATACACATACACATAGACCCTAACCACAACAGTGCCTCATGAATGAAACACACACGTTGATTAACTCTTAGCACTTTAAACCACACAAGTACTTTAGGAATGACACAGCCTGTCACTCAGCACTTCAAGAGACTTACTTATTATCGGCACGAACGACATACGATGTTTTAGTGATATCTCAGACCTAAATATTACTTTTGATCTACAAGAACACATTTAAACATATAAAGACTCAGCACTTTTGACTATAGGCCATTTATCAGCCAAGAATTCATTCTTCACGTACTGTTCCAGCTATTGAGAGGCGCTCATCACTCTCAGCCTTATAAACCTCGCAGCACTGAAGTAATGGCAAAAAATCTGGCTGAACTAGGTGCTCAAACAAATCTAACTTATTACTTCAATCACTCTAGACATTAAGACAAAGTATAGAAAGTTAAAAGCAAATTCACAAGCAAGAAGTGCACAACCCAATCTCAGTAATCACCAACGCGAACGGAGATAAAATCGTCAACCACAAAAATATAATGCACAGTTTCAGAGACTACTATAAATCCCTATATACTACTGAGTTTAAAGAAGACAATACACAATCTAAAGCATTTCTGGATACATTACAGATACCACAAATAGACACTTTTAGTGTGGAGGAACTTGATAAACCTCTGGCGTTATCAGAATTACTAGATGCTATAAAGTCACTCCAAGGAGGGAAAGCAGCAGGCCCTGATGGCTACCCTGCAGAATTTTACAAGAAATTCTCTGCTCAGCTAGCTCCCCTCCTATTAGCAACATTTACAGAAGCCAGAGATAACCAATCTCTTCCTCAAACCTTTCACCAAGCACTAATTACCGTTTTTCCAAAACAAAATAAGGACTTATTACAATGTGCATCATACAGACCAATTTCACTTCTGAATAACGACGTTAAAATTCTCTCTAAAATCATAGCTAGAAGGATGGAGAAAGTGCTCCCCTCGGTAATATCACAAGACCAAACTGGATTTATTAGGGGGGAACACTTATCTTCAAATCTTCGACGCCTGTTTAATGTAATATACTCACCAACTAAATCAAACACCCCAGAAATATTATTATCATTGGATGCAGAAAAGCATTTGACATGATTGAATGGAAATACCTTTTTACTACATTGGAGAAGTTTGGGTTTGGCCCGAACATTTGTGCATGGATTAAATTACTGTATACTAACCCAGAAGCTTCATTTTGCATCAACAACATTTGGTCAGACTACTTTAAACTAGAACGTGGTACTAGACAAGGATGCCCCTTGACACCGTTGCTGTTTGCAATTGCCATTGAACCACTGGCAGATTTTTTTTTTTTTCTCCAGCTGTCTGGAGTTTTTTTTTGTTTTTTCTGTCCATCCTGGCCATCGGACCTTACTTATTCTATGTTAATTAATGTTGACTTATTTTTATTTTTTATTGTGTTTTCTATTTTTCTATTCTTCATTTTGTAAAGCACTTTGAGCTACATTTTTTTGTATGAAAATGTGCTATATGAATAAATGTTGTTGTTGCTGTTGTGTGTATCCCATGGTCGGGCGACTTAGTGAATTATATATATATAGATATATTGACACAATAACCACAAAAAAAATCAAAGAAAGGTTTGGGGCAGTCACCCATATATTATGCCCTGGCTGCTAAAGGTTATTATATTGCATAGATCTTTACAGATCAGAGTCCACAACTGAACTGCCAGTATGGAGACAAGATTGCCGGTTTAAAGGCCAGTGTAGGAAAATGACGTCTTCTTGCTGAAACCAGAAGTGATGTCACCAAAGATGAGATCGGAAGTGACATCATCATAGGCACCCAATCCAGAAGTGACATCATCGGAGGTGCCAGAACCCTGTGGGATTTCCCAAGAGTGGTCTGCAAGGGAAAGACAGTTAGTGCACCCCACCACCCCCTGCTTGGATGTGGAGTTACCATTTATCAGGCCCTTTAGTTGTCTTCTACTTGCATGTGTCTAACAACTATATACACGGTGTACATATATATGATTTGAGTACACATCTGCCATCAATTTGTTGTGCATTTGTGACTCCCATCATCAAATCATATTTTTTTTTCTAACCTGTGTCACATTTATGACTGAGTCCCTCATTCCATTGGTTCTTTCAATTTCAACCACGTTAACAATCCTGGATCTGTTTCTTAGTCTTCATTTAGCACAAGCAAAGGAAGATGATAGCTAATTCTCACATTTGCTTACATTGTTTATTTTGCTGTCTTTAATACATTGTCTGTGTGTCACTTTTCTGTGCTGTGCTGTTCATCCATAGGTTGCTCCATCTCATGTGTTCTCTTTTTAATTAATGAATGCTATCTGTGTACTTTATATTCCAAGTTGTGTGAAAAATATTATAATGCAATTTCAAGGGAGTTTAGAATTTGTTCTTTACCCGAGTGAAATAAATAAAGCACTGAGAGTGTTTTATATTCATCTGTTATTGTCATGATCACACGTTTTGAAACAATATGGTTTATTAGATTATTAATGTGATTATTTGATTATTTTCTAGGTGTGTACAAGAAAGACTAATTTACATGTGGTCATCAGTATTCACAAAAGTCAATAAAAGCGGAACAAAAGGATTTGTAAAAGGGATATGCTTATGCAGTCAAGTCCAATGTAAAGGTGCCAGCATAATTCTTGTGGTAGTAATAGGGGCTCTACATACATACATAAATAAATAAATATTACTCATTATGAGCAGAACTTTTTTTATTGCAACAACATAGGCATTTTTTGTGCAGCTGTTTAGTAAATGTCAGGGAAAGACGGGAGGATACTGGTGAAATAATTAAAAATTTAAAAACACAACGCTTATTAGTATTATGCACAATGTATCTAGTGTTAACAAAATTAAAAGCTACAAATGTTTAAAAACTTCCTAAACAGACATATTTAGTGAGGCAAGAACAGAGTGTGAAGTCAAATAATATTTGTTTGCTACAGTTAAGCTACAGCGAGAACAGGTCACATGTCTAGCTATCATTCCCAGGTTAAAGCCAAATCAACACTTAGAGCTGCAAGTACTGAAGAGGTACATGAGTAGAAATACATGCTCTGTATGAGTTGCATAGCAATAAACAGCCACTTTAAATGCATCAAAATCATCATTAATTTGGTATGCATGCACGTATTGTGTGTAGGTTGTAATTAAAGTCTGGGTCTGGACACTACTGCCAAGTTGTCAAGAGCTGAATGCTGTCATGGCAGAGTGATTAGTCAATTTCAACTGGAGAGACACTTTCAGAAAACAGAGCCTTTGACTGAGGGACCCCATACATATTCTGCCTGGACAATAGTTGTTTGTTTTGTGTTGTTGTGATGATTTTTGATATTTTGAGCTCTCTCCCTAAACCTCAAAATTTAGAGACCTTTGTACATTTTAATGTTTCATAGACTAGTCACTCAAATCTTATTAACTTTAACCCTACACAGATGTGTCATATTTTCATCTGCAGACCTTGAAACAATGAGCTGGAAACAATACTTTCAGTTCCTTAACAAGATAAACATTTCTGTGTTCATTATAGTGTACAGCTGGTTGAGCTCAAAGACACAGAATTTCCTGGACACGTACCTTATTGAGGTGTTCTCTTAAGCAGCCAGTGAGGTGTTATGTAACATTATAAAGGTTGAACTTACTTTCTGTTTCCTCTATGTTCCTTCACAGTTCAACTTCTAGTGGAGGCAGTTTAAGGCCACTGAAAGGGCACAGAGCAGCAGGGACCTCTTTCATGTGAACTTGAAATGAACTCTAAAGTAAGCATTTTTTTTCTTTTCAAAAGTACTTGACAAAGTTTATACTCAATGCACTTGATATAATATTGAAGTGTATTCACTAATGTTTCTCTTATACACGTATTCTTACTTTTGATTAACACACATACACACATACTTGTATATTTCTTAATATAAGACTTTTTCAAATTTTATTACAAGGTATACAGGGGTACATTGTGCTCCTGGACAGACTCTGTTTCAAACACCCATACAGAGATATTCGTAATTAAGTCTAACTTTTATATCCACACGATCAGATCCGAAACTTCAAGCAACAAGTGTTTCCCACTTGAGAATCAGTGCTTTGCAATCGTATATGAAATGACTTTTTGGCCCAGACTGTTACTTATTCTTCTTATGCCTAAAGCCAACCCAGTATATATACACATATCTAACAGTATATATGTAACATATATAATAGTAACAGTACAGTAATGCCAGTGTGTTTTTTATATATACACTAGCTGTGTTACCCCCGGGTTACTGAAATCGTCAGAAAAAAACCTGAAATGTAGAGATGTCAGGTAATTGAAAGGAACTACTCTGGGCATCTCTCTCCTAGGAGGATTCATTTTGCCTACATGCTCGTATCGCTTGGGCATTAGCCGTGGGAAGAAAGGGATTCTGTTTTGCTGATGTTAGTGGCTAAGTGACTTTGTCTTTTATCTGAGGTTTCATTTTGCTGATGTGGTGGCATCACTTGTGTTATTAGTGGCTAAGCGAGTTTTCTGTTTCCTCGGAGGAGGAGCCCTTACCCAAACCTCACCTCTCACTTCCGGGCCAGACAGACACACACACTTCCACGCGTAAACATTTATATATAGGATTACATACATATATAATATCACACGTTTATTTACAAATTCAAAACACAAGTAAAGTGCACTAACCTAGTGCCACAGCACCAATCACCCCTTACAGTCCTGGCTGCACAACAATGCCTTGCTCAGTCCTTCTGACCGCCTCCACTCCTCTCCTCCGAGCTCCGTCCTCTTCCACCCAACTCTTGATCTCGACTGGAGGGAGGCAGTCCCTTTTATCCGCACCAGGATGAGCTCCAGGTGCTCCCCGGCAATCTTCCGCTGATACGCCCCAGTGTGGCGGAAGTGCCAGCTGTTCTCCCGGAAGCTCTCCTGGTGTCCCTGCTTCTCTTCCCCCCCAGCACTTCCTGGTGTGGCGGAAGTGCTGAGGTCCAGGGTCCCCAAGGCATTGGGGCGCCTCCTGGCGGTGACCACGGGCCCCTACAGGGTGGGGCTTCCATGCCCTGAAACTGTGGCCCCCAAAGCAACCAGGAAGGCGGCCCCCACGTGATCCCAGATGGGCACACGCCCACTTCCGTCCTCCAAGCGCCCGCCGGGTCGTGGCCCCTGGCATCCTCGACTATATATATATATATATATATATATATATATATATATATATATATATAAAAATCACACTGGTGTCACTGTACTGTTACTGTATATATACAGTATAAAGATGTATTTTGAAGCTGCCATTAGAGAAGATTCAATTCTGTTTAATTCAGTTTATTGTGGTATAGTCCTCCCTAGTTAATGCAGCCACAGAGCGCTGTGACAAGTTCTCAGGCAAAATGCAACTACAGTGTTCTTCCTCTCCACAGCATTTTCAGTTGTTTGTGGTTTGAAAATATGAAGTTAGACAAAATAGGGTTAGGAGGGATTGTGAGTCCAAGGCTGTCTGAAAGGTAATTAAAATTTTTGTCCAGAATAATGTTAATTTTGTGCAGGCCCAGAACATGTGACCCAGTGAGGCTGGGACTAGGTTTCAGTGTTCGCAGGTTGGATCATGCCCTGGAAACATTTTGGAGAGTTTTAGTCGAGACAGATATATAATTTTGAGTTGTATAATTGCATGCTTTGCGCATATGGAGCTTGAGTGAATTCTCTGCATTGCTGCTTTCCACTCCTTTTCTGATATATTAATTGAGAGATCTTTTTCCTAGTGTCCTCTTGGATCTTTGAAAGGGAGGGATTGTAAAATGATTTTATATATTGCAGAGATGGTGTCTGAGTCCTTGAGATTGAGCAATATTTTTTCCAGCATGGATGAGGGTGCAAGATGAGGAAAATCGGGAAGGTTCTGTTTAACAAAGTTCCTGATTTGAAGATAGTGAAAGAAATGTGTAGCTGGAATGTAAAATTTGTAATGTAATTGTTCATAGGATGCAAAGACGTTGTCTATATAAAGATCTCTAAGCAAGTTAATTCCAAATTTTTTCCAGATATTAAAAACTGCATATGTTTGCGAAGGTTGAAAGAGGTGGTTCTCTTGCAAAGGTGCCACAGATAGAAGCTTCTCCGTCTTAAAATGCTTTCTACATTGGTTCCAGATTCTAAGTGAGTGGAGCACAATTGGGTTATTAGTATATTGCCGATAACGTGTGTTTATTGGAGCACAGAGCAAGGAATACAAAGAAGTACTGCAGGATTTTACTTCTATTGCGGACCAAGCTTGTGTATGTTCTTCTATTTGTGTCCAGGTTCTTATCGCCTGTATATTTGCTGCCCAGTAATAAAACTGGAAGTTAGGTAGAACCATGCCGCCTTCTGCCTTTTGTCTTTGTAGGGTCGGTCTTTTGATACGTGGATGTTTTGAATTCCAAATAAATGAGGTTATTGTTGAATCTAATTGCCTAAAGAATGATTGATTAATGTATATTGCAATGTTTTGAAATAAAAAAGGAGCTTAGGAAGAATATTCATCTTAACAGTGTTAATTCTTCCAGCTAGTGTGAGATAAAGGGTTGACCATCTATGCAAGTCTTGTTTAATTTTTTCCATGCAGACAGCGAAATTTTGTTGATAAAGAGCTTTATGTTTACTTGTGATGTTTACCCCTAGATATTTAAACTGTTCTGCAATGATAAAAGGTAGGGTATCTAATCTAATATTATATGCTTGAGAATTCACTGAAAAGAGTACACTTTTATTCAGATTAATTCTGAGACCAGAAATCTTTTGAAATTCTGTGAGTGCTGCTAAGACTGCAGGCACAGAATTTTCTGGGTCCGATATATACATTACCATATCATCTGCATATAATGAAACTTTCTGTTCCAGTCCTTCTCTGCTAATCCCCTTTATCTGATCAGAGCCACGTCCGCCAACTCACAAAGCCCCACCCACCAACTCTAAGACCATGGGATACGCATGACAGAGCCCCGCCTACCAACTCTAACCCTCCTCCCGCATCATGGGGAACGCACAACAGAGCCCTGCCTACCATCTCTAATCCTCCTTTCGCATCCACAACCCTTCGCTAAATCATACAAACACATGCATGAAATCGCTCAGTCCAATTCAACAGCATCTGTACGAATGCTTTTTGAGGAAAACCCTAGGCAGGATTTACAATGATACAATGCCCCGACATGTCACACCAATGTTGCAGCAATTTTCGTCGGAGAAGATGGCAAACCGCCTGCCGAAAGGGACATTTGCGTCTGTCCCATAGGCAACTCCTGTAAACAGATTTCCACGCTTAATATGAATTGCGATCCTATGGTTTACCCACTTTTATTCCCTTATGGAGACATTGGCTTGCACAAAGATTTACAACATGTCCCCAATAAAAGAACCGCCAAGCGAAGAAGGCTTACTCAATGACAATTTTACGTGTACAGATTAGCAATGAGGAATACATTTAGTATTTTGCACTCCAGTGGCGAACTATTCCAACAGTACATCGTAGATGCGTATGTTAAAACAGAGGGCGCGCGTCTCAACTATCTCAGATTAGATCAACAAGATTTGCGCGTGGAACAATACAAAGGACTGTCAGACGCACTGCAAGCAAACGCTGAAAATAACAACGTACGTGTAGACAAAATGATCATATTACCTTTCACATTTCCAGGAAGTCCAAGATACATGCAACAAAACTATCAGGATGCCATGGCCATAGTACGTAAACTCGGACAGCCTCATTTATTTATCACTTTCACACGTAATCCTGTTTGTCTGGAATTTCTACATGCACTGTTGGATACCCAAAGACTGGAGCACAGACCTGATATTGTAGTATGAGTCTTTTGGATTAAGCTGCAGGAATTACTTAGAGACATTCTACAACAACATCTTTTTGAGGTTGTAATTGATTATATTTACGTAATCAAATTTCAGAAGCGCGAACCCCCGCGATCGAGGAGGGATTACTGTATATATATATATATATATATATATATATATATATATATATATATATATATATATATATATATATACTAGCCGAAGCCCGCCATAGCATACGGCAGTGTAAGAATAGGAACGGAAAATGGTGAGAAAGGAATTCAGAAATCAAGAAGAAATAAATACTTCTTGAAAGACGCAGTTGTGAATAGATGTTTTGGTGGTGACGACAGATAATGAGTCGAAAGATCTAACATTAGAAAAAGCCACGTACAACTGACCATGGCTGAAAACTGGTTGTTAGAATTATTGTGAAGAAGGTCCCGCATCAGAGAATTTCCAGTTCCTGCATAAATTCACACCCGATCTGACGCTGTTCGTTTTCAAATAATATTGCATTAGTGCGATGATATTTTCACATGTATTGTCTCTTTCTTTCAGATGTGTAATAGAAACCACAGCACAGCATGTGTGTACATTGCTTCTTACAGGAAAAGGGCGATGGAAAAAGTGCACTTGAATAAAAGTGCACTTTTGTTATACTTTTACACCAATATATGTTCCTGTGTTTGAACGACACGGGCAGATGGGGAGTGTCTGATTATTGCATATAGCGCCGAAGTTACTGCTCTTTACCATTCTTTCCTCTGCATGTCCTGGAGTACAAAAGAAACAGCATACAGCAACATATATAGTTTATGCCTACATTTTGTCATCTACTACTAGAATATAAAAAACGTTTCTGTTTTAACAATGTGTTGACACAGATTACTGTAGAAACGGAACAGACATGAAATGCGTGTGTTCCAAACAACGATCTATTATTTCCACTCTAAAACTCCACTTCACTCCCAGATACTCAATCAAGGCATGAGCTGAGAGAAGTTAGCGCACGTTCCAAATTGGTGGGGGGATGGAATAGCCGGCTGCTCCTAGCTTCTCTTTATCAGCACATTTAGAGGACAAAGGACACTGGCAGAGAGGTGTGAAGGGATTTAAGAAGCAATTTAAGGTGGGACGGAATTACAAGTTTTTTCGTAGGCTCTGGTAATTCTAGTGTTAAACATTGTTTTGCTTTTCACTAATAAATACCAATAGCTATAATACATATTACATGTGTTTTTGGGTTTGTTGTTATTTAAAAATTACATTTCATGATTTATTTTTTTATAATATATTTTATAACTTTTTATACTTATGTACCACCTTTTTGACTTCTTACTTCACTTTCAAGGTTTGAATTAAAGATTGTGGTTTGGAACATTTTTGCTGTAAAATGCAATTTTTTTCTCCTTTGAGTCTCTTTGTGTTATTTACTATTTTGTTATTAGCTATTCTTCATTTATAAAGATAACTTTTTGCCCTTCTGTTTACAAGTCAGGGGTTTCTGATTTTCTCTTCCTAGTAGGGCAGTTTGATTTATTTTTGGGACATTTCTTATTATTTTGAAGTGTTAAGCCAGGGGGTTACCTGGCCTGGCTGTGCCTGGTTCTGGTAAAGATTTTGGTGAGCTCTTGTAGGTCTTTCGGATGACTCATACCGTTTTTGTCATGTTTTTGACTCCAAATTACAACACTCTTCTTTTTACTTTGTTTTTGTGAGAAGGACAGCAGAATAAGTAGCATTGTCATATAACTGATATTCAAGATTTACGAGTATTTATTGTCATTTCATCAATATACAGTAGTACAGCATACAGTGAAACAAAACAACGTTACTCCAGGGCCATGGTGCTACATAGAACACAGGACAATGAAGAATCCACGACACATAACATAAAAACACATAATATATAACAAGGTGCATGTGGGTCAAATGTGCAAACATGTGCAACCATGTGCAACATTGCAGAGCAGAACACATATATCAGATATCAGACCGGTCCATGAGTGGTCAGGAATCTGATTGACTGGGGGGAAAAATTGTTACACATTCTGGTGGTAAGGGCCCGAATGCTTCGGTACCTTTTTCCAATGGCAGGAGTGTAAACAGTGAGTGTGAAGGGTGTGTTGGGACATTCACAATGCTGGTGGCTTTGAGGATGTAGCGTGTGGTGTAAATGTCCATTATGGAAGGAAGAGAGACACTGATGATCTTCTCAGTTGTCTTCACTCTCTGTTGTAGGGCTTTACAATCCCTGACCATGCAATTTCCAAACCAGACAGTGATGCAGTTGCTCAGGCTACTCTCTATGGTTCCTCTATAGAATGTTGTTAGTGTAGCTGGTGGAAGATGGGCTTTCCTCAGCCTACGCAGGAAGCAGAGCCGCTGCTGGGCTTTCTTGGCTAAAGAGTTGAGACCTCATGTATAAACAGTGTGTACGCAAAGAAATGTTGGGTAAGAACGTTTCCACGTTCAAATCACAATGTATAAAACCTACACTTGGCGTAAAGCCACGCACATTTCTACAGTACCTCATACCCTGTTGTACGCAAGTTCTCCGCTCGGTTTTGCAGACTGGCGGCACTCAGTGTCAAAGCAGTGCTACTGTTCCTGTGTGGTTTACTTTTCTTTTCCTGACACGGCTTTATAAATACACTGAAATTAACCACATACTGTTTATTAGTGTAATGCATCTGATTTTAATTAACCTGTAACAATATAATGGGCCAGGGAATAGCCATAGTATTCCAAATACCATAACTGCTTTAGCATTGTTACTCTCACTGCCCCTTCTTCTTCTTCTTTCAGCTGCTCCCATTAGGGGTTGCCACAGCAGATCATCTTTTTCCATATTACTCTCACTGCACCACTCAGAGTATTGTTATCGCTGTATCTGAGTGGGGAATCACAGCAGCAGCTGAATGGAATTATTGGTATACAGCATCAAGCACACGCTGCCTCAGCCATGGCAAAACATTTCAAAGCCTTTCCTGTATGGACCTCGTGGTTCAGAAAGAATTTCATCCCAAGAACTGTAAACGCACTCAATCAATTTCTCCTTGTAGAATTGTTTGTACTTATAAGTACAATTACCCCACTGTAAACTTGCACTACAGTTAAAATATTGCACTTTTATGTTTACATATGATGACGATATCATTTTTAAGATGAAATGCAGCAAAATATGTTGATTATATTATACAGATAAAACTTTAACTTCATTTAAATAATCTGTATTTTTAATAATTAAACATGTGAGGACACAGTGCCGCAGCGCTAGCAAGTTTACGTATTGTTCTTGCCTTGCGCTGTATATTTACTGAGGCTGGCGTGACACTGGAAGGATAGAATAATTAAACACATACTATGAAGATATTTCAATGTTCCTTAAAAGTTTTGAAGAATCGTCGTTGTGCGCTTACAGATGGCTTAACGTCTATTACAGAGCTGATTGTGTGGCGATTGGGTATTTGGGGAAAGAAAAGTAAGGACAGAAATTGGAGATTAGTACTGCTACAATAAATTATATAATCGAAGGTCGAGCATGGCGCAGCAGCATCTTGTGTAAGACATGAACAATCACTGCGCCATCGTGTTCCCATGTTTAATAATATGCTTTCATTCCAATCATCATGAAAATGATGTCACATATACATCTCAGTATTTTAATTATCCAGAGAGCTGTAATATCAAGAATGTAATGGATTCTGTGTCCTGTCGGAGAAAGAGAAAGAACGGAAGCACGTAGTGATTCACACACATAGAGCACATAGAAAATCAAATACAAAACAAAGCATTTAACATGCTACTTTAGTTACGATGGGATTTGAGAAACTAGTAAATTAAATGATTTTAAGATGAAGTTTATGATGTTCTACTTTATTGACAAACTACGTGATTAAAGTGGAAATTTCAAGATTATAGTTGACATTTCGTGCTTTTTTTCCCACTGTGTGCCTATTTTTTTTTGTCTGTACCCTAATAAGCTTTCATATGACACTCAGACGGTGGGCTACAACTCGCCTTTTCACAGCGACTTTGATATGTGACTTCTTTTTTATTTTTACACTGTGCGACTTTGAACTTGAGCTTTCGAGTTTCCTTGACGCTCTATGTCAATCGATCAACTTCCTTTTGTTAATTATACCATGGTTAAATCCACAAATAGTATGTTTTTCCTTTGCCTCCACTTTGTATTCACTGAAATTATTATATTTTCCCCTGTGCTTTTCCCATTGTCTTTTCACAGAATGCTGAGCTTAAGGGCTATTTATATTGATTTGCATATTCAAAGAGGTGTAATTATGGGAGGAATTGGGGCGGGACAGCAGGCGCGTGCACAAGCGTTACTTTTCATGCTGACCGCCCCCTGGGGCCTCATATATAACGGTGTGCGTAGAATTCGCACTATAACATGACGTAAGCACAAAAGCCGAAATGTGCTTACGCACAGAAAATTCCAGATGCAGGAATCTGTGCATACTCCAACTTCCACGTTCTTCCGCTACAAAAATCCCAGTCAGCGTGGAAATTAATGCACGCGCACACGCTTACTACCCCACTCCAACTCCTCCCAGAATTATGCCTCTTTGAATATGCAAATCAATATAAATAGCCCCTTACCTTCAGCGCTTCAGCAAGACAATGGCGAAAGCACGTGAAAAAAACAAAAAAAAAAAACTTCAGCGAATGTGAAATGGAGCTGCTAGCTGAAATAGAGGCCAGGAAAAATGTTTTATTTGGCAACCTAGGAAGTGGCATTAGCAACAAAAGAAAATTGATGGAGTGGCATAGCGTGGCGGACGCAGTCAAGAGTGCTGGGGCAGAAGATCATACTGTGAGCGAATTAAAAAAGAAGTGGTCAGATATCAAAGTGGCCGAGAAAAGGAGAGTGGCAGCTCATCGTCTTCATGTTAGCTCCACTGGAGGAGGCACTGAACTCCCGGAGCTCACACCATCTGAGCAGCAAGTTACAGCAATAATTGGCGACACACTCATTGTCGGCATTCTACCTGCGGGTGAGGGAGATTCTGAGTTTTTATTTCTTTTTTGATTACCATGATCCATACTCATGTGAATACTTTGCATGAGTAATAAGACAAACAATCAGGTATTAATTACTGTTTATTTACTTCTAGACAATAGTACAAAAGTTGACCCAAATGAGGAGAACATGGTTCCGGGCGATGATGGTACTGCTTCTGTGCCGACCACATCTTCGGGTGCTGGCTGCTCACACACCCCTGCCTTGGAAACTGGTGGGCGATCATCTGGCCATGTACTAACTGATGCAGTCTTAAAATCACAAAATGCGTTGGTGGATGCGGTGAGAGATGTGGCCAATGAACTAAGAGATATCAAGGCAGTATTGCATTACATTAGCGAAAAATTAACTGATTTGGTGAAAAAATAAATGATGAATCTGCTTACCTGTTTTTGCATTCTGTTTATTACATTCATTCGAAATTGTAATGCTGTCCGGTATGGCTGATCATTTGGTGGTCCAGGGTCAGGTTCATCATATCGCATCTCTTCAGGTACCGGCAAGTTACAAAGGAGTGCCATATTATGTAGAATGCTACATGCTTGCACGATGCAACAGACTTTCTGTGGACTATAGAGCATCACTCCACCAGTCTTATCCAGGCAGCACCAACGGCCCTTAAGCTGCCCTATAGTATGTTCTACCATCACCCGAGCCCGTGAGTGGAGGTCAGTATAACGTCGCTCTTGTTCAGTCAGTGGGTTGGCGAGAGGGGTGTGGAGTCATGTCTTCAGCAGGTACCCACTGTCACCTAAGTAATTGTGTTATATGGTTACATCGTATAGATAACGTACAACTGTAATCAAAATGGTAATAAATGTCTTATCTTACCGAGAAGCCAGCCATCACGCACAGCACCATTTTCAAGTTTGTTCCCCACACTACTATGTCTCAGGATGAATGAATCATGAGTTGAGCCAGGCCATCTCGCAACAACATTAGTGAGGCGCATTTTCGCATCACTGATAACTTGCACATTAATAGAGTGAAAATGCTTTCTATTCACATACACAAATTCATTCTGTGAAGGTGCCTTTATAGCAATGTGTGTGCAGTTGACCACTCCGATTACATTGGGAAAACCAGACATTGCAAATTGCGCTTTGATGTTTGCCTGTTCAACCGTAGTGTATGGAAATCTTATATATCTGCTTGACAAGCGGATAATACCATCCCATACAGCTGGCATGGCACGACTCAGTGATGACTGAGAAATACTGGATTGGTCAGCCAGTTCACTCTGAAAAGCTACTGTAGCTAAAAACTAGAGAGTGGACAAAACTTGCAAAGGAGCAGGTAGAGCATAATTGCTCACCATCTGCCTTTGTAAAACCGGCACCAGTTCAGCACACAGCTCCAAGAGGATCACTCTTGGAAATCTAAACTGACTTAGAAGCCAGTCATCATCATGTGCCAAGAAATCAGTATGATCTCGGAATACGTGTTCTTTTCTAAGCCTTCCATTTGCGAGGTCCTCTAGCAACGCTAAAGCAGCCATGCTAGTGGAATAGTTTGGCCATTCTATGCACCGTTATATTGTTACAGGTTGATTACAATCAGGTGCCCTAAATTTATGAATGATATGAGGTTAATTTCAGTGTATTTGATAAAGCCGCTGTCTTGGATGTGAATCTAAGAATAGGTTAACCACACAGGAACAGTATCACTGCTTTGACACTGGGTGCCGCCACTCTGCAAAACTGAGCAGAGAACTTGCGTACGACAAGGTATGAAGTACCGTGGAAAAGTGCGTGGCTTTACGCCAAGTGTAGGTTTTATACATCATGATTTGAACGTGGAAACGTTCTTACGCAACATTTCTGTGCATACGCACCGTTTATACATGAGGCCCCTGGTGGTGTAGGACCAGGTGAAGCTCTCTGCCAGGTGGACACCCAGGAATTTGGTGCTATTGATGACCTCCACAGTTGAGCTGTCATTGTTCAGTGGCAGATGGTCACTCTTAGTCTTCCTAAAGTCAACATTGTTTGTCCATTTTATTACTGTGTGTCCTGTATAACTAAATACTTGTTCATTACATTATAATACTTGTGTATCACAGTAATGTAATGTGGCTGTGTGTCGAATGCAGGTAAGACATGCAAGTAAAAAATTATTGCACTCTGTGTATGTTGCAGTTCACTATAGCTTGAACTTAAATTTTTCTCTAGTAAAGAGTTAAATCTATCAAATAGCATCCATCAGGTCAACCCAAAGGGAGCACACACTTTTACTTGTACAAATGGATTTGTTCTTACTGTGTTGCCCATTACAGCTTCAATAAAGAATTCATACATGTGAAACGTTAAACCATAATTTGATAATATGTTTATTAAATATACTGTAGGTAAGAAAGCATTTTTTGCATTTATTTTACAGTTGTTTTATGCTGCAGACACTGTGAAAGGTTATCATTTTGATGTCCTTGGGTTTTGCTTTTGTTAGGTGTTTATTGTAATTCTGATGTGACACCATTTTGAATTGTTATCAGACGTCAGTATTTTTTAACTGCTTGTTTTTTTGTCTTTCTCACAATGACTTTTTTGACCACAGCTTTTCTCCTTTTGACTGTGATTTTTGTTTCCTGCTTTGGCTTATCATTTGATTGTGTTGACCTTTTTGTTTTGACCTTTTTGTATTTTGACTGCTCTTTTGCCTTTAGCAATCTAATCAGCTTGCCTTTCATCCTTTTAAATACAAAACTCTTTGTTGCGCTTTTAAAGACAGACATGTCTTTTCTTCATTGTCATTTTACTGTGTTTATAAATTAACCTTTCTAACATACTGTCTTTGAATGTTTATGCCAGTGATTCTCAGAATAATTTCATTTGAAAATTTATCAAAATTGATTGTTAGATGGAATGAAATTAATTATCAAAAACGTCTTAAAGGTATATCATTTCATCAGATTTATGTTTTAACAGATATAGCAAGTAGCACAACAGTATAAGATCCTTCATTATATTTCTTTGATTTAAGTACAGTATCTGTTTTATATATTAATGAAATTGAGAACTGAATTGAGAAATGTCTCATTGGATCTGTCACTTTGAAGAAGGGAAAAAGAAACTGCACTTGTGAAATGACACAATATTTGGACTAGATATTAGAGACCAGATGTCAGGGAAATATCTTTTGGAGCAGCATCATGCAGGTGGCCAGGACACATAGCAACAACATTTCATAATGAGCAGTTATCAAAATATGGATCTTTGACAAGCAATACATGGATAAAAGCATGCCACACAGGGATTTACTTCCCTAGTTGTCTCATGAGCTTGCCAGCCATTCCAGACACTCTCTTAACAATGTGAATCAATTGTGTGGGCATTAACAGATTTCAGAATACTAATAAAATAAATTTTAGATTTTTTTTCTATGAGATATAAGTATGTAGAGCCAAAATGTTTCATGGACTGCAAGAAATATTTAACATTTCTGTTGTACAATGCCATAGTTAAAAAACAGACTAAAGGCATTAATCATCTTTCACAGATCCTTGAAAGACTCTTATTCTGAATATTTAGTAACTTGAAAATCAATAAATTTATGGGATTATTTAAAACAAAAAACATCATCATTCTATAATTATTTGCCTCCATCTATCAATATGCTCATTTAAAGAAAATGTAATGTTTCGTTTAACAAAATTTAATAAGAAGCATATTTCTAATATCACGTCACTCATTATTTGCAAACAATGTTTGATTTTTTCTTGACATTCAGTAACAGCAGGAATTGACAGCTACTGGACAAAAATATCTTTTTGCTATGAAGTGTGATGATTAAGCTTTATGATATATCACTCACTCTAACAGCTGACTTAAATATTGTTCATTAACAATTTAATATTAAAATTTTCAAGCTTTTCTAATTTGATTAGCTGACTATATAGCCATGCACCTGCTTTACTAATGCTAAGGCACCCAAATTGAAAGCTTGATTAGTATGCAAAGCAACTCTTTTCGGCTGAAATCCTTGCCAACATCAAAGCATTATTCCTGTTTAGTCAGTGGCCTTGGAGACCATCTACCCTTGATTGCATTTTGTCACACCATGAGGTCCTTACAAAAAAACTAAGGGTTGATTGCCATTTTTAAAACAAGCATTTTCATGGAAAGGAGCTTTTAGGCAGCCTCTTAATTCTGTATTTGCACTTGATACTTGACTCCATATTTCTCCATTTTTTAAAATATCATTCTGCAGAGAGATTAATGTCTCACTATTTCAGCAGTGTTATATTTTAACTATGTTTAGTCTAGATTAACAGCAAGTCCATCTTTGTATCTTTTTCTTTTTCACAGGTGCTTCACAATAAGTTGCAGTTTCTTAGGAGCTCCTGTTCTGTAACACACAAAGCATTACTTTGTCTTAGATTTATTATGCCATGGTAGTGTTAGCTCTTAGATATGATCTAAAGTCCATTATTCCTTATTTATTAATATTAACATGTAGTTCCATGCAACTGACATTCGATTTTGAATTTCAACATTGAAGTATTCTCTTGCATTCACTGTAATCAATGATATTATGGTTCTCTTTTAAGCTGTTAAATGGCTAATTATATATGTGCCCACAGGCTGCATGTAATACATATACTTTTTAACTTATCATTTTCAGAGGTTATTTTGTTGTTCCCCTTTCTTCATCCGCTTTCCTCCAGAGAAATCTGAAGTATTTTCAAGGGCATTTCGATAGCTGTAGTCAATAAGTATCAGGGATGAAGTGTTCTTACAAGTAGATGTGTCATTTTTGTATAATAGGACAAAAGAAACATGCTTATTTTAGCTATGAGCCATTTCTTTATGGAGAGATGTTTCTTATGCTCCATTTCCACTGAATTCACCAGAGACTTGAAGTTGTTTAAAAAATAAATCACCACAGATAATCTGTTCCATGCACCATATATACTTCTTAAAGCTAGAGTGTAAAAACAGAAAAGCCCTCGGGAAAAACAGTGCTGAAATGACAACATAATGTTCTTTCTATTTTCACTGAAATCTCCAAGTGGGCATTAACGTGTCAATGCTCTTAATAAGGAGAGCAGCTTCTGTATTGTTGGAGGTCATTCTTAAAGCCATCAAAATATCTGTATTAAAATATTGTAGAACATTGACAAAAGGCGAAAGAAGATAACCCATAGATGCATAGAATCCAGAAAGTAGTAAAGACATATACCATTGTCTTTATACAACTTCACAAAATGATCTTCTTAATTGATCTGGAATGAAGTGCAGCTTCAGAGTTGTAAGTACTGCACAGCTGTAAGATATGACAAAAAAAATGTCCGGGGACAACTTTAAACAGCACATTAGTTTTGATTGTCTTTAAAGAAACATTTTTCTGGGTTTCCATGAAGTGTGTTTGAAACTGATCCATGTAGATTCTCACTAGAGTTTCAAAAGAGCTTTCTTTAATGGCCCCCATGTATCCATACATTGCTGAGCCCCAATACCTACTTAATCAAGTGACTGTTCAAATGAAAGGGATGATTAAAAACTGCTTAAGTGAAACAATGTTAGAAAATGGAAAATGCTGTCTTGAAGGGTAGGGCATGGTGAAAATCAGTGCTTACTGACAGAGTAGAGAGTTCCACTGCAGAAACTGAAAGGAAGATGTGGAGCTAAACTATTGGAATTGAGAAAATGATGAGATGAATTGCATTAACAGCTTGTTCAGAGGCGTTTCTCACTTTCTTGTTCCAAACTTATTGGTTACTCCTTAAAAATGTGTCTTCAAAACCCACAAACTCCTTCAGTTGCATATTCAGTAAGATATGAACCGAGAGAAAATGACTTCTAGAAGCCACAGGAAAATCCTAAAGTACAGGAGATTTCAGTGGTAACTGTTGTATGCTTTTCTTACTTTGCACCATTAACTTTTCCTGTTGGTTTCTGTGCTCTCTGATTTTGTTGTTTGAAAGAAATAGTTTGGACTGTTTCATGTCTTGTAATGTACTTATAAGCACTGATTATGTTGTTAATCATTTGAAGTTTGCCTCTATCTATGGCAACCTAGCAATACAGAGAGAACAGAGCATTCTAACAATACATTTTGTAGTAAAGGATTATATTATTTTTATACTGTAATTATAAGTGCAAATGTTAGTTTTTATAAATCCACACAAAATGTTGCAGGATTTTGTAAAATGCATGAGCAATGTGGTTAGTAAAACTACAAGTAATGTCTTAAGTAGTTTTTTGATAGGGTTTTTTTCCTCATTTTTTGTCAAATTATGTGCTATAAGTTACATTTTTTAATTTCAAATAATGTCTGTCATCTTGTTTCGTCAAAATTCACATTTTCAGGACATTTCCAGTTCAGTTAGAATACAAGTTTTTCTTCAAATTCAAGGTGAATGTTTTGTACCAGTTATATAGAAAATCCAAACAGCTGTCAACTAATAATTTCCACTGATGGACGGTTTTAGCTGTGATTTCTTCACTGCAAAAAAAAAATCTAGCATATTTATAAAAGTAGCTTATCTAATGGTAGGCAGCAACAATGAATTTCCACATTTGGCACTAATGGTGTTACAGACTTCCTGCCAGGTTTGCAAATGTTTGAAAGGCATCAATTAGGTGTCATGAAGCAATTATGTATACTATGGAAAAAAAGATAAAATACATGCATGAAGAAATGCGTAATGGAAAACAAACAGGAACTTCTCTATAAATGCAGAGATTGGAAATGGTTTTCAAGCACTATGGAATCTTTATTGTTAAACTTTCATATCAACTATTTTCTAATTCGGGGTTTTGCATTTGTCTTTTGATTTCATTTTGAAAAGCATTTAATCAAAACTAAACAATAAATAAATAACAATAAAAAAGTCAGTGGTTCCTTGAGGAGATGAACACCTCAATGAAGAAATTTTCTGAATGGTATGTAATTAAAATCATAAATGTATTTCATATATAATTTTTAAAGTTTGGAAAATAAACTGTAGAAGAATCAAAAATCAAACTAAATGCCTCATGCAAAACAGGGAAAAAATCATGGAAATTATAGCCGCATTAATCAGAGTCAAGTGGGAAAACAGCAACTTGACATTCTCTCTCAAGAGGAAGAGCAGCTCTTTTGTTAGTTATTAGTCCAAAAATAAAACTTCAGACTATTATTTCAAAAAAGTAATGAATTAAATGGAAAACCTTACCATCATTTGCCTTGGCATCCTACTGATAATGGCCACGTCATTGTGGGTAGCATATAAAAAAAAAAAATCCATTTACTTCATTGTATATATAGAACAGGTCGACAGTATTTTATTCTCAAAGGGGAAATTCACATGCTCCAGCACTAAAATAAAACACAATATACACCTAGGTGTAGTTAAAATCACTTCCAATACAATAAAAATAAACATGTAAGTCCCATACCCCCAAGCCTGAAATCTATAAAATATACATTTAATGTATACCATCTGTTTTGAAATATTCATAATACTATAAAGTAGGAGTTCTATAGGTGGATCTATTATTCAACTGCTGCTATGTAAAATGACCCTAACAAATACTTACAGAGCACCAGTGACAACTTGTGAATAAAGGCTAACCTGTCGTACATTTATTAGTCAGTTGCTGCTATATAAAGACGTATAACAACTACTTTACATAGTAATAAGTGACTAATAGAAGTCCCATTTTCACGGCAGGGTCCCTGCCTTGCGTATGCACTTTTCTGCTCGGTTTTGCAAAATGACGGCACCCAGCATCAAAGCAGTGCTACTCTTTCTGTGGTCTGCTTTTCTCTTTTAGATTCACATCTATTATGCAGGTTTTATTAAATACACCAAAATTAATTGCATATCGTTCACAGATTTAATTCACTTGATTGTAATGATTCTGTAACAATATAATTGTGCAATTGGCTCCAGCAGACCCCCATGACCCTGTGTTAGGATATAGCGGGTTGGATAATGGATGGATGGATGGATGGATATAATTTTGCAAGGAATGGCCAAACTATTCCAACTACCATGAATGCTTTAGCGTTGTTAGAAGACATCGCAAATGGAAGAATTAGAAAAGAGCGCGTATTTACAGATGATAGTTCATTGGCCACAACTCTTACAGTATCCACTTTTGCATTTTGCGACTTCAGAATAGTCCATCAGCACATAGTCAGATGGCCTCCCAGCAGTTTCCCAGGCAGAGATGTATGTGCAGCCAGCACCTGAAGATGTACTCGGCACAGCAGCATCATCACCTCCTGACAATAGCACAGGGATCAGTTTTTGTATTATTGTCTGAAACAGAATAAACAGATGGTGGACTGTGACTAACCTTTTCACATCGACTGTTATATCTGACCATTTTTTTTTTCTTTCGGGCGCTGTGCGACTTTCTGAATTTGAACTTTTGAGTGTCTCCGCTATGCTTTTGTTTCTTACACCACTGCATAAAACCAACAAATGGTACGTTTTTCCTTGCCTCCAGTTCACATTTTCTTTTTTTAATGTGTCTTTTCCATTGCTTTTTAATCAAACACTTAATGGAAGGTGATATTTATATTCTGGGAGGAGTTGAGATGGGACTGTAGGCATGTGCACGTGTGGTAAATTTCACGTACATTGGGATTTGTAAAGGGGAAGTGTGGTACTTTTTTCTGCATATGCACATTTCCACTTTTGTCCTATGCACGGCGTTATACACAAGACCCCTGATCTCCACCACACTACTTGGTCATTTATTCCATGTGCCTGTGGTTAGAAATCGTTTCTAACATTTGTGCAAAATCAGCCCTTAAGAAGTTTCCAATAATGTCCTTGTGTTCTTGTTGAAAAAATTATTTTAAAGTACTGTATATGATCTTGTATAAGTCAGGTCTTGAAACCCAAAAAATCACGCCTCCTCCAATCTTGCATCAGTTTCTCAGATGCATTGAATTTTGTTGCAACAGTGTAGTTACCAATTTCTTTCGCCACTTCAACAACGTTTAATTTAAAACCATATTTTCTTCTAATAGAATACTCCTTCGTAGATAAGGATGCTGTTACGATAAAGGTGTATAAGGGTGTGAGATACAAAAAACACAAATCAGTTCAAATGTTGCTTCAGAATAGCTTGGGTATTACCATGTGGTCACGTAGGCACAACAGAGAGAGAGAGAGAGAGAGGGAGAGGTTAGGCCCACGCACTGATACAGTGTATTGCCGCACCCACATAGAAAAAAAGGCAGTGTGCTCCATGGTTACTCTCTCAGGTGAGCGTTAGCATATCATAATTCCTTGTGCCAATAGCATGAGATTTCCACATTCGACTTATAAGACCGACATTATAAAATACCAAAAATTATACTGTAAAATCAAGTCCCCACTTATCCATGGGAGAACGTATCCACCAGTATATATGGTAACAGCTGGAATCCACTGTACTAATTACTTTCATAATATTGAACACTTCAATTATGTCACCTCTTAATCTCTGTTTACTTAAATTGAAAAGCTTTCACTCCTTCAATCTCTCCTCATCTGAAAGTCTTCCATCCTGCAAGTGTTTAAAAAGGAAAAAACAAATAACTATTAGTATTTTCAATTGAAAGGTACATTAGCTGACCATAAAGAAATTTTAAGCACTGTCACTGGATGGCATCTGCACAGAAATTGGAAACAAAAAAAGCCATTTCAGCTGTTGTCTGTATGTGAAAGAATGGAACATGCCAGTTTCATTGTGCCGCTTTATTGCAAGGCTAATGTGTGCACCAAAACTGGAACCCTGTAATGAACAATGATATCAATTTTTTAAATTATTGCTGGTGATTGACCATTTGTTGTATTTTGTTTTGTGGTAATCATTTTGTCTGCATTTTTCGTTATTTGCTGCAGGGTGATGCACTGATTAGCATTGCAACCTCACAGCTCAGATCACATTTTTGGTCAAAATAATCAGGCAAGCCTAGTTGGTATATGCCTCCGTAATCCTCAGGGAAAATGAAAACACTATTGCACCATTGTGAGCCACTCCAAACTAGTTCAATTCCTCCTTCCCCACTGGCTTCGGTGAATTAAGTGGAGTTTAATATATATAAAGTCACAAATAACCATAACTGTGAAAACTCTTATTGAATACCTCTTTCCTGAGAACTTTGCACCTTTTAAAAATAACAGTTAAAATTTTAATATTTAATACTTCCTATTGTTTATTTAGTTTTTAATATTTCCTAGAAAACCTAAGTAAGAAACAAATTACACAGTAGTACTGCTCCAAGAAAGGATCAGGAAACATCAAAAATATATTGCCTTCTTAAAGTTCATGTACATTAGCAGTTCCATTTTACTATTACTATGAAAAGGTGAAAAACACCTAACTCACTCAGATAAAACTGAAGCCTTACTATGGTATGCCTAATGAAGTTACCACCTTAATTGACCAGTCTCTCTTTTTTAAAACTCCTTCTTATCAGTCTAAACTAATGTGTAATTCCATGACATTATTATATGCAAAAAGGATACAGATTAAAGAGATGAATGGTAAGTCTATAATTCTCTTTTCTTGTAAAAGTTGCAGAGATAATTCAAATAAAAAAATAAACTCCATAGCTGATACCCTGTGCCTCACTATAAAGTCTCTCAGACTTGTATCCTGGTGATACTTGCTTACAATCTTCTTAACTATAGGGGTCCAAGTTTACCATCACTGCTATGGTTTTCTCCGGTGCGTCCTTTAAGTAGAGAATCCTACATACCCAGACATTCTCATTATACATCTTGCTTGAATATAAAAGTTGTATTATTTAAACTAGTCACTGTGCTTCAGCATGTCCTTCTACCCCTTGAAGAGTAACAAATGTGGACCATAATTGATATCGTTCAGACATATATCAAACAAAGGAACTAATCAGCTAAATGTATAAGCTGAACTAGGATAATTAACAAATATTTAAATTAAAATATTGGAAACATTACACTGGCGGTTCTCAACCTGTCAAGTGCACCCCCCGAAGTAACAAAAAGGGGGGTACGAAGATGTGAAAAAAAAAACAAGAATTGGAAATATGAAAAATACATCTATTGAAACAAAAACAAATTAACTTAAACTACATTCTGACACTAGAAAAATAAATATAAAGTTAGATAAATGTAGGTTAAAGTAGGTATAACAAAACTGGTAGCGGTGTATTGACAGCAAAAAATATAGGAATACATTTTTTTAGGGTTTGAAAAAACCTTTAGGAGGGCACGATTAAAACTGTTATGAAAACTCGGGTTGTAAATACTTAAAGCAGTATTATTATGAATTGCCATTTAAATTCCCTCTCATTTGTTTTGTCTTTCTGTTGTCTTTGCTGATAATTAAGTTTAGAGTCTGCTTTCAAAGAAGCTCATTGACTCCATGTTATTGATACAGTTACTTGTGCTCAAGGGAGTTTAACAATAAAAATAAATCTTTATATACAGGTGGCAACTACACAGAATTAGCTACCTCATTACTTAATATATAACTTGATATATAACATAAATTAGTTTCAAGTCTCAAATGATGCAAACAATAAAGCACATGGTGGCAAAATGTACTTAAATTATCAACTGTACCAATGATTTCAGCCAAATTACGTGCATTGTATTTTGTCTGACAAACCACAGACCACAAGATCACATGAAGCAATGCAATTTTGCGCTAAATAGGGACAAGTTAAGCAGCAATATCTTTGCCAGAGGGAAGATTCGTTCTTAGTGGAATAATGAATTAAGCAGAAATTGGTTTTGGAACTGAACTGAGTAAAATAGATTTTTTGTGCCTCTATAGGACTGTCATACAGCCTTTTGGGGAACTGCTTTCATTAGTCACACACTGTATAAAAAAGTAAGCATTTTGTATACTGTATATTGTTATTTATATACATCAAGAAAAAATGTGTGGCAAGAAATGAATGTGTGATTCTGGTTCTTCTTGGTAAAGAGTGGTGAAATGTGAGCACAGACAAGCCACTCAAGAGCTGTCTGCTGGCTTTTCTTAATCAACTGTTGACCTCCAGGGTCTTTTTTTCTAGTTGGCTTCATTTAAACCATAATGTATTCAAATGATGTGTACTGGGAAGTGGTCTTGTCATCTCTAAACAAAAAAAATCACAGACAAGTGCTTTGGTTATTTAGGTCAATAACGCCAATTAATTCATTCTTTTTTTTTTCTTTTTTGGTTTGTTTTCTACTGGCATGTATAACACAGAAAAAAATGATGTTGTACTTTGTTACTTTTGCATGTATTTTATGTCTTCCATTTTCTTGTTTGCTCTGAAGTTTTTTATTTGAGCCTGATTATATATTTTTACTTTCCTTATTTTTTTTCTTTTCATATCACTGATGATCTCACACTCTGTATGACTGTAGTGTCATCCCTAGGGGCATGTTCATAAGGATAGATAGATGTAACCTTATGTTAAGTTTAAATTTAATTGTTTTTTATGTTCATTTTGAAGTATATATTGTGATAATTGTTTTGATGTAACCTTTTTAAAACATTGTTATGTTTGTAGGGCCCCATTTTGCGCCAGGACAGGCCTAGAAGCTGCCCGAGATTTGAGGCTTGTCTTTGAGTTCCAAACCTGGAGCCTTATTTAGAAAATTTGCTTACGCTCCAAAATATGCATAAGAAAAAACCTTGCACATAATTTGAGATTTATAAAATATGAATTTGACATGGAATTTGGATTAAAGTTATGGCACATTTCATAAGTCCTACACTGTTTTGGTCTTGGTATTTTAGTGACTTCTGATGAGAGGATAATTAAGTGAACGGAAAATCTAATTTCACTGCACATTTTGATAATCCATCAGTCACATTCAGATGTTCTTGAACTAGTTATATCACAGTTTATTGACATGTTCTCCCAATGTAGCTGCCTTCAGTGTTGGTAATAGTGCTTAATGCATAAGCTTAATGATACTTGCCTACTTTGGCTATAAAAAGGGTGTGCTATGTGTTGAAAGACAACTGGTAATGGCAACATTAGCTCTTTTAAAGGACATTGCCAGTGTCAGACTAAAGCGAGTTTTCAAAGATCACAATGGATATTTGGCTCATAATTTATTTCTGGCTTATTAGCCAATTCTGACTTCCAGAAGCCATCCTTTGTGCACCCCTGTTGGCCTCACCAACACCTCTTCCAGTTCAATAAAAATGTTCTTATTATATGTCACAATTCTGCATATATAGTCTGCGTCATTTTATGCTATGTACTGGTGGCAAACTGCTATTGCTCTATTCACTCAGCTGCTTCCATTCGTTTTTTTTTTCTTTTATTTGTGACTTTTGCAAACAGACCATCAAAAACAATGTTTTCGCATTTCTCTACTTCAATCAGTTACAACTCAATTTCACATTCACATAACACAAGTTTTGTTTTTTGTCTTTGTTTCCTTGATTCTTACATGGGTTGTAGTAAAGAGGTTGCTCAGGAACATAGGCAAATTGATAAGCTGACTAGATAATGACTATTCAAAAAAAGGGGCTGTACCACAATATACAGTATGGTTACTGACAAGCAGTGACGGGAAGTGGCTAAAACCATGCATCGTTTTATGTTATTTTGAGATTTAGAAAGGAAAATGCTGTGGCACTTGGCATACATATATTTTTATAATTTTGTTTTGTGCATTTTGAGTGTAAGAAGACTTTGAATGTGGAATCTAAGAAAGGTTTTATAAGGGAGGCCCTAGTAAGTCTGGTTTTGGAAAATTTGAGGCCTGATCCCCTTTTCTCCATTTTGTATGTTGTAAATTACAACATGTCCATTATATTTTCTATAAAATTGGTCTGGAACAATAGTAATATTGTCAGCTTTTCAGATTTTTTGCTTTCCAGATTTTTTTTTTAATAAAAGGATGGTTCTATTAATTGATGTTTTATTTATTTATTTATTTTTAGTAATTTAATGCTGTTATGTTCAACTGTAAATTTTGTCTTTTGTGTTTATTTTGTATTTCTTATTTTTGTTTTCATTTGATTTGATTTGTATTAATTTAGTGTGTTATTCTATTTCTATTAATTGTGCAATCAAGTTAAGGTGGTTATTCTCCTTATTAGTTAATTGTCTCCTGATGCTTTTTTTGGGTCAAGGTACAGCACATAAGGGCTATAGAGACTTCAGGTTACTCTTGACAGTGTCTAATCTCCTTCTTTTTGCATTATTTGATTTGGTTTTGGTATTTGGACCATTTAGTATTCACTTCTGTGTATGTTTAGTTAGCATGTTTAGTGTTTGGATTAGTTTCATTGTATCAGAATTTGTGTTTTTCTGTTTTTTTTAATCTTTTGAATTTTGGGTTAAAATATTTTTGCCTTATATGTAATTTGCCTATTTAATTTTTTTTAAATTATATTTATTCTGCATTCTCACAAATCACAAAGAAAAATGAAAGTCACACCTCCGTACCCACACAAGTCTAACAAAGCTTAAAATATAATACTCACCAGTAAGAAGCTACCTAGTTCCTAACTCAATTTGCAATCTTACAAACTGCATAGGCCCAATACCAATGTGGAAAAGGACTTAGAGTGAATAATATCCACAAAATGTGGAACAAAAAAGCTATAAAACAATTCACCCATGAAAACAAAAATGGTCCTTTAACATTTAAAGATTTATTCAGAATTCAAGAAATAGCAAAGAAAAGCACAAACTAAAGAAAAGAAAAAAATAAAGATAACATATAGCGAACAAATTCAAAATCCCAAAACAGTACCTTTTAAAGAAATTCAGATGTTGATAAACCAGGAAATGTAATTACAAGTAAATTTAAAAGGAAAAGAACAGAAAATATATGCAATTTCAAAGCAGTCATTTGTTGTTCTGCTGTCTTTTAAGTAGCACTGGAGGCCACTTGTACTTGGCTTAAAATAATGTATAGTTTTACATCACTTAAAGGACTATTAAATATACTACAATCATAACACAATAATAATAATTAATAAACAAAAGAATTTTCATAATAAAATGATTCCTGATAAAATACATAATAAAATAAAATAAAAAGACAGAGTCCTGGCTAAACCATAACAGTACTATTTATACTTTTCCATCTTTTCTTTTTTAGGCTCTGTATTAAGTTAATTATTTTTTCTTTCTGGTTTTTATTTTGCTTGTAATTATAGCATCAAAGAAATAAATATTTCTAATATAGTTCTAACTGTGGTGTTTCCTTCCTCCTTTTTTTCTGGTGCCAGATATAACAGCTTCTATTTTTCCTGCCTGTTTTTTTTAACTAGCTAGTGTAGGGACAGGTGAGTGTAGCAAATCATTGGGGATTCATCCTTAAGGCTGTCATTATTACATCATTTGTACCGCTGGTAACAGAGTTTATCAATTTCTTTTTGCACCACCTTCAGTTTTTATAATTTATTTCTGTATTTCTCAACTTTTTTGCCACCTCACTGGAACTTTTTGTTCATTATTAGTATTTTTCTATTTTTTTTTTTACATCTTGAACTTGCTGGTTTGGACAGCTATACAGTTCTCTATTCAAAATTAGGGGTACTACCCAAGTCAGCAAAGGCCAGAAGCACTGAGTCAAGAAAAAAAAACCCTACTACTAGACATATAAGACATACAAGATTGCTACAGGCACTGAACTGAAAAAGATGCACCTACAGGGAATGAGTGCCCTGTAAGGAATGATTGAGCATGTATCTGAGAGTTAGAGTGCTGGTGGCACTATCTTAAAATAAACTCTCCCTGCTGGGTAACATTCTCTGGGAAAGTTGAACCATGCGATAGGAAAGACATGATTGCCAAGATGCTGTGCAGAACAAGGGGTATGGTCTGTAAGAAGCAATGACACATGAGCAGTGGTATCTGTGACAGCAGAATCTTATCTGGACTGCACAGCTGAATGAATAAGTGCCTTTTTATTTTAGCCTTTTCTGGAACTGAGATCCGTTTGTTTTCTTTTGTAAAAGAAGTCGCCAGTTTTTATTTATTTAAACAGCAAATGCATTGCTGGTGTTGGAATCATTTCACCTTAGTGTTTATTGCACACAAAAGGGCAACAGGTGAACCCACATTATGAAGAAAGTATTTTTTGCACATCGTGTAGTAGATATGCAAACACGGAGGGGGTGAATAAAGGATTTAGTTAGAAAGAGAAACAGAAATACAATCAGAAGGGAGCGAAATGGCAGATTCTTTAACTTAAATATATGTATCCCTTTACTGCACACTGGTCACCCTGGCAATTTACTCTTTTTGTTCCTTTTTTATTTTTCTTTCTTGTATTTTTTTATTTTGTATAAGACATTGTAATGAAAAAGACAAGGATCAGCCAAGGATATACATCCTGTAAATAAAATTCCATTTGAATTATGAACGGTGTTTAGGATTCTTCCATTTAAGTAAAATAAAATGACTGATTGAGCAGCGTAGCGTAAAATATCACAATACTTTTTTCATAACATAATGTTGTCCCAGTTGTAAATAATAATGGCATTAGAGAATTTCAAGTAACTTCAAACCAAAATTATCTTACAAATAAACAATTATCTGAGTGTAGGGCCTTCCCAAAACAAATGACCTAGTGAAACAGGCGGTTGATGACATTATTGGAAGAGTATAATGGACATTTGTTAATAGAATTACAAAATGCTTTGCAGAGAATGATATATATATATATATATATATATATATATATATATATATATATATATATATATATATATATATATATATATATATCAATAGCTGAATTAAATTAATCATTTTAGATTCTAAATGGTAAGGTCTTATCTTAGATAATCAAATAGTATATTCTTTAAAATAAAGTGGTAGATTCTGAAAGTGCTGTCTATATCTTTATTTAGATGATAGGCATAAGGTTATTAAGTAAAATTTGCTAGTAATAAAATAGTGTATTATTGAAATATTTCATTTAAGGTTAGCTATTCAAAGGATACATACATACTGTGCATCCGGAAAGTATTCACAGCGCATCACTTTTTCCACATTTTGTTATGTTACAGCCTTATTCCAAAATGGATTAAATTCATTGTTTTCCTCAGAATTCTACACACAACACCCCATAATGACAACGTGAAAAAAGTTTACTTAAGGTTTTTGCACATTTATTAAAGATAAAAAAACTGAGAAATCACATGTACTGTACATAAGTATTCACAGCCTTTGCCATAAAGCTCAAAATTGGGCTCAGGTGCATCCTGTTTCTCCTGATCATCCTTGAGATGTTTCTGCTGCTTAATTGGCATCCACCTGTGGTAAATTCAGTTGATTGGACATGATTTGGAAAGGCACACACCTGTCTATATAAGGTCCCACAGTTGAGAGCTCATGTCAGAGCACAAACCAAGCATGAAGTCAAAGGAATTGTCTCGAGGCACAAATCTAGGGAAGGTTACAGAAAAATTTCTGCTGCTTTGAAGGTCCCACTTAACACAGTGGCCTTCATCACATGACTCTTCCTAGAGCTGGCCGGCCATCTAAACTGAGTGATCAAGGGAGAAGGGCCTTAGTCAGGGAGGTGACCAAGAACCCGATGGTCACTCTGTCAGAGCTCCAGAGGTCCTCTGTGGAGAGAGGAGAACTTTCCAGAAGGACAACCATCTCTGCAGCAATCCACCAATCAGGCCTGTATGGTAGAGTGGCCAGACGGAAGCCACTCCTTAGTAAAAGGCACATGGCAGCCCGCCTGGAGCTTGCCAAAAGGCACCTGAAGGACTCTCAGACCATGAGAAACAAAATTCTCTGGTCTGATGAGACAATGATTGAGCTCTTTGGTGTGAATGCCAGGCGTCATGTTTGGAGGAAACCAGGCACCGCTCATCACCAGGCCAATACCAATCCCTACAGTGAAGCATGATGGTGGCAGCATCATGCTGTGGGGATGTTTTTCAGCGGCAGGAACTGGGAGACTAGTCAGGATAAAGGGAAAGATGACTGCAGCAATGTACAGAGACATCCTGGATGAAAACCTGCTCCAGAGCGCTCTTGACCTCAGACTGGGGCGACAGTTCATCTTTCAGCAGGACAACGACCCTAAGCACACAGCCAAAATATCAAAGGAGTGGCTTCAGGACAACTCTGTGAATGTCATTGAGTGGCCTACCCAGAGCCCAGACTTGAATCCGATTAAACATCTCTGGAGAGATCTTAAAATGGCTGTGCACCAACACTTCCCATCCAACCTGAGGTGCTGCAAAGAGGAATTGACAAAACTGGCCAAGGATAGGTGTGCCAAGCTTGTGGCATCATATTCAAAAAGACTTGAGGCTGTAATTGCTGCCAAAGGTGCATCGACAAAGTATTGAGCAAAGGCTGTGAATACTTATGTACATGTGATTTCTCAGTTATTTTATTTTTAATAAATTTGCAAAAACCTCAAGTAAACGTTTTTCACGTTGTCATTATGGGGTGTTGTGTGTAGAATTCTGAAGAAAAAAATGAATTTAATAAATTTTGGAATAAGGCTGTAACATAACAAAATGTGGAAAAAGTGATGCGCTGTGAATACTTTCCGGATGCACTGTATTTACAGTATAAAACAGAAGTTTCTATAAATGTCTGGATACCATGTGACTTCCATGAATTAAATAACATACTATACAAACCAAACAATACAATACAACTTTAAAATAGCAGATAATGATGCAAATGCAAATATATAACACCAACTGATTCTGCAGGAAACTAGAAATCCATGCTTGTTAAGCTAACAGTAAAATAAGTTTTGAACATCAAACATAATTAAAATATAACACTGTGAATGTACCAAATATGAAAAAAATGAAGGAATATGCTTAGTGATAGACTGTAATTCCATAACTGATGCTCCAAGATAGTGGTGTCATTATTATAACAATGAACAGAAGAGCAGGTTAAACATTTTAAACTGATTCAATAGTGAAGCAAAGAGGAGGGCTTCTGTATTTGGACTTCACAACAGAGTCTCACAAAACAACCTTGGAAGAGAGAGCTAGGAAATAAGATTTATAAATCTTAATAAGTATTTACCAAGAGCTGATAAGTGAAGTTTTACAACAACAATAGGACTGCTGACAGAAGATCTCAGTTGTCTAATCTGATTATGTGATGTAGGCACATAAGTGCTTTGGAGTGAAAAACTTTGTATGCTAGTAACAGTCTTCAAGATGGTTCAATTCTAGATGAGGACCAATATACACGGGCCATTGGGGGGGGGGGTAATTTGGTCAGTGCACTTAGTTCTACTTCAGTATTAGAACTCGTACAGAAAGGTCAGGGTTCACACTATCTACAAGCTATGAAGATGATAAAAAAGGTTTTGACTGTAACATAAATGCAATAGTTAAAACTCTGGGTTTTGTCAAGTAAATCTTCAAAGCTAGTCATGGGCAAACTTGTGTTTTTGTGAAGAAAAGTTATAATAAAGATTCAAATTGAATGATATCCAATGGTGACCAACTCTGGACAACAGCAAGCAATGTGAAAGATGTCCATGGGAACAAAAAATATCTCACGTACTTGTATCATATAATACACATGTTCGTTATTCATATTCTCAGAAAATGCAAAGTACATGCATTTTTTGCTAAAATACTATTTATACTTGCTTCTAGAAAACTCTGCTTAAAAGGTAAATAGGAAAGACACATTCACATAATACTGTGCATTTAAAGTGAGGGCAGGATTCTTGAAGATGAAATGGTGGGGGTGAATCTTAATTCAAATGAACAGTTCTGAGTATACAAATACTACATGGGATAAGTAACATAGAAATAAAAAATCATACTTGTGTGGGACATTCCTTTAAAAAGTAAATCAGTTTTGTTCAGGTTAAGTAAAGTCATAAGCATAGAAACTGAAGATTGTTTGACAAATCAAGTATTCAAGTCATTAAAATGTGACCAGTTGCAAGATAATGATCTGTGCATCAACATAAACTTGGAGTAGCATGTTCTTGTCAGCTATGCATAATTCAGTAAGTGTTTCTTAAGAGTTTTACTATCACACGTGTCTAAAACATCAGTGGGAAGAATGAGTGGTAGAGTGGAGGGAGTGCCATCATCTGTAGTGAGGAGCAGATTCAGCTCTCCAATTAAGTTAGAATCCAGACTGTTTTCAGTCATTTGCTAGATGTTGAACATGCTAAGGATAAACTTTGTGTTCTGAACAAATGAGAGAACAGAAGCAACTAGGCTTTGTTTTGATATTCAGGTAAAATACCGAAAAGTATGAAGTCAGAAGGAACTGAGTTAAACTAGCAGAAACATTGAAAATGTACCTAATATAAAATACTGTATATGTATACTGTATAAAAAAACATGAGTAAAAAACTAAGAGAATCCAGTGAATGATGTGTTAGGCCTAAAATGAGAAAGTCAGTGACATCAGTTAGAGAAGATCTGGAGGTAAGTGGAAAAAAGTGGAAGGGCTGCTGAAGGAGAGCAAGGAATTGGAAACGAATTGAGCACATAGCACTGACCTTAAATTGAACGGAAAAAATACTAGCACAGATGTGCAATTTGTATTTTTTCAGGTTAACACTTTCAAGACGGGTTTCTACACTATCACACACATGCATATGGGAGGCAGCTAAGAGGCTCAAAAGACGGGAATTCCTTGCCAAACCAGGGGATTGCAGAGTTCGCTAAACCTTACTCTTTTTCTTTGACAGACTGATCATGGGAAATTCCGCTTGGGTCCAATGACATCACTTCCAGTTCCGGGCCAAAGACATCACTTCCAGCCCCAAGGATGCTACTTCCAGTTCCAGCCACGCCACTTCCGGTCCCAGGCCTGAGGATGTCACTTCTGGTTCCTGTCTGATTACATAATTTCCGGTTTCCCACTATAAAACCACTATATCCGCCTGTTTACCTTTTTCACCTTTTAGTTTCATTACAGCATTGTGTCAAATCTCTCATCAAAGGAAATTCAGTGGCAGATATGTGTTGTGTATTATCAATTACTCGGATTCTGCACTGTCAGATGAGGATTTTGCAGTGTCGGAGGAAAGTAACAATGAGAGTGCTGCTGAAGAACTGTTTTGTTAGTTTTATGTTTTTCACAATCTGGGCAATAAAAATGAGTTTGACGAAACAAACTAATTAAGCCGACAAAAGAGTTAAAGAATCATTTTGATAGTTTGGTAAAAAATAGTAGAATTGACATACCCCTTCCTAACTACTCCCATCCACTGTAAATAGTTGCCTCTAGTGCTGGAAACTGTGGAACAAGAGATAACGATGTCACTATAATTTATTTACTCTAAAGCTTTAAATGTTTAGTCTTCAAAGTTCAGTAGTGTATAACTGGCAACAACATTTAATTCAGAGCAACTTGGTTTATAATATTGCAATGGATGAAGTGCGTCAGAGCTTGGAGACCATTCTTTTTCTGTTGAATCAGAGTAAAGAAAATAATATAAGAGTGAAGATTTGCTCAGCTCAATTTGTTTAGGGTAATAATTGGTAGGTTAAGAATCAATAAAGGTGAGAAAATGACAGTGTCCAATGTGAGACACATATTTTTTAGACCAACTCCTCGGGAGATATGGAAATTCAAAATATACTCAGGAATATTAGTAGAGGACCTGCTGGGGGAAGTCCACAAGTATTGAGAAGATAGAGAAAGAATCAGAATAAAGAGGTGCAGAAGTGCCGCAAGCATAGATGTTGAAGTTTTAGAGCATAATTGTATTGGGAAGAACAATTGTGCTTTTTTACAATTTGTTAAATAGGACTCATTAATTTGTGTGAGGAATATAGGGTTATTTAGATAAGACATAGCTTTTAAGTGAATACATTATGTAAACCAGGACTATAGAGCTTATATGGGAACGTTAGCATTATTTTTTAAAAAGTGTGTTTTAAACAGGAGTTTATCAGGCAAATGCTTTTTTGAACAGAAGGTCTGATCAGCGAGTATACGACATTGAGCTCATAGGAATAAGTAAGTGTTTTTCAATAGGCTGATGGATTTTGGGAGATATGCAAATGTAAAAGCAAATCCTAATGTAGTGTTATAACTATTAGATTGTATAAGAAACAATCTTAAATAAATTAATGTGTGTTTGTAAGCAGGTATGAAATAAGTGTTTAGGACCTTTTACTCAACATCTATATATATAATTCACTAAGGCAAGACAACCATGAAAAGCATGCCGGAAGGGGCGTGGATTCACTAAGCCGCCGACAAGTGAGACACATATGGCGCACACAGGAAGGAGCCACGCCGACCAACTCTAAGACCATTGGATACGACGACAACTCGCAGGGCCACGCCCACCAACTCGGACGCGACGACACAGAAAAAATGGCGTCATTTATGTTCGTCTGTCGTAGAGGCCACATGCAGTGCAGGTCAGGTTAAAGTCATGTACCTCCGAGCTACATTTACTGTTCATAGAGGCATGTTTATCGCGGAGGTGAATCGCCATATGCAGCGTGTGAAACGGTTTGTGAGGGGTATCCCATGGGATCCTTAAAACAATCCTTTAAAACTGAGGTTAAAGCACAATGAAGGAATCAGTCTTTAAAAACCAATAAGCCCTGTGCCTCTGTTTCATTACCGTCTCACCTGCTTCATCAATGCAGGCCCTGCAACAGTCGAGACGCTCTGTCAGCAGCTGACCTTCTCTGTGCCTGACCGGTTCACACAGAGGCAGCGCAAGAGAAAGCCGCCAGAGACAGACAGAGGCACCCACACAGGCAGCTGGTGGGCGGCTCTCCGTGAGTTTCTCTTGCGAGCGAACTCATAACCAGGCGGTGTGTATGCTTCGAGAACGAGGCTGGACGCGGCTTGCGACCGGGCACATGAGCAGGCAGTGTGTATACTTCGAGTGCGAGGGTGGACGCGACAGGACCATCTAGGAAAAACCATGTAGCGGATGTGATTCGCTGTATGCAGTGTGTTAAACAGCTTGTTTGTCGCAGATGTGAATCGCTGTATGCGGCATGTAGAACAGTTTGCGAGGGGTGTCCCTGTGTCTTTCCAGAAGTGTTCAACCATCAATAAATAATTATGCGGCGTTTGTTATGCCGCGGGTTCACTATAGTGTTGTATTTTGCTCTCTCCAGAGTTCCATCTTTTCATTCACTTACTGTTGTATTCTCACACTAACCTGTTTTAGACAACCGTGTCTTTCCAGAAGTGTTTACCATTCAATAAATAATTATGCATGAGACTGAGCGTGTGTCTAGGCATGGGTAAGCCGTTGAACCCCATTCGGGCTGCAAACCGTGGAATTCCCACTAAGTGCGACTCATACGCTCCCACTGTTTTCGTCCCTACCCTTTGTACACACCCCCCTCCCACACGTTGACTGTTAATAGAGGCATGTTTCTCGCGGAGGTGAATCACCATATGCAGCGTGTAAAACTGTTTGCAAGGAGTATCCCATGGGATCATTAAAACATTCCTTTACAACTGAGGTTAAAACACAATGAAGTGAGCAGCCTTTAAAAAACGAGTTTTCGGTTACGACGCACGACCGCGTGCAGCATAGCAAAGTGTTGTACACGCTACATACAGCAATTCGCATCCGCGACAAACATGCGTCTTCTTAGATGCTCCTACACTTTGTACACCCCCCCCACCCACCTCGCTACGCTGCACGGACGATTGTGTGTTGGTTCGTTCCGTGCATTGTTACAATGTTGCTTTTCTTGCTGATTTATTACATTACCGATTTTGCAAATGTTACATTTTCTCCCTGTGCTTAAAAATTATTAAAAAACCGGCCTGATTATGCGGCGTATGGTACGCCGCGGGTTGGCTAGTGCTATTGTCATTGGCTAAAAGTACTTTCAATGCCAAGTAACAAGACCATTGGAAATGATCAGTTGTCTGATTGTAGCAGATGCAGCTATTTGGAAGCAATTCTTGACATTATTGTCAGTCTAGTCACTTACAATAGCATCCCAACATTCACAAACATTACAAGTGGCATAAGATGACTTTAAAAGAACACCTTAGCAGCATTAAGAAGA
This sequence comes from Polypterus senegalus, assembly GCF_016835505.1. NCBI lineage: Eukaryota > Metazoa > Chordata > Cladistia > Polypteriformes > Polypteridae > Polypterus > Polypterus senegalus. Next base: position 99,994,688 of record NC_053163.1, on the reverse strand, counting down.
TAAAAACTGCAACAGCTAAAAAGCCAAAAAAAAAAAACCCAAAAAGCTATTTGATAAGAAGATTGCTGCATGGACTTTGATTTAAATCATTCACGCTGTATATGCTCTTCTATTTTAACTTCTAATGTTTAATATGTCTGGTTTCTCCTCAAATAAATTTTGGGTTTACACATTAAATAAAGTATTATCTGATTGAAACTAACTTGTGTTTACTGTAACACTAGCAATCAATGAGGGACTGAAGGTTCAATAGGATGAGTAATCGAAGTACTTATCCAGGTTCTTTAGGATTCTAAACTCGGTCATAAGAGGTCAGTGGGTTGTATAGGGTGAGAACTTCAGATGCTAATCCAAGTCCTTCAGGTCTATTAATTTAACAGGGGGATTCTTGTTCGGTTTCAGTTCTGTCAGGGGTGGAAAACTAGGAACAAGTTGTGAGTTGGAAGTGTGTAGCCTGCCCTTGTTAGGGTATTCACAGGTACAGCCCTTACAATGGTGAAATACTGGGAGCAAGAAAAGTCTCAGTGCAATGCTGCCTGTCATTGTTAATGTATTCAGAGGTTAAGTATTAAGTCCTTTTAAGGGTGGAAAACTGCAAACAGTGGTGGTCCTGAATGCATGTAGCATGCCCTGTATTAAGGATCCCAGGGGTAAGTATTGCAGAGTTCATATATAAAACAAGGTTAGTAAGCTTAGGAACGTTATTTAGGCATTTCTTTTTGTTCACCAATAAAAACAACTTTTGAAGTGTTTCACAGACACTTTCATCATAACAATAATCAAAGTTGGTTCATGATAAAAATAAATACATTTAGTGAAGAGAAAATTGACAAATAGCTACAAGGTCGAAAAAGAGCACCCAGATATTTCAAGACAGCACTAAAATATTTGGGTTGAGAAGAAATGTTGAAATTGATCTAATTTGAATAATATATCTTTATAATGTAGTATTCATTGTGTATTTGATTGAATTATACAAAATTTATCAAATTAATAAATGTAAAAAAGTAAATTGTAAATGACAATATAATGTACTACTTTGGGTTTCCACCCATATTCTAAAAGATGTTTATGTTAGGTCAATTGGAAACTTTAAAATAAATCTGTGTGAGTGTATAGATTAGTGGGCTCATCTGTTTAGGAGTGCTCCAGGCCTTGTGCCCAACTCTACTGGGCTGTAACCCCTATGTCCATGAATAATTTTACAATATTATATTTTATTGTTACATTTCACCAGTTTATTGTCTTTAGTGAGTTATAAAATGTAAGTCATAATCATGGAAAATCATTTCTGGCATACAGCATGAGACATGTTGAACTTTAGTTTTATTGTTTGTTTCTATTCCAGCACTTCCTACATTTAATTACAGTAAATATCTATATATAGGATGTATTTATGTCTGATTTGTACCATAATTGTGGCAGAGTAGCTAAGTAGGTTGCCTTGTTGCTGTAGGACATACATCCCAAGGTATCCCCTACATGAAATTTTTTTTCATTTGTGTGTTTGACTCTAACCAGCTATGAACTGGCCTTCAACTGACTTTTTTCGTTCTGCTCACTAATATTATCATAAACAACAGCTTCATAAAACCATCCCAAAACAAGGAAAACGTACGGAAATAAAAAGAATAAGTAGAGTAAAATTATTTTGAGAAGATCGGCATGAACAATGTCCCCAGAGTTCAATATTTTGTGAACCTAGATAAATGGTGATTTGTTCATTTTAGCTATCTATCCATCGTCTTTATACAATATGTGTTACTTCACTTTGTTTTGCATGAATAAAAGGTTGGTTTAAATCTTGTCTTGATCATGGCAAAGTATCAAAAACATTTTTTTGTTTATTAAAACAAAAAGATAAATGTGTACTATGTTAACACTGCATGGCTTAGATAATTGCATTCATTAGCAAATTAATGTGTGCATGATTCTATTGTAAAGCCTACATCTGTTTAAATACTTTGAAGAGGAAACGGCAAATACCAAGCATTATTAATTAATATAGTGATTATAGTATGTGAGAACTACTCACATACTAACTTAATTAAATATGCTGTGACCATTCATAACCAAAATCATTATAAAATTTAAGGTGAAAGGTTTACCAACATGTAAACATAATTTGTCCTTTTTGTATTGCCAGATGCAGATATTTGATAGTGTGATTTATTAATTGAATGTTTTGGTAAACATTATGAATTCCACAAGAAGCCTTGATATTTACATTGCTGATATAGGTACTGTAGCAATAACATTGTATATATATTTTTTTTCAGAATAAAGTTAACTTCCAGCTACATTCTTCTATTTTACAGGTCTACATTATACATCACTTGCTTGAGTCATATACAAAGTAGGAACACGTACTGCATGTTGACTTATAGTCCATCAAGCATGTAATTGTGGGCATGCAACTTTCTTATTTATGACCATTACTGAGACAGAAAGAGGAACTGTTCCAGCAAAAATAAATCATTTTACTTGTAGTGCTGAATGCTTCAGTAGAGAGGGATTTATATGCAATAGTGCTGCACCATGCAACTTACTATAATGGTCAGACTATTTAATGCTAAAATCGTATATTTCCATTTATGCAGTTTCCTCCTTATCATATACAGTAGCAAACCTGTCTTCATGGCAAAACATTTAGAGTGATCACTAACTTTCCAACAGTCAAGAGCACCACATACAAAGGCACAGCGGAAGAGAGGTTAGTCAGATTGCATTTTTTCAAACATTTTGAGAGGTTTTTTAAATAACTGTGGGCAGTTTGAACTTGGTAAAAGTACATGTTATATTATGTTATTTACAGGTAAATAGATTTGTCTGCGCAATGCTGTTGACCAGAAATGGACTCTACAAAGATGAGATGCTAGAAACAGTGGAGTTCAGTAAAAACCTGCACCTCCAGTGCAGACTAATGTATATTTCGACTTAATCTTATCCAAATAGAATGTGGATTTGATGGTACATAGAAAGAGTATCTGAAAAGCTGTACTTAAAAAATGTGTGCCCTTTATATAACCTGCTTCCCAAAAATATAATTGGCCTATGGAATCCTATCTTCATTTTTCAATACAGATGAGAGGGTTCCAGAATCTTGTGCGACCAGATCACACTCTGCTTTCATTTGCAAGGAGTTCTCTCAATTGTGCTTTCTGAAGCGTTGGAAGAAAGTAACATAGGAATGTTGGTATTTTCAGTTTATTAAATGGGCAACTTTACTCCATAAGAATGTCAAGTAAATTGCATTGTAAACTTATTGCCATCGCAGGGGTTTTGGCAAAAGATTTTTATTTCCATTTTCTGATTAGTTTGTTCATGTGCGCCTTGCAGTTTGTTTAAAAAGAAATTAATAAATTTAAACTGCATATGCATATTTTAAGTTTTCTTTGGTTATTTATTTTTGATTGGGAGAAACCTTGAAAAGATGATTTGGTATAACATTTAGCTTTGTTGGGTTTAAATCCTGGCCAGAAAACTTGTAACACTGTCTTTATATGTTTTCTCCAGGTATAGTAAGCAGTAAAAATAATTACATTTTCGGTAATCAGTACATCCTTGTGATTAGTGATTTAAATACAGTAGCTCTGCAGGCTATATATGTATTATGTTTTATTCTAATTTACCTTAAATTCTGTTCTGCTTTATCCAAAGCAATATAAAAGGGTTCAACTACAGCAGAATGATCAGCTTGCCTAAAACCACTGCTGACCATTGTTTCAAGTAATTAAAGTTGTATTAAGCATTAAACTAAGTGCCATTTTTCTATAATGGTTTAAGGTTTTTGACATTTTGTTTCTTCTTTTAAGGTATTTTGTATATTAAGAAGGATTTAGCATTCGATGAATAAAAATAACAGATCCTCCAAGATAGTGCCCCCTACAACATTCAACATTCACTTTGGTTTCCTCTCACTTTCCAAAGATATGCACGTTAAGTTAATGTTCAACTCTAATTTTGTTCTGTGTAACTGCGGGTACGAGTTAAGGCTGTTTCCTACCTTGTACCCACTGGACACCTGCTGCTATGTTGACATACAGTATGAAAATAAGCATTTTCTGTGTCCAGAAAGTAGTATCCAAAAGATAGAAATGATTCATTGCCACAGAGAAATTGCAGTTTACCAAGTTTGGTAATGACAGAAAGTAAAGGAATAATTAATACAAAATAACAAACTGTAACATTCTTAGTCCCATTTATCCAGATTTCTTGTTCCAGTCTAGTATATGCAATAGCTTTTCTACTCTCTCATCTATTGAAAGACCTCCAGATCTTGTCCCGTCTCTTTCCCCTATCTTTTTCACAAACTCCACCTTGTCGGTACTCCTAAAGTAATTCACAGGGGTCCCCATAAGCAGCACAGCCACCAAATAACATTACCCTTTGGTGATCTGTAATATCCTAGTATCTCTACATCCTAAGACATCAAGGGCTCAGACACTCTGTCTGCACCCATATTGCCTGCTTTTGTCATTAGACTGCAAGTCCCCAGATGTGCTGCAGCATCTATTACACCATAGGAATGTTTAAAAAGTACTGTATCTCAGAATCGGTTGAAGCTTTGAATGCACCTATTTGTGGTTGTTGGAACCACCAGCCTTGTCAATAGGATATTTCAAAGCTCTTTCTAAGGAATAAAAAGCAGCATTAAATAAACCCCTTTATGACAGCTCCTTAGCAAGGCTAGATACACAAGATCTCACTTTGCTAGCTTCTTCCTTCACTCTCTTTCTCAGTCTCACTCTCTCATGCTGTAGAATGTATATTTTTCTTTTTTCAAGCCAGAAAACCATGCATTGGATTCAGACCACTTTTTATATACAATTTATGTAGCCAATTTTTCACAGCAATCAAATGTCTGATGACCTTAGAAATAACTATAGAAATGTCCAAAGTTGGTTTTAGAGATATCTAGTGATTATATGTATATAATTGAAATTGTATCCTTCTGTATGAAATTACATAGCTTAAGGGGGATAGATAAATATCAAATGAAACAGAATTTAGGGACACTGCACATTACAAAATAAGGAATGTGACAAAGTTATGGTTGCCTGTGGTGAACTCAAAAATAATGAAATGTTTGTCTAAGCAGACATAACCTTTATACAGTAAACATGATACCGGTGCCATTTCAGGAGGATAGCAAAATCTCAAATGTCATAAGTAGCACTTTGATCAATCAAGAAAACACGAATAAAGGGTGAATTATTATGTCATCTAACAATAAATCACTTAATATTTACATTTAAAAAAATTTGAATTTAATGGCAGTTACAAGATGCAAAATATTCAGAATCATATATTTTTTGTACAAAAGTGACAACAGTTAACATGAAATACTAGTACATTTAATAAAATATGAGGGTGAAAGAGTGGAAAACAATTGAATCAGGGAAATAGACTATACATCAAAAAGGGATGTCATTTAAATTATTTCAGCTGTTTTGGACTGAACAAAGTAAATTTCCAATGTTTGGTATTTTCAATATCTGTAATACTACATTTAACACTAGAATACCTGAAGCCTACAAAAAAAGTCGTAATCCCAGGCCACCTTAAATTCCTTCACACCTCTCATCATCAGTGTTTCTTGTTTTGTAAATGTGTCAATCAGCACAAGCGGCAAGCACCCTGCTCTCCCAGCCCACCCACTGACGCAGCACAAGTCGGACAAAAAGTTCTCCCAGCTCAAGTCTGTTTATCTGGGTGTGAGGTGCCTGGAGTTATATAGGGTATATAATATATTGTTATTTGGAATACATACATTTCATGTGTGTTCCGTGTCTACAACAATCTGGGTAAATGTAGGATGACAGGAAATGCAAGGCAAGAAATGTTAAACACATTGCTAAAACAGAAATGTTTTTTCGTCTACTGACAAAATGCTGACGTGAAGTATATATTGTGTGAAATCTTAAAATCCTCAGGCCGTGATAAGGCTAATATTGGCTAACTTGTAACCCCAGGTCAGAACAGCACTGGACACACTGTACTTTTCCTATCAGGACCACATATGGGTGGACGATATACCCATATCGTACTACTTCCACCTGGAGAAGGGAAACATGGTGAGGATATTGTTTTTTGAATTCACTAATGCATTCAGCACAATGCAGCCCAAACGTCAGGGGAGAAACTCTGGTCAATAAGGGTTGATTCTACCACTGTGTCCTAGATAATGGACTTTTTAACTTTTAGACCACAGTTTGTGAGGACTTTGTTGAATGTTACAAAGTGAGCCACCTGCACCTCAACATTAGAAAGACAAAGGAAAATTATTGTTGACCTCAGGAAGGTCAAGCCCAGTCTGACCCCAGTTCTCATTGATGATGAATATGTAGATGTGCTGAGCACATATTAATAATTTTGGGTATATCTGAACAAAAGGCTTGAGTGGAGTACCCACAGACAGGCTGTATACAGGAAGGGTCAGAGTAAACTATGTTCCCTAAGGAGGTGGAGGCTATTTGGTGACTGCAGATCACTCTTACAAGTTTTCTATCAGCCTGTAGTTTCCAGCGCATTTTTCTATGCAGCAGTGTGCTAGGGAAATGGCATCAGTGCTGCTGATGTGAACCAACTAATTAAACTCATCATAAAGGCTAATTCAATTTTAGGAGTCAAATTGGATTCAGTGGATTAAGTGGTACAACAGAGTAACTCAAGAAGGTATTGGCTATTGTGGACAATGACTCTCACCCCTTGTATGAGGTCTTGGTAAAACAGAGGCACGCATTTAGTAGCAGACTAAGACAAGTGCATTGCTCTAAAGAGCGTTATTTAAAATCTCCAGGCTTTGTAATGAGTCGCCCCTTGGCTGAGGAGGTATTGTTCCCATGTTTGCTGAATAGGACTGAGCTGTTCTTAAGAGACAATCATGCCATGTGCAATGTACTGTGCCAATGAAATGTAACTTACAAACATGTTCTATTCTAATCACTTTATATTTATTAGAAACCTACACTTGTTAATCTACTTGCAGACAATTAATGCAACAGATAATTCATATGTGAATTTATGCATCATCAGCATACCTAAAATTATTATAATTCTTGTTATATGTATATTTGTACCTTTTTTTCTGCTGCTAATGAAAAGTTAAGCAAAATTACACCTTTTATTGGTTAACTAAAAAGATTACAATATGCAAGCTTTCGAGACAACTCAGGCCTCTTCTTCAGGCAAGATGTAATACAGAGACTGGAGTTCCCTATGTTTATATAGACACCAGGACAGATACAGGATTGGAAAACCTTTAAGTGAGACATTGTAGATGGAAAAAATTAATAGACCTCTCCAGGCTTAATTTCATTTAGCAAGAGAGAACAATGCATAATCAAGAACTTTTGATAACATAACTATCCAACAAAGTCTTTTGAAGTTTTTGATGAGTTTATCCAAAACAATGTGGGTATCATTTTGCTTGACTTCTCGTTACACCATAATGCTTAACACGGTACAACACCCTTGTCAACTGGTGTAATCTTGCAATTTCCTTCAGGATTAGTTTCTATCTATCTATCTATCTATCTATCTATCTATCTATCTATCTATCTATCTATCTATCTATCTATCTATCTATCTATCTATCTATCTATCTATCTACACAATTAGAACACTATTATAAGTTCAATTTTGTGCTAGTCATTTAACTGCTCATTTTAATGTGTCATAGGAGAACTCATCAACAAATCTCCAGGTCCAGATAAGAGGGCTAGTGAGCACATATATAAACCCTTGACACATGTTTTCAGTAAGTCACTGAACAGTGGAGAAATTCATAAGTACTTGAAAATGGCAAATATTACACTGTCATATGAAAGGTTGATTGAGTAGATCCAAGTAATTATAGGCCAGTAAGCTTAATGTGCATCACAGGTAAATTAATGGAAGGTATTGTTAAGGAAAAGATTGAGCAACACATGGAAAGAACAGGGTTTTTACTGAACAGTCAACATGGGTTCAGACAAGGAAAGTGATGTTTTAATAACATGCTCAAATCAATTTGAAAGCAACCAAATTATGCAGGCAAAGTAGTGCATATATATTTTTATCTTGACTTTCAGAAAGCATTTAATAAGGTTCCACATAAGGGGTTGGGCATCAAACTAAAGAATTGGAAGTTCAAGGTATAGTGTGTAGATGGGTGCAGAATTGTCTCAGACACAGGAAGCAGAGGGTGATGGTGTGAGGAACCTAATAAGAATTGGGTATTGTTAAGAGGGTGTCCCTCAGGAGTCAGTGTTAGGGCTGCTGCTATTTTAATATATATAAATGGTTTGGATAGAAATATAAACAACAAGCTGTTTAGGTTTGCAGATAATACCAAGCTAGGAGGATTGGTAGATAATCTGAAATCTGTTGAATCATTACAGAGGAACTTGTACAGCATACAGGCTTGGACAGATTTGTGGCAGTTACAATTCAATGGAATTACAAATGTAAAGTTAAAGATGTTAGATTTAATTACACAATGGGAGGTCTCAAAACTGGATGTAGGAGACATGGTGGACTTGACACTATCAATTTCTAGGCAGTTTAGAAGCTATTAAGAAAGCAAAAAAAATTAAAGGTTATATAACACCATGTGTAGAGTACAAGTCCAAGGCGGTTATGCTCAAGCTTTATAAAACACAGGTGAGGCCTCATCTGTAGTACTGTGTGCAGTTTTGGTCTCCAGGCTACTAAAACACCTAGCAGCATTAGAAAAAGTCCAGAGAAGAGTGACTGGGCTGATTCTAGGATTGCAATGGATGAGTTATAAAGATAGATTATAGTTGAACCTTTTCAGTTTAAGCAGAAACAGATCAAGAGGTGACATGATTGAAGTATTTAAATGTATTAACGGAACTAGTACAGTGGATTATTATATATGTAGTATTCATACGTTCAACAAAGCTAACTATAAATACATAGCATAGCTGAACCAAAACAACAAACAAAGGCTCTACTGTAATAGTACGGAAACAAATCAGTAAAGATAAACTATGTGGCCTTGAACAATTATGTATAGGAGTAGAGAGATACATTTATTATTTGGCTGATGCCTTTATTTAAGATAACTTAAAACATTTGAGATACAAATGGTTACATTCCTTTTGACAAACCTCAGTGTTTGAAGTTCAAAGTACAAACCTTAGCCACCACTCCACACTGCTTGTCAAAAAGGTTTTACATTGGTTAATGCCTTTACTCAAGGTGACTTATAACATTTGACACACAATTGGTTACCTTTCTTTTGGTTTTGAAAATTTTAGTACAGGCAGGTAAAGTTAAATTAATAGTAAAAGAAAGACCCTTTAATCTTTGGCCAAATGAAATTAAAAGTCCAAATTACTTAAAATCATGCTAATAGGAGATATCAATAATAGAACATATGCCCAGCTGACAACAGAGGAGACAAAAATGAAGACTCTGCCTAACAGCCTTCAAAGAGAAAATAAACCTCTGAGGATCTACTTTCCTTTGGAAACAACAAAGACAAAATGTAGATGAGTTAGACGAACTGCGTGCCCTTTACTTAATGGCATTATGCAGTATTGTTCAGCGTCCATAACAGAAAGAGAATTTCTGATGTTTTCTCAGTGATTATGAAGATTGACACATGGCAGCCCTTAATTTCAAAGTTTATTGTAATTATAGTTTTGTTAATTGCCATTTGCAGTGGCATTGGAGTTGTCAAGAAAAAATCATGACTTATTATTACATAAAAGACTTATCATGTGTTTTTAACCCTTTCATCCTCCACTTGATCACAAAAACAAAAGATAACAGTAGTTGACCATTGGCAATTGAAACGTCTTCGTTAGTAAATACTTTAATTCACATAATGTATATTTGCAGTACTTTTGTCTTATATTATTCTTCACAGCTGCTGCAATAATCATTGCAATGGGTCTCTCATCTGGGGGATGAATTTTACTTTGCTTAGCTCTGTTTTGTTTTGTTTTGTTTTGTTTCTTTTTCCTCTGCATTCATTTCAAAGTAAATGGTTGTATCTAGTATTATTATTTATTTTATTGAGTAATATACCATGGTAATTGTCTGGTTTTTGAAAATAAAATCTCTATGAAAGAAAAGTAAAAAATAAAGGGCACTACATAGAATTTAATTCTTTCAATGACAAAGTTTGAAAAAAATCAACAAAAGTTCTTGCCCTCTCTTAATTCTTCATGTACATTCATTATATCAGTCACAGATGAAAGATGAAATGTACAACAGAAACCTGGCAACTGATTTTTTTTAACAAAGTGTGCTAAATACATGCAACTGCTTGCCAAATTAGACTTGAAAGAAGGAAATCAAGTAAAATCTACCCATTGGAATACTTTGCAAAATATGTGGTTTCCTCAACACACTGGAGTGCCTTTTTTCTCTGTTTTATTCATTTATTTATTTATTTTTAGCATATCACAGTCAGATGATCTGTCTCCTAAATTGAATTTTTAAGATTCAAAAAAATACCACTCTAAACTGCCTTCTGATGCAGAGTGGTTATGGCGGCATTTGTTAACATGGGACACAGTCATTGTGTGATCAGTGTGATGAACATTTTTTCAAGAGAAAGGCAGATTTCTTTATTAGCTTTTACCAACACACATTCCTTGCCAAGTCTTTTATTTTGAGAAATCTGAACACATTGTGGAAAATTAGGGGGATGGGAATGAAGGGCAGTGGTGTTGAGGAAAATCCTTAAATGGACAATTTCTTTGAGCGTAATTGTCCAAGAAAGTACATAGTCAGCTTTCTTGGCTTTCCTCCTGCTTTGAACTCTTTGATGTCTGGCATAAATTAATTAGCTTTGCATTATTGCAATGTTGCTTATCTTTGGAGTTGCTGCTGCTGTATTTAATAAGTCATGATATTCTACTGAGAGAAGCACTTGACAGCGATAGCGGAGATTTAGAAGCTTTTTAGAGGTGCTTGACAGTCTGCAAGCTATCAGTAGAGGGGAGGGGAGGAAGCAATATTCACTGCTAAGATTAGCATATCACAGAACAATAACAGTAATTCATTTTTTATTGTGCAAGTAGCTTACCTTTAATATAACTGAGATGTTTATCTTTACAAGTAAAAATTGCTATTTCACATAAAAAGAAGCTTGACTGTACATGTTTCATATATTCATTATACATAACTTGTAGTCACCTTCATAGAAGATTTATGTTTTTTAACAAAATCTAATATATAGGTTTTTATTTTTTCACACATTACCTTGGTGTTTTTTTCCATCTTTGGAAACTCATCATTTTATTTCAAACTAGAAATACAACTATCTCCACAATAATCAGTAATCAGACTGGCACCCTGTCCAGGGTTGTTTCCTGCTTAGCATCCAGTGCTGCTGATGGATTAAACTAATTTGAGAAGCTAATGTTGTGTATGTTTGCTAGTGTAAAGGACCAAATTAACATACATTGAAGAACATGCTGTTTGCTTCATAAAGGGCACCTCAATTCCTGTATTTCTGATCTTTCTTTTTTATACATTTAATACTATAAATGAGTCATCTACCTATCCTCATAGTGTAACTTACTATTGCAGTAGCATTCAAACATAAAGTTTCAGGTTCATCAACATCAGGCCACTTTATAAAATAGCTTCTTCTGTGTTTTCTACCCATTTGCTAATCGGGCTGGTCTGGAATTAACATTCAAATCAAAGATAAAAACCTACTTATGTTTTCTTTTTTGTTTCAGTATGTCTTTGATTATCTTTTATATACTGTTACACAGGCTTTGCTGGACTATTTGTTTTCTATTAATAATCAATTTTGCCATTTAGCTTCATACCATTGCACTTGATTATTGTACAGAATGTTTTGTGATGATGATTAGACTAAAATACTTCACACAATAAATGTATATTGATCTTTTTAGACTCTAAAAAAGACATTAGAGAAAAAGAAAAACTCTTAAATGTGAGCCAAGGCATATATATAATGTATGTGGAATATTAGAAGGTCATCACAGCAACCCTTTGCAACCAGTATAATACTAAATAGGCCAACACTAAATAAAAATTGAACTATTATTCATTAATTATGCACAAGGAAAGATAAAAAATGAGACAATGCAAAATTGCTCCCTGCTGTGGGCTTGACTTAGCCTGCTGGCTAATCCGTTTCTCCCACCTTAAAAAGTACTTCTGGGTATGTCAAAATGTCCCATGATACCTGTTAAGGCCTTGTCACATTAGACAACTTTTCCAGCAATATTCACTTGTATTCTTCATTTACATAATCTTAGCCAGTTGGAGGCTCCCATGAAGTGGATTGCCTAACGTGACATACCCAATGACTGAGATCAACTAGTCTGTGACTTACTAAGACAAAATCAAACAGGTTTGATTTTGTCTTTAGTCATAGGGATGGGCTCCTTGTGCATGACAGCTGACAACCAATGAATGCTCATCCAGAAATAGAAAGCAGTGACAAGGAATAAGAAACATGCATGTTTTGAACATTACAAATAGAATAGAAGCTTGTCTTTCTGATGTCTTGTATTTTATGTGCTAAAACAGAATGAAATAAAGAAAAAACAGCAGATACCGCTGCTATTAACCCATTATACAGTACCAGCTCCATAAGGCAGCATGGGGGTTGTGGACCTAACAAAGAGAAAAGAACATACTCTGTCTGATGCCGTGTGCTTTACAGTACATACCATAACAGAATGGAAAAATCGGGAGTGTGCTCCCCTTGACTTTCTAGTATACTGAGATAGAAGAAAAGGTCATCAGAACCACCTGCAGTTGTGCAATATTTCTCAAATATCATATCTCTTTATTTCTCATCATAACTAATTGATAATATCAATACACAATCAATTATCTCTATTTATAATCAAACTTAATTTTAAAATTATATTTTTGCACTTAGGGACATTGAAAAAAGTGGTGGAATTTTTTCATGATTACATATGCATTACCTAGATTACATGCAAAGTAAAGAGTTATAGTCACTGTGAGACTTGCCCGAACACCACCAGTCAGAGACCACATCTTTATAAAACACACACATTTATTAATCACAAAAAACAGTCCCAAACACAACTCACAGTGCTCCCAGCACCAATCACTCCTTTTCCCGGCTCTCTCTCAGTGTCCATGGCCGCCTTTCCTCTCCTTATGGGAGCTTCATCCTGCTCCCGCTCCCGACTCTACCTGCTCAATTGTAGGAAGGCAGCCCCTTTTATTCCTGCCCGGATGTGCTCCAAGTGTCTGATGAGGTCCTTCCGGCAGCACTTGCTGGTGTGGCAGAAGTGTTGCCCTTTGCACCGGAAGCACTCCAGGCGTCCCTGGAAGGCTCTTCCTCCATCTTGCAGGGTGTGGCGGAAGTAAATGTTTCCCGGGTTCCACGAGGCTTGTGGCGCCCGCTGGCAGTGGCCACGGGTCCCAACGGGTTGCAAGTTCTTTACTCCTCTCCTGTTGGCCCTCTCCTAATCCAGGGCAGTTGCATCCTCATGGCCCGGAGGACATAAATACCACCTTCCGGTCCTTCCAGGCATCCTGGCTAAGTTAGGAGCCCAGCAATCTGTAACATCACCTAAAAACATAGAAAAGGTTATAGTATTGTATAATATTTATTGCAAAAAATTACTTTAGGTACATTTAATTATGATAATGATGGTAGAAATAAAAAAAATCCTAAAATTAATGTATTACCAGGTACACAACAGGGACATAGCAGCTTATTGTTCCCATTACAATTTTATATTTACATAGCATGTTCAATGTTTACATGTTATGGTTAAACTAATGATGTATAAATTAAAATAAAATTATTAATACTTATTGAAAAACTATGCATTATATTGAATACAGTTTTTAATATCATGTACACATTTACAGTGGTGTGAAAAACTATTTGCCCCCTTCCTGATTTCTTATTCTTTTGCATGTTTGTCACACAAAATGTTTCTGATTATCAAACACATTTAACCATTAGTCAAATATAACACAAGTAAACACAAAATGCAGTTTTAAATGATGTTTTTATTATTTAGGAGAAAAAATCCAAACCTACATGGCCCTGTGTGAAAAAGTAATTGCCTCCTTGTTAAAAAATAACCTAACTGTGGTGTATCACACCTGAGTTCAATTTCCGTAGCCACCCACAGGCCTGATTACTGCCACACCTGTTTCAATCAAGAAATCACTTAAATAGGAGCTGCCTGACACAGAGAAGTAGACCAAAAGCACCTCAAAAGCTAGACAAGATCCAAAGAAATTCAGGAACAAATGAGAACAGAAGTAATTGAGATCTATCAGTCTGGTAAAGGTTATAAAGCCATTTCTAAAGCTTTGGGACTCCAGCGAACCACAGTGAGAGCCATTATCCACAAATGGCAAAAACATGGAACAGTGGTGAACCTTCCCAGGAGTGGCCGGCCGACCAAAATTACCCCAAGAGCGCAGAGACGACTCATCCGAGAGGTCACAAAAGACCCCAGGACAACGTCTAAAGAACTGCAGGCCTCACTTTCCTCAGTTAAGGTCAGTGTTCACGACTCCACCATAAGAAAGAGACTGGGCAAAAACGGCCTGCATGGCAGATTTCCAAGACGCAAACCACTGTTAAGCAAAAACAACATTAGGGCTCGTCTCAATTTTGCTAAGAAACATCTCAATGATTGCCAAGACTTTTGGGAAAATACCTTGTGGACTGATGAGACAAAAGTTGAACTTTTGGAAGGCAAATGTCCCGTTACATCTGGCGTAAAAGGAACACAGCATTTCAGAAAAGAACATCATACCAACAGTAAAATATGGTGGTGGTAGTGTGATGGTCTGGGGTTGTTTTGCTGCTCCAGGACCTGGAAGGCTTGCTGTGATAGATGGAACCATGGATTCTACTGTCTACCAAAAAATCCTGAAGGAGAATGTCCGGCCATCTGTTCGTCAACTCAAGCTGAATTGATCTTGGGTGCTGCAACAGGACAATGACCCAAAACACACCAGCAAATCCACCTCTGAATGGCTGAAGAAAAACAAAATGAAGACTTTGGAGTGGCCTAGTCAAAGTCCTGACCTGAATGCAATTGAGATGCTATGGCATGACCTTAAAAAGGCGGTTCATGCTAGAAAACCCTCAAATAAAGCTGAATTACAACAATTCTGCAAAGATGAGTGGGCCAAAATTCCTCCAGAGCGCTGTAAAAGACTCATTGCAAGTTATCGCAAACGCTTGATTGCAGTTATTGCTGCTAAGGGTGGCCCAACCAGTTATTAGGTTCAGGGGGTAATTACTTTTACACACAGGGTCATGTAGGTTTGGATTTTTTTTTCTCCCTAAATAATAAAAACCATCATTTAAAAACTGCATTTTGTGTTTACTTGTGTTATATTTGACTAATGATTAAATGTGTTTGATGATCAGAAACATTTTGTGTGACAAACATGCAAAAGAATAAGAAATCAGGAAGGGGGCAAATAGTTTTTCACACCACTGTATATTCCCATGATACAAAACTTTTGGATGGTTGTTTAAATAAAATATTATTTCCAGTTGAGTAATTTTTCTCAAATTTCATATCTGTTTGCTTTTTATCATTATAAATATCTATACAAAGTTTGAATCATCTATCTGTAATTATAACCATAGTTGACTTGAAAATTCACGAAAGAATTCAGCTAAGATACCACTTCCGGTTGTTGAAAGTGGCCCAAAAGTGGATAGGATTCCTTATTTTTGATATAAAGCAGGTGTACAAAATCTCATTGACTTAGGTTATCGTGTTTACACAAAGACACACACACACAGACATAATTTCAAAAATGGTATTTTCTGACTCAGGAATCTCTAAAATGTCAAGATTCACCAAAATCTTGAGGTTGAATTTTTTTTCATGATTACTATACCTGCTCTACATTATGTATACGAGAAAGTAAACAAGAAATAAAAGGCAGAGACAGCTGCTGAATTTGACTTAACTCTTAACCCATCATACAGTATGGCAGTGTGCTTTTGGCTGTCAGAAATAATATTTCTTTTCATTTATATAGTGCTTTTCTCACTACTCAAAGAGCTTCACATAGAGAGTGGAGAACCACTTCAACCACCAACAATGTGCAGCATCCACCTGGATGATGCGACAGTAACTGTTTTGCATCAGTATGTTAGCTGTTAGGTGGTTACCCACAAACAAAACTGCCGCCTAAAGGAAAATGACCTCATCATAATGGCAACAAAAAGAGCAGAACATAACTGTACTGTAAAAACAGCTAAATAACCTATAGAATTCACAACAATGTGGCCATTAGGCTGGATTCAAAATGCTTTTTTGTGCAATATTGCACAAGGATTAAGGAGAGAGATATCTATTGGCAGAAAGCAACACAGCACTGGACTTACTGCCATAGTGCCTAGGAGAGAGCATGTGCTCAGCCTGGTCTGCAGGAAGCAGTTGCCAGGGAATGGGAAAAGATGGTATCCTGTGCAGTATGTCTCTGAAAAACCATGCAAAAACTTAAAATGTTGTTTTCCATGTTTACATTAATGTTAATCTATCCTTTCCACATGTGGATATGCAGAAAAAAGGCAGCAATTCAATTTTTTTTAAAGTGCTATGCTATGAACACTCAAAAGTGGCCCTGAATATTCTGTAATAACTCTCGCTAGAACAAAGCAATCTGGATGAAACAATATGCAATGTGTTCCTCAGTATATGGAGCTTTGAACAAGCCGTGTTGCTCCTGAGTTAGAGCGGTGAGGTAGGCACTGGACAGCTGTTGCAACGTTTAACCTCCGTTTGCAACTTCTGAGTGCATACCGGCTGTACCCCTTCACTCAGTCACTTGACTTCTTATCAGGATGGTGTTGTACAGTACTGAGCAGCACGTCTTCATGGTGTGAACCTATTGGATTACCAATTTTTTAAGTGATGTCAGAATCAACTGGATGATCGTGAGTTAACAGAAGGTTACTTCCAGCAAGATGGAGCATCGTGTCACACATTGGCAAGGAGAATGGCAGAAACTGAGTCCTTCTTCAGCAAATGGGTAATTTTTAAAGGGACTTTGGCCATCGCGGTCAGCAGATCTGACACCACCAGACTTCTTCCTTTGGGGTATCCACAAAGAAAAAGTCTATCGGAACAAGCCTCGCATTGTGGAATATTTGAAGGAGAATATCCAATGTGAAATTGCTGCTATTCCCCCCAAGACGCTTGCCGATACGTTCAGGAATTGAAGTTTATACCCCTTAAAAGGTCACATGGAAACTTAAAAAAAAAAAAAAAGTTATGACTGCTCTTTTCCTTTAACACATGGCAAAATTAACAAAGTTTTAGGTACACAAAAAGAGCACAGGGCTTATTAACCCCAGAACTGAGTATTAGCTCTTTTGTAATATATTGTACATACATCTGATTTATTAACCAGCTTTTCTATTACAGAAAGCCTGAAAGCATTAAGCACCATTTAAACTTTTTAACTTGGGCTGGATGTCTATCACAGGGCTCACGGAAACACTTAATTTGGAGATGGCATTTAACTTACACTCTTCTTTAGAATTTGGGAGGAATTAGGAATATCAAAAAAGGGAAGAAAAAGAATCTGGTATACTTGTACCTGTTGAATCCACGTGACTGGAGTCATGAAGCAGTAACACTAAATGTATAGCTACTTGTCGCTGTCCTAAACAAGATAATATTCACAGATCATGGCAATAACTTTGAAAATTTCATAATATGTACATCACCACCAGCTTGTGTGTAAGTTAGCATGACGTCTAATCACAGCATCAGTCTGACTGGCAAAACCTTTGTATAATACATAATAGACATGGGAAGCACCACCTTTCTCCATGGGAGTAATAAAGTTTATCTAATATAATCTAATTTTACAACAGCATTTTAACTGTTCTGAGAACCTACAGGAAGCAGGGTTTCAACAAGATGCAAGCTCTGCTCCCTACAGCCTTACCACTGCTGTACAGCTGCCATAGTGCATGCACTACTCCTTTTACTTGTGCAAATGCATCTTATTTGTTGGTTGTTCAAGGTTGCGTTCTTTCATTAGATATTTCACTGCACAACAGGAAAATGTTTATAAGAGACATTGAAGAAATAAAAGGAATAAGGGAAGGGGGTGTTAAAGTTTCCAGTGTGCAATTTGCAGAAGGTACAGTATTTATTGCTGAAAGAGAAGAACTATTGTAAATGTATGTGAAACTAAAAGACAATGAAGAGAAGGAACTAGCATTTGACTGCAAGAAAACAGTGAGCATAATGTTTAAAAAGGACAAAGTGCCATGATGCAAATTCAAAGTAAAACCTGAAAGTATCCAGTAAGCGGACCACTTTCATTTCCTAGGTGGTATGTTAACACAAGATGGAGGAAGCGATCAAGAAATCAAGAGAAGGACTACTATGGCAAAACTGGCTTTCATGCAGTTAAAATGTATATATATTTATAAACCAAAACAAAACAATAAAAACAAAGGTGAAGATTCTAAGTGTACTGTATTACACTTACAATTTGGGAGGAAAATAGGCATATCAATAAAAGAAAGCTTAATGTGCAGTTGTGAAACATGGACTGCAAACAAAACAGCAGACGGTAGACTAGATGTGGTTTTTATAACAATAGTAAAGCTTTTTGGACAAATAAAGTAACAAATGAAAGACTATTAAAGAGAGCACAGATGAAAAGATATTTACTAAGTGAGATAAAGAATAGACAATTCAAACATTTGTGGCACATCAGCAGAGCTGAAGGCTCTGAAAGTGTTGCATTGCTGGGTAAAATCAATGGGAAGAGAATAAAAGTAAGCCAGAGAAACACCATCAGTGTAAATACTGTGAGATGGTTCAGTAACAACATTAGCTGCAATGACTTATTAGTACAACAAGGAAAAGAGACGGGTGGAAGAACACAATTGCCAACATCTGAATCAGACATGGCATGTAGAGAAAGAGAGGGGTGCGTAAGTGTGTCTTTCACTTGGCAGGAAGTGAACTTACTTCAAAAGCTTATCAAAGGATTATCTTATGGTAGGTTTACTCACTTTGGTGTCAGCTGACTTTGATTTTACTAAAACTAGTGAGATGTGAGTGAATATGGACGTAAGCATGTGTGGGTAAGTGCGCCCTTCGTTGGACTGTTGCCCCACCTTGTTTTTGTTTCTGCATTCTGCCTGATGCTGCGAGAGTATGCTTTTGCACCCTTAAACTTATATTAGATCAACCACTTTTTAAAAAGGCATAGACAGAGAAACAAAAATAAATTCTAGCTGAAATATACTTTCCTCATAACCTTGCATTATTAGGAAAAGCAGGTTAAAAAAATATTTTGGTTTATTTCATTTATAATTTATCAACAAATTAAATTATGCATGTGTAATGAGCTAGAAATTGGTGTTTTGTTACTTTTAGGAAAAAACACATGTAAATAATAAAAATAAAAGCCAAGAGATGAAGGGGCAATAGGCACCCTTTGTTTGAGAATAGGATAAATGAAAAGGCAAATTTCCGCAATAATTTTGTTACAGGTTATTGTTGGTAGCTGTCTGTAGAATGTAGATATTTACCTGTCTCGCAAAAGAGTCTCCTGCTTTGAAGATCAAGCTGTTTTGATTGGTATCTCAACAACATATTGTACAGTATTGTGATAATAGAACTGCCTGACTCCTTAGAAAATGTTTGCACTTACTTGGTTTGAAAATTAACTTGTTCAGGGGGTGTTGGTCTCAAATCATCATACAGTGGTATATGAATTTCAAGATAATTAGCAACAATACTATTGTTTAACCAATGAAAATGTGTTTACACTATTTTTTATCAAAGGAAATTTTTTTTTTTTACAAGACGTTTACATTAATATTAAGTGATAGACGCTGACAATTGTTGCACCACTCCAAATTGAAATGTTATCGTGGTTATTTGTGGGACAGTCCTATATAAAACTGCATTAAGTGTTTAAATGTGATCCTTTTAATGAACCATTCCTTTTGTATTTCAGGCTCATGGAAAACTGTAGCCTATACTAATAAAATTATAGACAAGCCAGGAACCAATCCATTGTTGCACACTAGTCCACTAGTCCAGGTCATACACGCACACCCACAAAACCACTCCTCCAACATTTAATCTTACATAATTATTGAAAAACACAAGAACATTTAACCACAACAAACATCTTTGGACAAGCTAAGTCTTTTGGGATATACAGACACATTACACTAGAAAAGGTCAGACAATGAAAACCAATGCTGTCTGCTGAATAGTTTATTCAGTAAAACATATAACCTGCTTGTGTGATTGATTATTTGCTGACCTATACTGTATATGTGTAGCATTTTCAATTAGCTTTTTTCCTGAAGAACAAACAAATCAGTTTTAGGAGATAGCAATAAATCACCTTGTTATATCTGAATGACTGCTTACAAAGTCCTGAGCTCTACAGTGGTGTGATGTTTAGTGATATATAGAATATTTGTTAAGGGACAGCCCAGTTTAAGCTACTTGGCTTCTTAATCGAGTGATTTCATAAGTATTACTGTATACCAGGTCAGACGCAAGCTGGATTTTATCATATGGCAATCTGTTACCAGCAGGCTATATTTTGATGACTTGTATAGCACAAGAAGATAGTTCACTTAGAGACTGCTGAGAATCTTTAATGATTGCAGAAGAAAAGTACATATACAAGGATTATCTAATTTACATGGTGTGGCATATTGTCAGAATCCAAACTTTTGTACAGGGGTGTGAAAAAAGTTTTTTCCATCTGTCTGATTTTCTGCAATACAATAGAACCTCAGCTTAATAAAATTATAGGATGAATTTGGTATATATCAAGGCAAAGTTATTTGTTCACAGTCGTGGTATATATTAATTTGCCTTATGCTGCTATGTTATAAATTGAATAGGTTTCAAAGGGCACAAGTCTAAACATGAAAACAAAAGCCTAAGAAATTAACAAACACATACATTTTTCAAGTTAGGAGATTTTTCAAGTGTTGATTTGTGTCAAAATTGCACACATATTGTAAACTAGAGCATCCAGGTAAATATGGCCATTTTCAATAGAGACTGGCTATGTATTTTTTCTCACTGTTTGTTACTCTCCATGCCATCCTTTCATGCACAAAAGCAGGGTTTGCTCCAGTATATACTTTTCATCTTGAAAAATCATCTCTAAACACTGCTCTTGACATTATTGAATGTTAATGCTCAGGTGCCTATAGACAACTAGACATCAAGCGCCATTACTTATAATCACACAAGGCTTTCCACTACTTGCAATGAAGAACATTTTAGGCAAATCTGAAAAATACATTGTACTCCACTTCTTTAATTCATCTTCTTCTTCTTTCAGCTTCTCCCATTAGGGGTTGCCACAACAGATCATCTTTTTCCATATCTTCCTGTCCTCTGCATTTCGCTCTGTTACACTCATCACCTACATGTCCTCTGTCACCGCATCCATAAACTTTGTCTTAGGTCTTGCTCTTTTCCTTTTGCCTGGCTCATGGACCACAATAAATATCTGTAACGGGTTATTGTGGTGGCGGGTTTTGGCTGGGGGCGGGGGATGAATGCATACACATTGCCGCAGAAATTTGTATTGACATGCACCAGTAGGGATGTTCAGTAATGCTCTAATGATTACATTTTTTAAGTTGATTTAAAATTACTGATAATCACAATTCAGTGCTATATCATCATATTATGGTCAGAAAGAACATCTCACCATGCCCTATAAAATTAATTAATTGGTTTCTGGTGCCTCATTGTTGTTTAGTTCTATCAAATAATCTGTATGTGTACACAAAATATCACAGAAAGTGACTTGTGCTCCTCTCACATTTCAATACATATTGGTTGCAGCTTAAAAGAGTGATTTTGTAAGTATTACTGTATACCAGGTCAGATGCATGCTGCATTGTAACACATTGCAGTCTATTACCAGCAGGTTATATTTTGATGACTTGCATAGTACAAGAAGTCAGTTCACATAGAGACTGCTGTACAACATATCACAGAAAGTGAGTAATGCAGTGCGTTCACTGGCATTGTGAACAGAGTATGGATATGCAGGTGGGCTTGACACTTCTAAAAATCTAAGGCTATGGTAAAAAAAAAAAAATTACCCGAGGTAGTGTAACAAGTTTAGTTCAGATTTTTTAACATATAAGCTCTTATTAACCCACTTTACTAATAGGCACACAGCTGCTACTTGGAATGAATGTGGCTGCATAGGCAATGTAAAATATAACAATATGGACTGCAATAGGAGAAAGAAGCTCCTGCCACAATCACCCCACAGTGACCCCACAACCTGGGTTCCACAGTTCCTGATCTTAGTTAGGTTAAAACTGTATATGAAATCACCAGGAATGACATTATAATTTATTTATTTTTTTTTTTACAAAAGTACTGTACAATGCTGAAAAGAGGCATGCTCATGGCAGAGTAAAAATGTATGAAAATGCAATAATAAAGAGTCAGTTCTTTTCTTTTTTTTTTTTGCTTGCTGATCATATGCATCTGAGATTGCACTGAGGCTATAGCTGGAAAGACTGATGCAATGTGGAACTTGACTGATATATGAGGTGCCATTTAGGAAAAGTAATCATATGATTTGAATGTGCATCAGCCATTAAACCACTGTGTTTGTACTGTATGAGATTCAATATGTGCACAAGAAGCACTGCATATAAAAAGTATGATTTAAATATGCATGTGTTGCTGGCACTTTTGCATGTTTTGAATCATATACAGTCACAATGGTTTGATGGCCTATGCGGACTCAAATCAGATGATTTAATAGAATAATGACAGCTCTGCCACTATATGAGACACTTGACACACTTTTGTGAAGAGGATCATTTGTTACAAGCCCTGATAGAGCATAACTGTAGATGAAACAGTAACTGAAAAGATAAAAGGAGGTAAATATGCATCCAAAACTCACCCTGAGATTACAGATATTTAATGATTGGGCTTGTGTCTGTGGAAAATGTAAAACTCCATCCACAAAAATAGTACCAAGAATTTGTAAAATGTATTACTTCCAGTTGAATTTTTTAGTCATAAACATACTTCTGAAACACAGAAGACACATTTTCTTAAACCAGTGTTTTGATTCATGACTCTTAAGCTCCATTTTAAAATGCAGGAGCAGACTAGGTATTTTGTAGTTAAAATTCATCAAAAATGTTTCACTTTAGAAAACAGTATGTAATGAGTGAGAAGAGATAACTTAACAAAACATCCTTCAAGTTTCTCAAACTCAAACAAACTGGTGGTAGAACATAAAATCCAGGTCAAGAATGTAAAAATTGGTACTAGCACAGTGTGCTAGGTGACCAAGGAGGATGCTTGGAATGCATCACAAGTGCACTATAATAATAACAACTGTAAGAAATGCAGTAGTCGATTGATCGAGCAAACCTTCTTATAGGGCAAAACAGAAATCAAAGATGAAGAGAAAAGCAACATAAGAGCAAAAAT
Organism: Polypterus senegalus; assembly: GCF_016835505.1. Taxonomy (NCBI): domain Eukaryota; kingdom Metazoa; phylum Chordata; class Cladistia; order Polypteriformes; family Polypteridae; genus Polypterus; species Polypterus senegalus. The sequence continues at coordinate 99,971,220 of NC_053163.1, read as the reverse complement.
AAATACAAAGAACATTTCTGTACAACCATGAAATGTTCAAACTGAAGTTTTGTGTAAATGTAATTCACACAAAACTGACATGTTTTTATTTCTTCTGTGGTACAAGACAGAGTGACTTGCTCTACTTCCTTACTTTTGCTCTGTCTCACTAATCAGAGCTTTGCAGTAAGGCAAGGCAAAGGGAAATATGCTGCTCATGCACTTGCCCCTGACACTTATCACAGCTTGAGAAAGACTAAGGTGAAGTCTTTCTCTACTCACTTCATTTAATCCAGAAACAGTGAGACATCCTCCTCCCTCACACTTGCTCTGTGTATACACAATGACATGTGGGAGGCGCTAGAAGAAGCAAAAATGGGCCTTTCCCCTTACTTTCAGTCTATTTCACAAACATGATACACTCTTTCTGTAATCACACTCCACCTTACCTACTTGCGTGTGAGAAGGACCAAGATGTACTCCATCCATATGCCCTCATAATTCTGCTATACATTTATAGCTTGTTATAAGGCCAACTGTGATTTTTATAAAATGGTGCAGTGATTTAACTGTTATATTAGACTTCTGTAAGGTGGTATGTCTGCTTCTGCTGAAGCCTTGTCTGGTAACCAAGTTATCTGCAAACTGCACTGCTCAGCACAGGGGTATGTTGTGCTGAAAGATGCTGACCTATTTTTGTATTTGGTGCTTTTGATATACAGTACATATTAAGGAGCATAGGCAAAATCTAACTACTAATATTTGTTCCTGTTTTGCTAAAGATAAGTGAGACGTGCCATTTTTACAAGTACCATAAATTTATACCCAATGTCCTATATATTTGTCTTTTTCTTTTTTTTCTCCATGCCGCAAGAACCTTCTTTCCTAAATTTACGACGTGTGCACCCGTTGCAATGCGCACACTTTTCTTTATGCTGTGGTTTCTATTACACAAAAGGTATAAATTTATGGTACTTGTAAAAGTTATCTTTTTTCAGTTTTATTCTCTCAATCACGATCACGCTCTAACACCCCAGACTTCTCCTGATCAGACTCTAAGTAACAGCGCCAGCATAAATTCATACCCAATCTGATGCTGTTCGTTTTCAAATAATATTGCATTAGTGCGAGGATGTTTTCTGATTGGTACCATTCACGCCATAAAATGATTTCTTCAAAATGTCATATATACCTACGTCTGTGTTTTTTTTTTTACATCATACACCATAAGGTGCATATTAATTTTGCGTAAGCAGGAACACTCAATAAAAGTGAATAAAAAAAAATAAAGTGACGGTGAGATACGAAGAAAGCAGATTCACCAGAGTTTGTGTGTCAGCTTTTATCCCTCCAGATCAGAGAATGTCCAGTTCCATTGCCTCAAAACACCACTCACATCTACAGTTATTCCCAGTTTCAAATAAAAACTAACAGCAGCAGATCCCTAAGGCAGTAGTATGTATCGTGATCGTGACTGAGAGAATAAAAGTGAAAAAAACGGTAACCTTTAGAAGTACAGTACTATAAATGTACACAGTCTGTTACAGACACAAGCCAAATGTATGCGTGTACTGTATAATATTAACATTAAGAGCAGCTCACTACTGAAAACAGTAAATATAGGAGGGATCGAACCAGTGACCTCTTGATTACAAGTCAGCAAATTTACCGCTACACCACGGAAGCTGTTGTATCATCCTTGAACCTTTTGTGAAAGCGTTTATTTGATCTTTGGACTTCAGGCTTCACACATTCTGTAGTTTATGCCTAAATTTTATAACATTTATTACTAAAATATGAAATAGTTTCTGTTTTAACAATGTGTTTACACAGATAACTGTAGAAACGGAACACACATGAAATGCATGTGTTCCAAATAACGATCTATTATTTCAACTCTAAAACTCCAGATAATTAAACAAGGCATGAGCTGGGACAACGTAGCGAACGTTCTGCAATGGTGGGGGATGGAATAGCAGGCTGCTTGTCTTAATTGGCACATTTACAGGACAAAAGACGCTGACAGAGAAGTGCGAATGGATTTAAGGTGGGCCGAATTTACGAGTTTTCTCATAGGCTCTGGTGATTCTAGTGTTAAACATCTTTGAAATGAAAAACGACAAGCCACAGTAACATGGAAAGTACATGCAGACTACACACACTGCATGATTTCATCATAAGACTCTGGGACTGTCCGATTGAACCGCTAACTACTGAATGGGCAGACGTCTGCTGGATAACTTTGAGGTAACCAAAAAGTTGGAAAAATTATTTTGTACATACCGATTCTTTGCACAGAAGTACTCTACACTTTAAAACATACTGCTTTCTTTGTTTTCACAATGTTTAAGAAACACACATAAAGCTTCTCTGGAGATTTTTTCCAATTTACAGCCTGATATTGACCTACTTCTTATTCAAATGATTGTGGCTACCTTTAAGGGGTCAAATTGTTATGAATATTCTGAACTTCTTTGTTGGCTTGCACTGCATAGCTTGGGAACTGGAAACGCAAATTTGTGGGTTTTTTTTTTGTTTTAATGCTGAGAATAAGGGTCTCTTACCTTAAAGTCCCATTGCTAAACTGGAATCCCTAGAACACTGCAGCATCAATAGAGCTAGCCCCATGAGCCGGAAACAAGCTTGTAGTCCCTAACAAAAAGAAAAAGTTTTGCAAAAGCAATATTTTTCTAGATAATAAATTACATTGAGAACATAATTAAAAATTCACTTCTCGGGTTCTCCCTGCATGGAGTTTTTCATGTTCTCCCCGTGTCTGCGTGAGTTTCCTCCGGGTACTCCAGTTTCCTGCCACAGTCCAAAGACATGCAGGTTAGGTGTGTTGGCGATTCTAAATTTTCCCTAATGTGTGCTTGGTGTGTGGGTGGGTGTGTGTGTGTGCCCTGCGGTGGGCTGACACCCTGTCCAGGGTTTGTTTCCTGCCTTGCACCCTGAGTTGGCTGGGATTGGCTCTAGCAGACCCTGTGACCCTGTAGTTAGGATATAGCGGGCTGGATAATGGAATGATGGAAATAATTAATAATGGAAAATTTGCTTAAAAAGTCAACATTTAAGGTTGTTTTAAACATTTTAATCAAAGTTATATTACTAAGGCTAAGATTATCATTTATTTTGCACAACATCTGGTGGGGCAATATCCCATCATCCCTTATTGCAGGAGCACCACTAACTGCAAATCTTCCCAGAAATAGCAGTTCTGCATTGACTCTCCAAAAGCAAGTTGCATAATTATCATAAAGTAAAAAAAAAAACAAAAAAAAACATCCGTACAGTAGTTAGATGGGGCCCACGGATCACTGATACTAACATGAGTGTTCGCTTTAACTTTGGATGATCGTTATGTGTGCTGGAGCAATGTTCTTTGAGCAGATAGTCAAAAGACAGTCTGTTAATCTTTTTATTGATTTTATTTTATTTATTTTTCTGTTATACTTTGTTAAACTGATTTCCAGATGTTTGCTGAGCAAATTTTATTTTTTTCAGCTTGGCTCAAATAATTAATATCTTAAATATTATATAATGCAGTGTTTCTTGGCGTTACTTTTTTAACAAAATTAGGTAGTGAACTAGTAATGTAGAAGAAGCAACTATATTAGACATTGAATATAGGCAATGAATAGAATATAGCAATAAGAAAATTATGAGCTACAGAATGCCAAAGAAAACTAAAGTTAGACAGACATCCATGTTTTATAAACTGGATGAAATTTTCACTATATTTTACATTTTAATTTAAGTCTGGATATTTGTGTACAACGTATACATGCATAGCAATAATTGTAAAAGAGACTATTCTTTGGAGAGTGGTTTTGCAGTCCTTGCCTGTGACTTTTCCTTATTGCTTTAAGGAATATAAAGGTAAGTTTCCTTGTGGACATTGACGTGATGTTGAATTATCTCTTTATCTGTAAGTTTATTTAAGACTTGTATACAAACATTGTATGGTTCCCTTGAATAAAAAAGTGCACATATTTCCATAAATATGAATGTAGCTCACATGAGAATTCATTTGTGCAAGCATTGGCTTCCTAATAAGACAGCAAAAAGTCAGGAATCACAAATCCTTCATCCATCTCACATCTCCAGAGTAACAACGTTCCCCAATGATGTCACAATGCTCTCTAGGAATATTTTCATATTCATTTAACTGCATTTAGTTTCCCTGAAATGTTTTCATTTATATTAGAACAGATGAATTACATTTTTTATAAATGTCTATGCGTACTGTAAATTTAAATCATAAAATTTGCAAATGTGTATTATAAAGTGAAAGGGATACAGTACATATTTAAACAGACATGTGATGGTGTTTCCAATACCTAAAGTACTTTCAATAAAACAGTGAGTACTGGCTGCTGATATGGAGCAGAATGTCACCTTCATATAAAGGAAGCCTTAACTCCACTGTGAATCCTCAAAATCTGTGTTATTACACAGGCAAAAAGAAAGCAATCTAATAGCAATGGTGAAAAGGAGAGTGAAGATAAGAACAATTTGGCCGACATTCACCTTGTGGCCAGCTTACGGGTATTTATTTTAGATGCTTTGTGAGGTTAGTGTAAAATCACAGAGGTTGAAAAAGGCAGCCACCCCAAATATATAACACTGAGTTCATCAACAAGTATATCTGTCCATACTTATAATGCATTATTAAATTCTACACAAAATGTGCCAAATGTTTGATATAGTAGGAAAGCTATCAGTAAAAAAACACTGCATCTGTTTTACATGGGGAAACAAGAATAAACAAGATGGCACATTGTGCATGGAGCAATTTGCGAGTGAATGCAACTTGCAACATTTTTACAGTCATGGCAGACGTGACAATGTATGTACATACATAAAAGAATGAACAGTTTTCTTTGCACGTATACATGCCTGCCATCAAATTATGCATGTGATTCAATATATGTGATTGTGTATGTATGAAATTCAGTACACGTGCCAGCATTTGGTGCTGGTGGTGGATTTTAGGAGGCCCAGGCCCCTCACAGACCCCGTGATCATCAGAGGTGACTATGTGCAGAGAGTGCAGACCTATAAGTACCTGGGAGTGCAGCTGGATGATAAATTGGACTGGACTACCAACACTGATGCTCTGTACAAGAGAGGACACAGCCGAATATACTTCCTTAGAAGGCTGGCGTCTTTCAACATCTGCAATAAGATGCTGCAGATGTTCTATCAGACGGTTGTGGCGAGTGCCCTCTTCTACGCGGTGGTGGGCTGGAGAGGCAGCATAAAGAAGAAGGATGCCTCATGCCTGGACAAACTAGTGAGGAAGGCAGGCTCTATTGTAGGCATGGAGCTGGACAGTCTAACATCTGTGGCAGAGCGACGGGCGCTGAGCAGGCTCCTGTCAATCATGGAGAATCCACTGCATCTACTAAACAGTATTATTTCCAGACAGAGGAGCAGCTTCAGCGACAGACTACTGTCACTATCCTGCTCCACTGAAAGGCTGAGGAGATTGTTCCTCCCCCACACTATGCGACTCATCAATTCCACCCAGGGGAGTAAACGTTAACACTATACAAGATTATAGACTGTTATACCTGCCCCACACTCTCCACCTTGCATTTTAACTTGCACTGCTTTTTTTTTCTTTTTTTTTTCTCATTAAATAATATTGTTTTTATCAGTATACTGCTGCTGGAGTATGTGAATTTTCCCTTGAGATAAATAAAGTATCTATCTATCTATCTATCTATCTATCTATCTATCTATCTATCTATCTATCTATCTATCTCAATATAGGTGTTCTGAAATAATTTTTTTCCTACAAGGGCCTCATTTATAGACAACTACAACAATGTATTGGCCCTTACATTTTTACAAAGGAAGTCCACCATTTATTCAAGCATTTTCATTCAGTGCCAGTATCTGTGAAATCTTTGTGTATGAACCACCATCTACCACTGAATTATTCTCTTGTAGTTTGAGCATTCCATCCATTATGTGCCATTTTTTAATCCACTTATTCCTGAACAGGATCACAGGGTGTACTGGAGCCTATCCCAGCTAGCATACATCACAAGGCAGGAACAATCCTCTGGACAGGGTGCCAGTCCATTGTAGGGTGTACACAGACATCAATACACACTAAGACTAATTTAGAATTCCCAAAAGCACCTAACCTGCATGTCTATGTACTATAGGAGGAAACTGGAGCACCCGGAAGAAACTCCCAAAGACACGGGGAAAACATTGAAAAATACATGAAAGGGAGGACCTGGGATGTGAACCCTGGCTTCCTTGCTGAGAGGCAGCAGCACTACCACTGTGCCACCATGCAGCCAAAAAATGTATGTGTTCCGTTTATTTTAAAATTAGATTCTGGCTGATGTATGAAAATAATGGTGTTAATAAATGTGAAACATTGCAGAACATCACACTTTGCAACTCAGCAAGACATCTACAATTATGAGGAGGGGAACCCAAAAATAATGAGAATATTTTCTGGAGGCTCGAGGGGCATTAGTTCTGACATTTGCTGCTAAGCACATATACTAGATTGCCCTCTGCATCATTTGGCCAAGCAGTGTCCTTGAAGTGTTTAAGTGATTGTGTAATGCAGTGCGAAACAAACCTGAATTTTGGCGATTAAGCAAGTGGCTTCTGCATCACAACAACACCTCCTCCCACACAGCATTAAGGGCTCATTTATACTTCACGCGACGCATGCTGCAGCGGACGCTCCTGCTACGCAAGCGTTGTAGTGTTTATACTTGCGCGCGTTCTTTACGTAAATCTGGAGGAATCCACCAGGTGGCAGTGCGAGATATTATCGTGGTGAGAATATGTTCGGCTTCTCTGTGTTGTGAATTGCCTAGAACACCTATTAAATTCCGATAACACCTTACCGCAATATCTCTGAAAAGGATGTTTATTGATTAAATACATAAATCCAGGGATGTATGTGTCCATTCCAGGAAGCATTGGGCACGAGTGAGAAACAGTCCCTTGACGAGGCCTCAGCTCATCGCAAGGTGAATACAAGCACACACATACACTAGCGTCATTTTAGCGGTACCAAATCCCCAAATCTGCATATCTTTGGAAGGAAACCGGAGCACAGTGTGGAATACCAGCAACATAACTCCCTGCGAGACAGCAGTGCTATCGCTCGGCCACCGTGACACCCCCATGTGTGTAATTATTCCCCCATGTGTGTATTTATTAACAGTATTCATTATTTAAACGAAATTATATGTAAAATGTAACATACACATTTTAATGCATTTCATCATGAAAGTGATATCAAGTATAAATCTAAAGATTCTAAATGTGCATAGAGTTGGAATATCATACATTTAATTTGTTCTGTTTGGCGATCTATTGCTGCTTTCCGCTGCTGAAGCAAAATGCCGACATACAGATGCATTCGTGGTGCTTTTATATTCAAGCGTCGCATATTCCCGATCGTAATGACACGATACATTTTAAAAGTCTCACATACCATCTTTTGTGCCATCTATTTTTTATTGTTTTACTTTACCTGCTGTCAGGTCCAAGAAGCTCGTAGCAATTAAAAACTGGGATAACATTCGCGACCGTCTGCTTTAATGATAAAGTAAACTACGAGGTTAAAGTGGAAATTTCGAGATTAAAGCCGAAATTTCCACTTTAATCTAAAATACGTTTTCACCGTGTCCTTTATTTTTTCTCAGTGGCTCAAATATAACACTATACATTATGTTGCTGTTGTTAAGTTGCAAAAATTAAAAAGTAAAAAAGACATACAGTATATACTGTAAATGACACAATACATTTTAAAAGTCTCACATACCATCTTTTGTGCCGTCTATTTTTTATTTTTTTTTTGCAACTTCACATCGGCAACATAATGTATAGCGCTGTATTTGAGCCATTCAACAAACAGCAAAGTGCGCACATCGATCCCCGAAGGATCTCCATAGAGGCTTGCTGTCACATATAGATAGTAAACAGAGACTCTGACGTCACGTTCCGACTTTTAGCACACTGCGCCCCCCGACTTTTTGCTGGTACTGCAACTCGCGCACGCGTCGCGTTAATTTCTGAGGACCTGCTCAGAGGGCGCGTGAAATGAACGCTGGGAACGCGTGGCAGCCATGATGCGGGCGCATACGCGTTCTGAGCGTGAAGTATAAATGAGCCCTAAGTGTGCAGCAGTTTCTCATGTAAAACGGGATAACAACGGTTTCCTACCCCCTACTCCCCAGACCTTGCACCCTGCAATTTTTTCTTATTTCCAAGAATGAAGACGAACTAAAGGAAAGTGTTTTCAGGATGTAGAGGAGGCCAAGATGCAAATGGCGTTGGAACTGAAGGCTATCACTTTTCAAGAGTTTCAGAACAGTTTAAAACAATGGAAAAGATGATGGGACAAGTGTATTGTGTCTCAGGGAGAGTATTTTCAGGGTGTTCTGAGAAATATATGATTTTTTTTTTTAAAAAGTTCTTGTTGTTTTTGTGTCCTCCCTGATATGTTTTACTAAATACTCTAACATTCATATTCATATCCCCATTTCCAACCAAACAAGCGATAAAAGTAACATGCACTATTTAAAAATGAGGTTGAAGTACTTACAACAGACAAGCTTTTCAGTCATTGCTATAAAGAGTGTGTGCTGAGGATGACTTCAATGTGAATTCAATATGCTGAAAAATTTTTAAATAGATCCTCATAATGTGAATATAATTCTGTAACTTAAAATAAGTAGTCATTTTCTTGAAGCTTTTATTTCTTACCTCTTGGCAAAATCCACCTTAATAAAATGATAAATGTCTGTGTATCTGTGTTCGACCAGTTGCTATGTCTCTGTCATTCCAATAGACGGCACATCACATACACTTAAAATGCATTGCACTTGTATATCACAAACATTAACACTGCTTGTATGAATCCCTTACCAAATGGCATATGACAAAGATTTATTCATTGTATTTTCCATTCCAACAGATGGTGCACCACAAACATTTCTAGTAATGCATTTTATTACTACAAATGTTTGTGATGTATCATCTCTTGGGATGACAAATACAATGCATTTTATTACTACATGCATTACAAAATGCATTCCAATAGATGGTGTCCTGTAAATGTTAATGCCCATGTCTACATTGATTTCTTAGATTTTAACCCATCTTAGACAGGTAACACAGCTAGTGATAGAGTAAGTGAATAGTCTAATACATTACAGGCCAAAAGTTTGGACAGACCTCCTCATTCAATGTGTTTTCTTTATTTTCATGACCATTTACATTGGTAGATTCTGACTGAAGGCATCAAAACTATGAATGAACACATGTGGAGTTATGTACTTAACAAAAAAAGGTGAAATAACTGAAAACATGTTTTATATTCTAGTTTCTTCAAAATAGCCACCCTTTGCTCTGATTACTGCTTTGCACACTCTTGGCATTCTCTCGATGAGCTTCAACAGGTAGTTGCCTGAAATGGTTTTCACTTCACAGGTGTGCCTTATCAGGGTTATTTAGTGGAATTTTGTGCTTTATCAATGGGGTTGGGACCAGCAGTTGTGTTGTGCAGAAGTCAGGTTAGTTGGACGATCATTTATTTTTCAAAAGGACAATGAGCCCAAACACACCTCCAGGTTGTGTAAGGGCTATTTGACCAAGAAGGAGAGTGATGGAGTGCTGTAAATGGTCATGAAAATAAAGAAAACACTTTGAATGAGGAGGTGTGTCCAAACTTTTGGCCTGTACTGTATGTATTATGATGACAGAGTTGTTGACAGGTCTGTAGTCTCCCATCTAAAGTAACCTTAAAAGCTTTAAGTATATTTTGTAATCATGAGGATACCTGATATTTAGAAAAATGCTGTTCACTATAGTTTAAACAAATATAGTCAAAATGTTAGATGGAGTGATACAGGTGCTTAGGAACACATGAATGGTCTAGTCCAGGGGTGCCCAAGACGTCAATCACAATTGACCGGTAGATTGCAAAGGTAGTGCAGGTAAATCGCGTTGCATTCAAAAAGAAATTTTTTAAACGTTAGTCTACCATATATCTTCCCTATGGCATTTTCCACTTGATTGACATACAGGGCATCCAGTCTGAGATCTCTTTTCTTCTAACACACTGGTCACATCGCATGCACAAACAAATGCGTGAGTTACTGCAAAACTCTCGGCTGTCTAAGTGATCTAATTAGCCTTCCAATTTATATCAACTAAAGAAGAGATTTAAAAAAAAATTGTTTGGGGAGGGTATGAGCTGGATGTGGAATTATTTCCATTTATTTTCTTAGTACTCTTTCAGTTTATCAAGAGAAGTGTTATTATATTGACATAGTCTTGAGATTATTTCTTTATCAATATTAATTGCATATAGTATGGCAAGCCAAATTAACATTTAGAGATATCTCAAAATGGATTTTAAGATATCTGGAAATGCATTTTAGATATCTCAAATTGACTTACAGATATCTAAAAATGCATCTATTTTAAGATATCTAAAAAGCATTTTATGATATCTTAAATAGATTTCAAGATATCTTGAAATGATATGCTGTACATTTTGAAATATCTGAAATGCATTTTAAGATATCTTTAATGCAATTTGAGATATCTTGAAATACGTTCCTGTGCATTTTGAGATATCGCAAATACATTTTGAGATATCTTAAAATAACTTCCTGTGCATTTCAAGATATCTCAAATACATTTTGAGATATCTCAAAATCACTTCCTGTAACATTTCCTATTCTTTCAATGGGACTTCCTGTCTATTTCGAGATATCTCAAAATGAATTTGAGATATCTTGAAATCATGAGAAGTTATTTTAAGATATCTTGAAATGTATTTGAGATATCTTGAAATGTGCAGGAAGTCATTTTAAGATATCTGAAAATGCATTTCAGATATCTCAAAATGAATTTGGGATATCTTAAAATGAGAAGGAAGTTATTTTGAGATATCTCGAAATATAATTTAGATATCTTAAAAAGCATTCAAGATATCTTGAAATTCATTTTTTTTCAGATATCTGAAATACATTTTTAGATATCTAAAATTAATTTCATGATATCTTAAAATGGGTCTCTGCTCCATTTCAGATATCTAACAATGTATTTCAAGATATCTCAAAGTGTATTTCAAGATATCTAAAATACATTTTAAGATATCTTTAAAAGGACACTCAATTATTTCAAGATATCTCAATAGCATTTTCAGATATCTACAATACAATTTAAGATATCTCAAATACATTTCAAGATATCTTAAAATGACTTCCTGCACATTTCAAGATATCTCAAATACATTTTAAGATATCTTATAATAAAAAGTAGCCCCATTGAAATAATAGGCAATTTTACAGGAAATTATTTTGAGATATCTTAAAATGCATTTAAGATATCTTAAAATGCATGAAAGGTCAATTTAAGATATCTGAAAATTAATTTGAGATATCTTGAAATGCAGACACAATTATTTTGAGATATCTGAAACTGTATTTGAGATATCTTGAAATACATTTGAGATATCTCAAAATGTATTGCAGATATCTTAAAATGTAAAGGAAATTATTTTAAGATATCTCAAAGCGAGTTTCAGATATCTTAAAAAGTAAATTACATTTTAAGATATCCAAAATTCATTTTGAGATATCTCTAAATGTTAATTTGGCTTGCCATAATATAGTAGAGGTTCTGTAATGTATAAAAGAGATTAGGAAAGTGCATATTTCTGTACCTTACATATTATGACAGAAATAGTTTGGTGATAAAATACTTTTATAAAAAAAGTGCATTAATATCTAGTTGGTATACCATTCTAAAAAGCTCAATGTGGTGTACTTTCCATATAGAAAATATACTGTATTGTAAGGGGAGCAACATGAAAAGAATGGATTGGAGTTGGTCTCATCTGTTGTGAGAGATGGACATCTAGGATGGAATTCCATTGATAGCAGTGTTATTTATCTTTTTTTTCGTTTACTTTCATTCCGAGGTATCCTGTATTTAGCCAACTCAAGACAATTTAATTACAAGTATATTAAAAACATGAGCTGTAGATCAAGGTTTCAGAAAGAGAAGGAAGATGTAGCTAAAGTTTCACTAATGTCTAAACCAATCTCAAGTTCACGATACAGCCTATCAGTTGCTGAGTTAAAAGAGAACAGCCAATGATTAGATCAGCCAGGAACTCACTCTGCAGCATCACCTCCAGCCGAAAGTGAATGTGGGAGCAAAACTGTGAGTAAGGCAGGCAACGAGAATTCGCCAACCTTAGGCAGGTTATCAGAAGTGAGTATGGCCTCTCTATCCCAACTGTCAACTACTACCAATATCCCCAAGGAGTCAACAGCAAGATGGAAACAAACTGTCTGAGCTGAAGGTAATGATTACCACACTCTCCAGAGAATAAATGATATAGTAACATAAAGAAGGATATAAAGAATCAAGTCAAAGTTAAACAAACCAGAATTCAATTCCTGCCCGAGAGAAAGAGAGGAGGTCCAACAACATGAGCAAATCTTTGAAAACAACAAAGAAAGGTGAATGTTCTTTTTCCTGATATAACTGCTGTGGCCAACAGGGGTCGCACCAGTTCCCTAAACCTGACACAGACACAGACAGACAGTAGGCACAAGTCCAGTACAACACACATTTATTTCAGTTTGGGAAAATGTTCCCTGCACAGTCCCAGTACACAGTACAAAACACAAGAGTATAAACACTTTTGTCTCTGTCTTCCGCTTCCACTCCAACTCTGGCAAGCTTCGTCCTCTTCCTCCTGACGCCACTGCAACCCAGGGGGGATGCCATCTAGCGCTGCCTGCCTCCCGGCCGGGAAAGAGCCCCAGCTGTCCGTCACACTGATTATTCTAAGATTTGATTAATTAAATATTGCCATATTTTTTAAAAACATTTTGAACAGATCTTCTAAGTGAGAATTAAATTATTTCCAGTTTCAAATAGTACAGAACATCAGCTACCCACTGACTTATAACAGGCAGGCTGGAATTCTTCCAAAGATTGATAGCAGAATTTCTACCTTCATGTGATACCTACCCAGATACCAAATTCACAGTAGTGTTGAATCATTGTTATATTTGTCATAGGTTGTAGATACTGGAGCACAGAGTAGAGCACATAAAGTGTTGGAATTTTCTTCCATAGTATGTATGAAGAGCATTGCCAACCATCATGCAAAAATTTTCAAGTAGCATTTCATACCAGAAATGCTGATATTTATTTCCACAGATTTCTATTGTAAATAAGTGCATAGTTTCTTACAAAAAAAAGTTTTCAAAGAGCAAACTAAATGTTGTATTCATTTTGCTCCTAAGTTATCAGAGTAGGGAAATCTCTTGAATATAATGATTTCAAGAATTACATCTACAAGAGGATTTTCCTGATTGCTGGTCTGCCATCAGGACAGGGTTGGTTTTAGAGTCCTGCAAGTGATGCCCTCATACTGGGCACTGAGCTAAGGAGCACCAAACTGATAATTTTTTAACTATTAAAAGGCAGGCTCCCATGTGGTTTAATTCAGGGAAGAGACCTTGTGTGGATGATGTTTCTCCTCCCAACCTGTATGAAGAAGAAAGCCCATGATCAGAAGTGTTCATCTGTTTCCTAACATTCTTGGGAACTGTGCCATGACATGAAGCAACCTTATCTGGGACTTCACCAAGAGCTCAGTAATTCAGCTGCCTCCGTGACTTGTGGGACTGTAGTTTGTATTAACTACAATTGCACCTGAAATACATCACCCTACACCTCATAGTAATTGGCAGAAAAATATATATGACACTACCTGTGTTCAGTAGTCTAACTGTCAAATATGTGTACAACAATTTAATGTCTTCATCGTTTGCATAGATGTGTGTCTCTGGGAAACACCTAATGGTGACACTCAAGTCAATAGAACTGTCAGGTATGCAGCTGTTCATCAAAGAGTGCCAGCTACTCCACTGGAAGCAGCAAATCAGTAGGACATGCACCCCTCTTTTAAAAGCAGAAAATTATGCAAATTGGGATGACCATGTGATGGAGCAGAAATGTTAAAAATATGTAAGAAAACAAATATTTATTTCAACCAGTGCAAAAAAAGCAGTAGTCAAAACATGAAACAATATTTCAACAACAGGTGCCAAGACAGTAACAGAACTGTAAAGCAAAACCCAAAAGTCACAAAACAACACAAGAGAAAAAAAACAAACCAAAACTAAATTCAAACACATTTACAAGACCAAGGTGAGCTCTAGTGGATGACTCTTGCAAGGGCAAGGCTGAAAATGCTTAAGTGAAGTCATTACCTTAAACCCCTTTTATGTTATCAGCGTCACCATCATGTGACTGCTCCATAACAAAATGCAACAGAATTAAGTAGGAGATGCCTGGAGCAAAAATCCCAGACCATTCCCGACAACAAACATACGAGTCAATGCTGATGCTCAGTTGTTTGAGACGTCTCAGTACACATTTAAAAGAATGTAAAAAAGTAGCAACCTCCAGATTTAAACAGATTGAAACAGAGGTAAGACTTCAACAGAAAAACTGCAGATGATAAATGTCTTTGTGTAAGTTTCTTGATTAGTTTTTATACACATTGTATTTTGCACATTCTGTCACATGTTTTTATCACTTAGGATGAGTAAGAATTCTACTGTCTTTGTGATATATAGCAAAAATAAATGAAATCATAGTAAATAAATTGTACTGTATATAAAATGATTTTCATATGCAGTTAATTGGGTTACCATTTACATACATTGCTGATGTATAGAAGCTCTACATGTACAAATAAAGGAATGGGTTAAAAAAATTATCAGTATAAATCAGAAGAGGAAGGCAAAGAAAGTAGAACAGGAGCAGAAACATGAAAATCTTTCACAAGCAGCTTGTCCTTCTAAAAGGAGCTTTACAGGTCTTGAAGAAGAACCATTCACTAAGCTAAATAAAAATCTTATTTGAGATGAAGAAGCTGGGCCTTCTAAATAAACCTTCACTAGTCATGAAAAGAGAGAATTATTCACTGAGTAGACTAATGAGAAAGACAGAGGAGCCATAGAAGACACATTTCCATCTACATTAAGACAGTGTACAACACACTAGTGACACCTCAAGTGTAATGCTGTGTATAGTTTTGGACTTCATATTACAAAAACGTCAGTGCTACAGGAAGTCCAAAGGTATGACATATGAGAAAAGACTGAAGGAGTTGAACCTTTTCAGCTAATGCAAAAGTAGATCAAGAGGCGATATATAGTCATGAAGAGAATTCATTCAGGGGATGCGAGCTGTCTTTATAAAATACATTCTTCAACAAGAACATGGGAACATGACTGGAAAATTGTTAAGGGCAGATTTTTCACACATATGTTACAAAGCTTTCTTCATGGCAAGAATTATATAAATGTGAAACAAATTATCGAGCAGTGTGGTAGAGACTGGGATTTTAAGAATCTTTAAATCTCAACTTGATGTTATTTTGGAGAATCTGGATAAACAGGGTATACAAGCTAGTTGGGGTGTATAGCCTGTTCTTGTCACAATTGTTCATGTTCAGAAACACCTATCAAAGATTAAGAAATGTCTATTTTTGAAATGATGATAACACAGAACATAGTTCTGACAACTAGCTTTTCATGTTATAAAATGTGTATCTCAACATCCTTAATATGTTTATATGATACTGCTGAGCCTAACCCCATAAGTTCTACTTTCACAGATAAAGTTGTACTGTTAGGACCACCTAAAATGTAGTATTTTCAATTTAATAATGATGAAAATAATTTTTTCTCTAAATGCATTTAGAATTCAGACACATGGAGATAAGAAGAAAAAGGAGGGTTGCTCATATACTCCAAAATTCTTATGTTTTCTGGTTATACTGTAAACTCTGGCCAACCGGAAACTCAACTGTGTGAGACACCTCAGTACACATTTAAAAGAGTTTGAAAAATTGCATAGATATGTGTCATCCTATTGTTTATGGATTGAAATAAATATAAGACTTCAGTGGAATAAAAATGTAAGTGCTTTCCGCCACCAAATGATAAACCTTGAATTTAGTATTTGAAAAAGACTCAGGGCCACCTTTCATGTTTATTAAAACACAGCTTAGCCTTTAGAGGGTCATTGGGTAAGTTGTTCATGCCAAACAATAGACCTTTCCTTGACTTAATACAAACACTTGCCGAATTTGACAACATCTACAAGAGTCATCTGCTTAGTACCTTGAAAAAAAATCAAAATAAAGAAGTCAATCTTTCAGTGAATGAAGTGCTAAAGAATATTCAAGCAGCAGCAATAGAATAATATTTTACTATTATTTAGTGCTGCACACCTGAAGTATGCCATTCAGCAAAGTTATCCTTGACAGTTTTATTCACAGATATCACAAATAGTAAGGTGTCTATAAAAGAACACTTGATTACTTTAAAAAAATAAGCGAGTCTACAGACATGGGGCTCACACCATTTATCTCAGCTGCACAGAAAGAGTAAGGTATAATCATAGAAGGTCTGAGAGCTTAAGGCGATGACTAAGGGGTTGACAAAAAGGGGCAAAGTAAAAGTGCTCATGTGAGAGTGGCTCAAATGAATCCTACAGCATTTTTTCCCCCATGTGACTGTCATTCTCTAAACCTAGTGATTTCAGATGCAGGCACAGCATGCACAGATGCTGTTTCCCCTTTAGGAATGTTGAAACAAATCTCTACTCTACTGCCTCACCTCAAAGGTGGAATATACTACCAGTGATTTACCTACCCTCACTTTAAAGACACTAAGGTACATGAGGTGGGAAGGTATGAAAGCAGTGTGGCACAGCCAAGAGAAATCTGTGATGCCTTTATCCAAATTCATGAGACAGCTTCTGCAAGTGCAGGGATTAGACATGAAGCAAATTGCCTTTCTAAACAAATCACAGATTTCATTTTTTTATCTAAATTTGTGTATGGTACAATATATTGTTCCAGATGAGCATCATCAGTAAAAACTGCACCGTGTGAATTCTGATGCTGCCTCAGCTTTAATACAGACAACAATGAAATATTTTACTCCACATAGAAATTATGGTTATGAAAAAGCAAAGAACAAAGCAGAAGAAAGGTAGGCTGCATGATTATAAAAGTGTAATAGAAAAAGTTAGAAACCCAGAAGAATAATCTAGATAAGTTTTTTTTTTTCCTGACTATTGTTGATAGTGTTTTAAATTTCTTAAATTAACATTTCTGTTAACTTAATCATCACACAAAACTGATATTAATGGCTATGAACTAACTAAAGAATCAAAGCCTTTTTATTCCCTGGGAAACACTGCAGTTTCTGCTTTAGATGAATACGCACAATACGTTTCCTAACATCTGGGTTAGTTTACGGAAACACTGACAGGGCTAAAAGACCTTTAAGTGATAGATAATGACTGATGAAACACTATCTGCTGTCATTGACTTGTCTTCAGCAATCTAATAATTTACTCAAATGAGGGCAAGGAAAGCGAAGTTCACTTAAACCACCAAAGATGTTTAAAATAATAAAGCTGCTATTACAAAACTTTTGCAATTATACTGTACACATTAAGTTCCTTCCTGTGTCTTAATTTCCAATCAAGTATGAATGGAAAAATAATGTAGTGATTTTTCTCTTTAAGTGATTCCCTTTTTGTTTTTTTTTTTACATTTGTTCAGATGAAGCAAGGTGAGGCAAGCAAAGTCTTCTTAAGTTACATAAGTGTTGTGTAAAATAAGAGCAGGAAGTGAAGTTTACTTCAATTATTTATACTGATCTAAATCTGTTCACTTCTGTTTAAAATATTGTATTGCATATATATTATTTTTTTATTATCACTGTTGCTCATTTAATGTCTAAACATTTAGTTGGTATCAAAATTTTATTATACTAGCTACGATACCTGTCAAAGACAGGGAATAGAATAATTTAAAAATATCTGCTATCTCTCGCTCAACATGTACCTTCAGCTCCTTTCTTCTGTATCCGTGTGTATGTGAATGTCTCTTTACTGATGCTCCCTCTCTTGAGCACATTCCCATAAAGCCTGCTTAAGGCACTTTTGTCATTTCCTCTCCTCTTTTATACTTCCTGTCTGTGAAGGTGACTTTCTCAGCATGCCTCCTATGCCTCTTCTCCTAATGCGTCTCACGCTAGCACTTCTTCTTTTGCTGCATCACCAAAGCCAAACTGGCCAATCAGACTGAACTGTAAGCTCTGGCCACCCAGCAATTCAACTGTGTGAGACGCCTCAGTACACATTTAAAAGAATTTGAAAAATTGCATAGATATGTGTCATCCTATTGTTTATGGACTGAAATAAATATAAGACATCAGTGGAATAAAATTCTAAGTGCTTTCTGCCACCAAATGACAAATCTTGACTTTAGTATTTGAAAAAGACTCAGGGCCACCTCTTATGTTTATTAAAACACAGCTTAGCCTTTAGGGGGTCATTGGGTAAGTTGTTCATGCCAAACAATAGAACTTTCCTTTGGCTTAGTACAAACACTTGTCGAATTTGACAACATCTACAAGAGTCATCTGTTTAGTACCTTGAAAAAAAATCAAAATCAAGGAGTCAATCTTTCAGTGAATGAAGTGCTAAAGAATATTCAAGCAGAAGCAACAGAATAATATTTTACTATTATTTAGTGCTGCATACCTGATGTAAGCCTTTCAGAGAAGTTATCCTTGACATTTTTGTTCACAAATAGTAAGGTGTCTATAAAAGGACACTTGATTGGTTTAAAAAGATAAGTGAGTCTAATGAAAAATAAGTGAGGGACTAGAAACACAGACCTTACTTAGTGCTTTATTATATAGTAGATATAGCTCAACAGTCAACACATTTATGAAGCCATATGAAAATATGATGTGAATCTGGAGATAAATTCAAACAGCTGTGTCATTTAATTAATCCAGTATTTTTGAGATTAGCATTGGGTAGCATCCATTGACACATCGTAATATATAGATAGAGATGGATATTGTCACAGGTGGCTGCAGGTGGTGCCCAGCCGGGACGCCCTAGAGGACGGGAGGATGGCTTACGTTTCCCCCAGACCACATGGGGGCGACTGCCCTGGTGGCTTTGGGGACCACGGGAACTGAGCTTGGAAGCTCAACCCTATTGGGGCTCGTGGTCACCACCAGGGGGTGCCCCATTTCTTTTGGAGCCCTGGCCCACAGCACTTCCGCCACACAGTGCTGGGGTAAAGAAGACCAGGGACACCAGGAGTGCTTCCGGGTACGTAGCCAGCACTTCCGCCACACTGGGGAGTGCCAGTGGAAGCTAATCGGGAGGCACCTGGAGCATGTCCGGGTGGGGATAAAAGGGGCCGCCTCCATCCTTTCGAGGGCTGGAGTCGGGAGGAAGATGAGCAAGGGAGGAGAGGAGTGGGTGCGGTCAGAAACAAAGAGGAGGCTTTGGATAGAGAGGCCTGGACTTTGGGGGAGTTTTGGGGGTTGTGCTGCACTTATTGTAATATACTGTAAATAAACGTGTGTGGGTGCTTAAAAACGATGTCCGCCTGTCTGTGTCCGGGCCATTCTCCACAATAGATAGATAGATAGATAGAAGGGGAAATTCAAATACTCCAGCAGTATCATACTGATAAAAACATTATTAATTAAAGAGCAATAAAAGCGCAGTGCAAGTTAAAAAATGAAAGGTGTAGAGTGTGAGACAGGTATAACAGTCTATAATCTTGTGTAGTGTTAACGTTTACCCCCCGGGGTGGAACTGAAGAATCACATCGTGTGGGGGAGGACAGTGACAGCAGTCTGTCGCTGAAGCTGCTCCTCTGTCTGGAGACAATTCTGTTCAGTGGATGCAGTGGATTCTCCATGATTGACAGGAGCCTGCTCAGCGCCCGTCGCTCTGCCACAGATGTCAAACTGTCCAGCTCTGTGCCTACAATAGAGCCTGCTTTACTCACCAGTTTTTCCAGGCGTGAGGCATCCATCTTCTTTATGCTGCCTCCCCAGTACATCACCACGTAGAAGAGGGCACTCACCACAACCGTCTGATAGAACATCTGCAGCATCTTATTGCAGATGTTGAAGGATGCCAGCCTTCTAAGGAAGTATAGTCGGCTCTGTCCTCTCTTGCACAGAGCATCAGTATTGGCAGTCCAGTCCAATTTATCATCCAGCTGCACTCCCAGGTATTTATATTTCTGCACCCTCTGCACACAGTCACCTCTGATCTATATTACCTAACATCCTATTAGATATTTTGTTTGCTTTTGTACACTGTCTTGTGTAGATAGTGATGAGTCCACTATGACTTCTAGTTCCTTCTTATATCGCGTAAAGTTTCAGACCCCCATTTTATTCAAATCTAGTCAACATGTGATACTTTGTATTTATTTACATTAAGTTTCATCTGCCACAAATCTGCCAAAGCCTTTCTCCTATCCAAATCCTTCTGTAATAGTTGAACTAATTCTACATTATCTGCCCTTCCACCTAGTTTAGTATCATCTACATTCTTAACTGGCTTATTGATTATATTTTTAGCCAGATTGTTTATGTATATTAAAATGAACATCACCCCCAGCACAGATCCCAGAGAAACATCACTTTTAACATTACCTTATTCTGCAAAGGGCCCCCTCACAGTAACCTTTGTCTTATTGTGTATGGGCCAGTTTTTTGTTACCATTTTACAGATTGCACCCTGAATTCCCACGTCTTTTAGTTTGATTGCTAAACTTTCATTTGGCCTTCAGAAAATCGAAAAAAATAATATCATATACACCTCTCTGGTTGTGAATCCTTTCATTGATTTGGCATAGAATTCCAGCATGTTGGTGAAACGTGGACTTCCTTGTCTGAACTCATGTTGAGTATTTGCTTATTCATTAGCTTCCAGTCTTTAGAAATTTCTCAAGTGTGTAGGGGGTTTCGAAAAATATGTGCCACGGGTTCATATCTGTACTTAGTAACTTCTTATAAGGCCTCAAATATAAATATTATCTGGTCCTATTAGATCTGCTCCTTGTTAGATTTCAGCCTATTTAATTCAAGCAGTACTTCTCCCAATAGAATTTCCTTACTTTTGAGGTATACACTATCTTCCTGAAGGACAGCAGGACAGCTGGGGAAGATCTGCCAATTCTTTCCTACAACACAGGCTAGCTGCATCCTCCTCGAGTCCAGCACCGCTGAGCTCAAGGTGCTGCATCAGCTGGCATCTCCCGCTGATGTAAGATTCCTGGAGGCAGAGTTCAATGAAGGCAGCTTCCAAAAAATCTAACATCATACTGAACTTGCAAAGCAATGGCCTCATATATACGGTTTCTTTGAATGACAATTAAGCCCTATTAAATTCAATATAATTTAATTATGAATTTAACAAACTACAGCACCTGTTAAATCCTTACTGACACTCATTAAGCACCTATATTAACTGTTGAAGGTGCTCTCACTACTAAATGTTTTCTGCCTTCTGTCTCACTTAAGCTGCAAGATGAAAGTGTTTTTATTTGTCAATGGAGTTTCTCTTAAGCCTGTCTGTTTCCCTTGGAAAATTTCTTCTCCTCTTCCTTTTTTCATCTTATAAGAGCTATAAATAGTATCCATTCATCCATTATCCAACCTGCTATATCCTAACTGCAGGGTCACGGTGGTCTGCTGGAGCCAATCCCAGCCAACACAGGGCACAAGGCAGGAAACAAACCCTGGGCAGGGCGCCAGCCCCCGCAAGCTATAAATACTATGACTATTTAAATGTCCTGATTTTTAAATGTGTGCTGTTTATTTATTTATTATGTGAGCTATTTATTTACTTTTAACAAATACAAAGCCAGCTATTTATTTTCTTGCAACCAACATGCACTGCTGAAGCTATGATGGTAAAAATAAACTCACTGCTACCTTTGCATCTGGGTAGTTGAATAGAGTTCTAAAGAGTTACCCTTCTAAATGTAAAAAAAATAAAAGATCTACTGAATACTTGTGGTGACCAACAATGAAGCTATAGGATCAAACACTGCATTTTAATGCAGTTTCACGTCCAGATGAAATGCAGCACGAGAGTCTCCATAGTACAAACTACCAACATGGGTGACAGCAGCACGCCATGCTGTGCATCTGTAAAGCAAAGTCTACATCATCAAAAAAAAGGTGTTGTGATTCCTTCTGCTACAATATCAAAAATGGAGTGCAGGCCTTAAAATTTACAAAACCCTGACCTGCCCACTTTAAAGTTTGGGACCACTGAAAAGGTCTCATCTGAGGCAGTCTCACTTAAATCGCATTGTTCCAGCCCAAAAATGGATCTAAGTTAAAAACTTTAAAAAAAGGTAAAAGGGGAAGAGGGAGTATCATTTAAAAGAATCTGGTTTAAATGACAAACCTACAGAAATTCAATAAAAAAATCAAAGATCACAAAAAGGCAAGGCAACAGAAACAAGTTTTGCCTAAAATGCAAACACAAAAAGCACACAATTTTGGAAATCTCAAAAACCAGAAAGAGTACCTTCAAAACAAAGTAGGGTCAAAACCATTACATTCAAGAGAAGAACACATTCATAAAAGATTAAATTCCAAATCAAAAGTGAATTGATGAAAATGCCCCAGCTGCATACTCAAGTGGCTTGGCCTCCATTGGCTCCACATAAAAAAGACAGGGCAAATAGCAACTAAAGCTACTATTAACATAATACATAATTGCACAATAATTAGTAAACATTGCAATATTATATAAATACAAAAGACAAAATTAAACAAAAAAATGAATTAGAAAATATACAAAATAATATAAAAAAACAGATACAGTACTGTTAAATAAAAGAAAACACACTTGAACCAGGGATGAAACATATTAGCTACCAGACAGTGTAGCAGTTTAGTCATTGCCAATGCCAGATGTAGAATATACTGGTTTGGCTTCTTCTGCCACTGCAGCACCCTGTATATCCTCTGCATCTACAGTATTTTAGCTTATAGTAGACCATGTTGTGCCACTATATTTGGGTTTGGTGACTTTTAAGGAGGTTAGCCTTTTGAAGATATACATTATTGTGCTCTTTACTGTGGAAAACGTCTGCAGGAGTATGAAACAGCTGGGTATCTTCAAGAATTCAAAGAATCTACAGAACCGCTGTCAAAGAAGAGGCTGTTTCAAACATCCATGTCTGACTGACAAGAGCAACTCTCCAAATTAGATAAAAAGTAATCCATTATGAAATAATGAGTCCATGATCATCACACAAGACACTGTGAAGTGACAACTTGATGAAGTATCTGTTGTGCATAACATAACAGATTACCGGCTGCATGACTTTCATTCTAGCCCAGTGCATTCATAATAAATGCATTAAATAAAGGGCAAAAGCCTGTCACTAATCTGCCCTACAATTAAAGGAAATGTTATTTTGGTATTAAATGCCTACTGCAGCTGGAAGTTCTGTTTCTTGTGCTTAGGGGCTATTGTACTAAATATGATTGAGTCATTCAGCAACCATTTTTTCATTTAAAAAAGAAGAGTCCACTAAAGTGGCAGATCTTTTTAATAAATTAAGAGTATTAGATTAATAAATTAATACTGATTGTTTGATATGCTTATTCATTATTAATTTATATTTTTTTTAAACTCAGTTTTATTTAGAATTCTTAATTATAGTTCCAGTTTTCCAGTTTTTCATTAGCATCATTGTTACCTTTTTTCATTATTAAATAACCATATTGCTACAAAGAAAAGTGAACATAAACCGTAACATGTCATTAACTTTGCTGTAATTTTGGTTGACAGAAGCATGAAAAGAGCTGCTTCCAAGGAGAAAACTTAGCAGCTGTCTGGCATTTCATTTTAAAGCTTTTCTGCTTAGACATTATGATGAATCATCCATGAAGGATTAGAAATAACATGGACTGCTGAAATAACAGTTTCGATTATCAGCACTATCATGGCCGTCTAAATAGCTTACATATCTTCCTAGTGACAGTGGCAATTTTTTGGTTTTGGTTTTTTAACTTACCTTCAGATATTATAGCAACTTAATTTATGTTGAAACAAACTATCCCATAATGCAGTGATAGTTAATGAGTTGTGGAGTTTGTGAATGCTTTGCTGTGTTCAGTGATGGGATTCTGCACTGTTTAGGGTTTGTTGGTGTCTTTATCCTATTGGTCCAGAATATGCCACATCTCTCGTTCCATAATGAAAAAGGTGGACTCAGAAAGTGGGTGAATTAATTGTTAAAATAATGCAGTATTGTTAAACTTTATTCTATTCAGTGATAATTTTTAATATATTACTTGTTATCATTGTTGTGTAGTAATATAGTGGAAATACTTTGTTGCTGTACTTGAGAATGTTTTGAGAATATTTTTAATTTATTTCACTATAAAAATTTCGGTGTACTTTAACTTTGCTACATTTTCAATTCCAAATTGCTGCTTTTATTACTGTATATTTTGCTAGACACAGTCGTTGCTGCAATATTTAACCAGAAGTCAAACAGACTATGCAGATATGTACAATGCCAATTTCAATCAAATATCTAAAATCAAGGTTTCCTGCTAAAGGGACAACCACTTTGCAAAAAATGTATCTCTCTATATAAAAAATAAATCCTGCAAGAGAAAGACTAGGTAGATAATCTTCACGTGAAGATCATGGAAGACACTTAAAAGAACCACGAGACAAAAGAGATTGGCCACGGAGCGTCTTACGGGGACCTTAAACATAAGACTTTGTGCCAAGAGATTGACCCAGGACCATCTCGAGGGGATGTAGAACAAGAGATTCTTGCAAAACATGCCCTACTTACAACCGATAATAAATATGACTACGGGCAGCAAAACACTCAGTCATGTAAAGGCTTTTAGCACACACAGATCCAGGACTCACAGCGCATATAAAGCATATAAGGACAATACGTTATAGATGAAACGTTGACGATCTAAGCGAAGAAGAAAGAGCAGTGCGAAGAAAAGAGACTCAAAAGCGTTGGAGAGAAAAAAATGCAAAAAAGAAAAAGATAATCTAGGTGCAAATTCAGAAAATAAGGGAAGTAATAATGAGCCGGAACAAGTGGAACTGAAAAAAAAAGCACGTTCAATTGGGCTTAGAATTAAAAGACAAAGTAGAACTTCATTAAGACGTTCAAAAACGTTGGCGCTATGCACATGCAGAGCAGGTTAGAGATTATGAAAGCAGTGGAATTCGAAAGGCTCAAAAAAAGTTGGCATGATACAAATACAGAGAAAATTAAAGAATATGAAAGCAGGAAAATGAGAAAGTATTAAAAAAAAAAAAGTAAAGATCGCAGTAGCGCAAACAAATGGAAATTATTACTCGAAAAAAGGGAAAATAATCACCATGGACCAGATGTCATTGAAAAAAAGCAGGACAAAGCAAGGTCAGAAATAAAAGACAAAGAGGACAAAAAAAAGTAAAATGTCATAAAGAGGTTATAAAACAAGGGGGCCAAACACACGCAGAGCAGGTTAGAGATAATGAAAATATTGGAATTCAAAAGACTCAAAAAAAACGTAGGCGCGATACACCTGCTGAGCAAGATACAGAATATGAAAGCACAAAAAAGCGAAAGTGCCAAAAAAAAGAAATAGAAATTATTATTCGGAGAAATAATGAAAAGGCGAATAAAGATTGAATATATGGACATAGGTGATATGTCCAATGTATGTAAATATTGTAAGGCTTTGAAGTTTAAGTCAGAGAATTTTAAAAACGGGGTTTACCTCACATGCATTTATTGGTTACTTTGCAAAAAAAGTTAGTAACTGATGATGATGTAGATAGTTTTGTTTGTGCTGAAATTCCAACGCTTCAATCAAGGCTCCTCTTAATCTCCTTTTGCTTGATAAGTAATGTTGTTATTTTTAGTCTAATTGTTAATTTTCATGTAGTTCAATGTTATTTGAACAAAAATGGGGGTTATTTTGGGGTGAGAGAATGCTTAAAAATGTTTTCCATTTAAATTAATTATAGTGAAGTTATAAAAATTCACTTCATGAAGGGGATTTCATTAATAGATAATCTTCTTCCTATTGCAGGAAGCATGTACATCTCTTCCAGCCCAGAGCCCAGCCCAGTGAATTAAGATGTCCACTCATGTTGAATGGCACATCTTCAAGTTGCAGATACTTGGGTCATAATTTAGTTATTGTAATAGAACTCACACACATAAAGAAGATATCCTGAATTAAGTTTGTAAGAACTTTGTTTGAATACACACATACACACACAGTATATGCATATACACATTAACACTATGCACATTAACACTATGCACATTAACATAGGGAAACACCCAGTTATCAAATTGAGCACAATGGTACAGTAGTAAATCTGTCTGTTTTGATCATGCTGTGTATTTATTAACCTCTGTTCAGCTGATATGCCAGCATCTTTCTTTATGCTTCTCATGTGCCTTTATTATACATTGTAACCCTCTTGTTGATGGTCAATGATATCACACCTGGGATCAGACTCTGGAAGTTTTGGCATTTTATGTATATAAATATACTAGCTGTACTACCCAGCTTTCCCCTGGAAAATTCCTGAAGACAATGGACTTCAATGGAACTCTTGGTTAAATGGATGTATCAGATGTACTATGCAGCTAACTCAGGACGTTTTCATGCACAATATTTGTGTTTTCTTTTTTTTGACAAGAAGTTAATATTATTAGTTCACTGGAGCTCCATACTCCTGAATATATATAAATTGCATGTGAGCAAACATTCCTGCCATTGATCAATTGTTGCTTTTCCTAGTGACTGGCCTTGGCTTTTATTAATGGTCACTGCAAAACGCAATTGTAGAGTAAGCTGTATTTTTTTTAATTGAAATGGGTAATCAATAAGGACAATGGAATTTTGGGAGTTTTTACTTCTATTATTATTATATTTATTATTTCCATTTGTTTACAGTATTACCTCAAGCATTACCTTTGGTATTTTTCATCAGTTGTATGATTTTTTTTTTTTCCCTAACCATTTGTTGTGGCAAACTGGAGATTATCCTGGTAACAGTGACCATGCAGAAACCATTTCTAGAGAGGGCACCAGTCTATTACAAGGCCTATTCATGCTCAAATGCATGTTTACATTGCGATAGGGCTATTTTAGACTCATCAGTTAACCTGATATACACACCTTTGAAGACATAGGAGATATAATACTTTAAAACTTAAAAGCTTGACTACAGAGCAAGTTGTTCAGTAGCTAGTTATTTAGAGGATCTTAGTCTTTCCTACGCCCCTTCTTTTCTGCCCACTCTCTATTAATGAA
Organism: Polypterus senegalus; assembly: GCF_016835505.1. Classification (NCBI taxonomy): domain Eukaryota; kingdom Metazoa; phylum Chordata; class Cladistia; order Polypteriformes; family Polypteridae; genus Polypterus; species Polypterus senegalus. Next base: position 99,943,975 of record NC_053163.1, on the reverse strand, counting down.
TGGCTTTTGGTGATACCATCTCCTTGTCACATCAGATTTCAATCTAGACTCTTTTCACATACAAGCGTAAAGAGCTCTTAACATTCATTTGAACAGCTGACTTTCTCAGTGAGTTTAAGAAGCAATCGACAGCTTTCCTATTTGGTGAATATGTTCCTAACTCCTGATGGTTTTTATGTCAGGTTCTTGTGTAGTTAAAGTAAGGTCAACCAGTCTTGTGCTTTAATGTGTTTAATGGCTACTTACTTCTAAGGTCTAGAGTACTTTTCATTTGTTTTGGTCAATTTTCGCATCCTAGTCTTGTAATGCTTTTTCACAACTGATGCTGACTCTGTTTTGCGTATGTCACTTGTGGGTTTCTGTGAATAAAGGCATCTACTAAATGAATAAATGTAAAATATAAATACAAAATACCAAAAAAATCGCATTGATACATGGGGGAAATGTATAAATTCCACAGAGAACATCATAAAAGTGAGACTTGAACTCAGAATGTTAAATCCCTTTAGTAGCAGTGCTACCTAACATGCTGCCCTCAAACATATTTTATTAAAATGATAATTTTAATAATTTTTTCTTCTTAAATGTTTTAGCTTCATAGTAATATTCCATATAGTCTGTTAATGTCTTGGCACATCCAAAACAAATTATTATAATCAGGGCAGCATAATTACTACCTATTGTTTATTTAATGAAAAGCATTACTGATTAATAAGCAAATCTAAATAGGCGACACAAGATCACCTAAACCCAGCATTTCTATTTTTAAAACGTGTTTGTCAGTTACATTCTTCCGTTATTTGGTAGTTTTCTCCTTTATGTATTGTGGGTTGCTAAACGCACTGTTTTCAACATACAGTATATAGTACTATAGATGTAGTGATGTAGTGGTTAATAGTAATTTACACTGCCAGCATCCAGAGTTCAAATTTATTTTGGAATTCTCTTTTTCAGAATGTTTCATGTTGTCCTTATGCCTTGTGTATATTAGAATGGTTTTTAATATAATGTGGCAGTCAGCTCTTTGTTTCCTATTTATGTAAATGTTCTAAATATTGTAAAGCTGTGTAAGCCAGCAGGAACTCATATGTATGTGCTTACACATATATATTTAAAAGTCAGTTACTGTTTTTGAATGTGACTAAACCTGGTCCCTGATGATACAGAAATAGATTCTAGTACCTTACTGGAGCAGAAGGATTTAATTTTATACCTCAGAATATGAAAAAGTTTATTCACTTTCAGAGACATTGACACATGACTCAGAAAACAAGCATTATATCCATTCACTGCCAGCAATGATTTAGAAGCAAACATATCTGTCATAGAAACTTTATTTCTTAAGAGAAAGAAAATGATAGAATGAGGATATCATTTTCTCCACTTGTATCAAAATCAGCCTTCCTAATTTTTTGATTGGAAAGTGGAATTTAAGAACAAAAAATTTTTACAAGTCTCACAAAAAAATCAAAGCAAATTCCCAGTTTGGCTAGTGAATAAGAAATAAACATTTTAATGTTAAATCCAATATTTACATCATCAGGCATGCATTTCCAAACAAATGAGGCACTGTGTATTTCCAACATGTAGTATTTTCCTTTACCTCCTTTGTTGTACCTTGTTTTTTGCCAAACCCAAAGCCATTTGTCATAGATTCTATGTCCAACTCTGGCATCTCCATAATACAGATCAAGTCTGCCTTTATGCCTTTTAGTCTCCTTTTAACCATTGTTACTCTCTTTAATATTTTTCCTGTTGTTGCCTTCCTTCTCTCAAGTCTTCTGCAATACCTATTTTGCTGTGCCACGCAATGTCCTTCTCCATTTTTTTATTGTATAGAATGTTCAGTAATGAGACTAAGACTACTTCACTGCTAACATTAAGACACTCTTTAACAAAGCAGCTAGCAAAACCATGACAGGATGTGAATCTGAGACCTTGACAAGCATGCAGCCAATTAGTCATGAAATATGTTAAGGAATGTAAGTAATGGCATATTCTGTATAAAAAAAGTCTAAGCTGTTGTATATCTGGATATTTCCCATCGCATATCAGATAGTTGAGGAACATGACCAAAAATATGTGTTGTCAGCAACTGAAAGATACAGACCTGATTTTGTGTAAGGTAAAAATAACAGGAAATGCACATAAACACAGTACCAAATTTGAATTAGCATACTAATCAAACTTCTCACTTACAAATTTTGTATTGCTTTATGTGTTTTAAACATATATTAAAATATATTAAAATATATTTGGATGATAAAATCAATAATAATAATAATAATACACCAGGCAGCATGGTGGCGCAGTGGTAGCGCTGCTGCCTCGCAGTAAGGAGACCTGGGTTCACTTCCCAGGTCCTCCCTGCGTGGAGTTTGCATGTTCTCCCCGTGTCTGCGTGGGTTTCCTTCAGGTGCTCTGGTTTACTCCCTCAGTCCTGGGTGTGTATGTGTGTACCCTGCGGTGGGCTGGCACCCTGCCTGGTGTTTGTTCCTGCCTTGTGCCCTGGGATTGGCTCCAGCGGACCCCCATGACCATGTGTTAGGATATAGTGGGTTGGACAATGACTGACTGAAATAATACACCTATAAATTGGGTGTAAAGGCTTTATCTTTCAAACCGCTATTCGATGCCTCCTATTCACCTCCTTTTTCACTGTCACCTAGTGAATCCAGCCTCAGGAAAGCTCTGACAGAAAGTGGATTTTAAAGCATACTTTGTGTCAATCTAGCGCTGGGTCATGCACATACAAAATTCAGGGAATACTTAATCCCTGAGTCTCTTTTTATATTTAAATAGTCAGATATCTTCTATTGCCTGGAATAATGTCATATATGCTCTGCAGGTAACAACGTGGCTTTGTATGTTTATTATGTATGTCTTTATTTAAACTTCTTGTTTCATAGTAATTTGTTTTTGAGCTCATCAAGGTCCTAATTCATATTACCATAAGGAGAATGATGTTGATTGCAGTCATTCTCATTTTGTTTCCAATCTTTTTATGATATACATTAGAACATTAGAACAAACTTGATGAGACAGCTGTGTCCTTGTGTTCTCTGTTGAAGAATTTATTTAAACATAATAGCAGTGATTCATAATTCATAATTATTGCAAATGTCTATAGTGGATTAAACTAGGGAATGCAGGGAGCAGGGAATTTAGGACAAGACAGAATTTGAACTTCACACAAAGTGATGGACAGTAGTATGAATGTAAATAGACAAAAAATCTTTGACGTTTTTATTCCACAGTTTAAAAGGCAAAGTAAGTAATACATTCAAAATTGCTTGCCTTAATCCTGCAAATATGAAGAATAAACTGAGTGAACTGGAGTTATATGTAGCTGCACATAATTACCATATTGTAGCTAAAATAGAAACCAGGCTAATCAATGGAGATTTGAATCAGTGCATTTTTTAGGAAAGATAGGCAAAACCAAAAAGATGGAGAAGTTGGCATTTAGGTAAAGCAGTATTTGAATGCATGTCTTCTTCATTTAGGTGATGAGACACATCTTAGTGAGGGACTTTGGATTTAAATGGAAAGAGTTAAGAATAAATTATACACAGAACAATCTATACTGTATATGCATGCAGTATTGAAAACGTCAAGAGAAGAGCAATCAGGCTGGTTCTGAGACTGCAAGGTATGAGATATTAGGAAAGACTAAAGGAGTTTAACCTTTGGAACTTAAGCAAACAGTGATTAAAAGGGGACATGATTGAAGTTTATAAAATTATGAAAGTAATTACTACAATGGATCCATACTGTTAATTAACATGCCGTTCTTCAATAAGAATTGGAACAGAGATGGAAATGTGTTATGGGTATTTCACACAAATACTAAAAAGTTTTTCTCCACACAGAAAACAATAGACACATGGAATAAATTACCAAATATTGTGGTAGAATTTAGGCCTTTAGGTACCTTCTAAAGACAACTTAATGTTAATTTTAAAAAATTGAATGGCCTGTTCTTATCATCTAACATGTACAGTTTGACTTTAATACTGGAAAACCTGGACAAAGCAAACTTTTCGAGCGAAAAAAAAAATACTTGACTACAAAGTCTAAGTCAAATTAATTAAACAGCAAGAATGGTGGTAACAATGCAAAATCATACCCAAAATTCACAAGACCCAAAACTCGCAAGACTGTGACACTGCAAGTCACATACCTGCCTACATGCTTTAAAAAGCACTGCCATCAAAACATGTGCTGTTTCTGAATACACGTCTGTAAAAGCCAATCTTAGAAAGTTAAAGTTTTGAGTTAAACTCATATTAATGTTTGCTTAATTTGAATAGAATGTACATTTCTTTCATTGTCATAACTTATGGTATAGTCTTTTTCCCCTGTAAGTTAGTAAGAGACAGTACCTTCTTACTATAACTGAGTAACAGTGTAATAATAATAAGCTTAGTTGTTGTTTAGAACAGGTCCCAGTACATAGGGACTTAAAAGATTCTTTTCAACTTAGAAATGGGATAAGCATACAGTTTTCTGACCATTTAGAAATGGTTCTAAAATGTTTTGAAATGGTTCAGAAATATTAAGTAAATAATAACGATTTGAGATGCAACAAGATTAAGCTTAGAACTGAACTTTTCTTAACATTAATTTTTCCTTTTTTGCTATTTTAATTTTCTTTTTTTGTGTGAACCATTTTACTTTGCAACTTAGCTAAACTTTTAAAAACTAAGATATTTTGTCTGTGGAATAATCTTTTCACGTCAGGCTTTTTGTTGAATCCCATTTTTTGAGTTGAAGCTGCTGAACTTTGGTAATTTTGGGAAAACGCAGCTACAACATCAATTGATTGGGAACAACTAATGTACTTAATAATAAGTAATAAGTGAATGTTTTGTGTGTGTCAGTTAAATGTTGACAAGTCAGTAATTGAAATTACTCATAGTTGTTCAACTTAGAATAAACAGTATAAATAAGAATATGTCAAGATATTTTATATACATTTAAAAAAAAAACTAAAAACTGCAAAATTTACTGGATGGTATACAGTGCCATAGTCTCCCACAATCAGATTTGTTCTTAAAATAAAATGCAACAATTACCAATAAAGGATTATTTAAAGTATAATATAAATTATGCATTTTAATACTAATTAGAGTTACTTTCTAGAAATTTACAGTCATGAAGTATTCTATTATTTCAGTTTATTTCTTAAACATTTCAATATAAATTAAAAAGGTGTAATATAATTTAACCTCTTAGTATTTACTTATGTTTTTAAAGCAAATCTACTTAAATAATTTTTTCAGCTTGGTATTTTCTTTGTTGCATGTTTTGTGTCTTCATTGATGACAAAACCATGCTATATTTGTCTTTTCAAATTATAGTGCTGTTGTGCCAATTTAGACAATTAAACTCTATTTCTGAGGAAACTTATTTTATTATACACATGTAAAAGTCTTGTCCCATATACAGGTTTACCAGAATGAGGACAAAAAATCCTTGTGTTTTCAAAGATCTAAACATCAATATTTAATTACAGTGCAATGATTTGATTCCGATATTAATCACGTCTAATTCTAATTGATTTTAATACAAGCTTAAGGGCAGCAATTAGATTCCTAATCAACGGTATTTAAGATACTACCAAAATAATATGCTAATTGGTGCAACAAATGTGGGAAATACAATATATTGATTGCAAAATAGCATAGAATACCAAGCCTTACTTAACCATTTGTTATTTTGGGTCACTGCTCCTGGTACTGTAAGATAAAAGAAGAAGAAGCTAGCTCATTTCTTTCTAGGATGTTACCCATAATGCAGTTCGACAAATGTATTACATTGTTCTCAATCAGTCTTTCCCTCTTTTGTTTGAATAAACATCCTTCACTTGGCTTATCCTCCCATATTGTTACACTTAATTCAGGTTGGTGACAGCCCTGAACAAGCATTTGTTATGCAGAGAAACAAAGAATTGAAGTTTAGCCTTCACAATAGAGAGACAAAGACTAATGTGCTTGATTCATTGAAGAGAAGCTTAGAGATGAAAAATGAATGTTAAAGGTGTTATTTTTGCCTTGAAGTCCACCAAGGCATTTAAAGAACAAGATAAAATGGGGCTGAGTTTTCAGATATATGACCAGACCCATTGTTCCTTGCTTGGATGGCCTCTTACTTGGACATTCCATTGTATATGCTAGTTGTGCTTTGTCCTCACTTTGTCTGTACTAGACAAAAATAAAACTTTGTCATTATATTTGTTTCAAGTTATTCAAAAAGCAAAAGCACCTTTTAAGAATTACTTCTTCTGCATAATTTCTAATCAATTTTTGCAATAACCTTGAATGGACTGTTAAATGAGGATTTTAAAGCAGATCGCTACTGCCGGCCTGATAAAGATGACCACCCATCTGCGTCAGACAGCTACTAAACTGTCTTTATCTTGGCAGGGGAAACTGTGCTCAGCCGGACTTACATCTGCTCTGCTCTGATGTCCAAGTTGCAAAGGGTGAGAAATTGACTCATCTGGAAAGAAGAAACTCTTTTGGATAATACTAGGTTTGCTTTCCAACAAACTAGACGGCATCATGAATAACATTAATAATAATGTGAATATGAAAAAAAAAAAACAATCAATACTTAATTTGTTTGTAAACAGTTATTATTTATTAAAAACAACAACAACCCAAGCTTTTTTATTTTCTATTTCAATTTTTAGAAGAGTTATTGATAACCTTTATGGGGAATGAGATTAGTGTATATACCAAAATGAATTCTCCTAATTATAAAAGAATGAGAATTAATGTATTTTATAAAGAAAAAAAGAGTACTCGGCAGAAAGCCATTGCAGTGGGAACACATCTTTATTAGACTGTGCTTATAGAATAATGTAATATAGAAAGTGTGTGAAACTACTACCTTAAACATAAGTGCTAGCAAAATCAAACATAGTGAAATTTACCAGATTCAAAAATGATTTAAAATCTGCATTGCAACTACGATACATGTAACTTGACTGGAAAGCAAACATGTAGAACAAATTGTTAATTAACCTAGCCATTCAAATATAAAATACAGTATAAACAGAACAACAGTTTGAAAAAAATTAACATAGTGGGTCTCTTACAATAAGCCTTTTAATTTATTTTTCTATATACTGTATTTTATTTTCTTACAAAGTGCACCCTGCTTGTAGACCGAATGCATAATTCTTGGCAGATTTCACAGATTCTGCAACAGTCACACTGTTCCTGGAAAACTGACTCCCGCCAGCAAAGCAAGCTGGTACAGAATTTTCCATAAGGAGAAAAATACTGGCTCAACTGATTTATCAGTATTTAACATGGGTACAGAAATCTCAGAAAAAAACTGCATGATGGCACTTTGCTAAAATTTCTTTTTACCTTTTTAGAACTGGAAAGAATATTGAGGGAGCAGAGGTCAAGAATCAGTCATTTCTGATTATTTCTAATCAATCGACTATTAGTAATTCATTTTATATTCAACACATTTACAAAAAAAATTGAGTGTATTGGAGAAGCATAATAATAATAATAATAATAAAACACATTTGAAATGCAAACTGTTGTATCCATATAAACTGTTAATTTAAAATGAAATAAAACTATTAATTCATATGAATGCTATGACCAAAATACAAGTGCAGCATGAAGCAACTTTTTAAGGTTGAAATGGATTACTCAGTTGGCAAGGGGTTGTATGGAGCAGAAAGGACATACAGACAACAAAAAAACAGATAAGAAAAAGACAGTGACTACATAGAGAGACATAGCAAAATGGCAAATGGCAAATAAAGAACACCTGAGGACAACAGATACTCTGTGAAAGATTGGAAGAAGAACCGCAAATTTCTTACAAGAGACAGGCCTTATGGCAGGACACTGAGGTCTGTTTAAAATAAAGGCACACAGTCTTGGGATAACTGCTGTAGGCCTTAAGGAGAAGTGAATCTGCACCTCTATAGGGTAATCCTGGCTCCTGAGAGGATTGCAAATACAGCCTTGAAGTTACCAAGACCTGGTACATCAATTGTTGCTCATTGTCAGTGCCGAATAGAGTATGGAATTGGAAGGTTTATTTGGGCAAGAACTTCTGGCAAGAAAAATGAAATTTCAGATAAGAAATAGAAACAGAGAACAAACAACAACAGAGAAACAAAATAAAACTTCTAGTGATGCTTTGGAGTTGAAAAAATTATAGAAGCTATCCCAAAAGACAATTGGGGCAAAAGTGCTTACAGGGCATGTAAAATGAGGCTCTAGGCTTAAATCTTTAATGTTTGTTTATAACTTTTGATTTGCCTTTTTCATTCCATTGTGTTTATTTTATTCATATATTTCACTGTTTTTTTGTTTTTAACTCATTGTGATTCTTCTCTTCTTGGCTGAAGCCTCCCACTTGAAATACTCTTTCATTCAATTGTTATTGTGAAACCAGCCAAGTCCATGTCTAAATGTCATGGGGGGGATACATATATTTTAGTGGCACTGGGCACCGAACGAGAAACAGCCCTGAACAGGACACCACAATATCACCTGCAATATTCTTTTGGCCATATTAAATGGGATATCCGTTTAATGTTCTTAAAAAGCAATTTCTTCAAAGCCTAGTGTAGTGGCTGCTGACAAACAATGTTTCACATTTTCTCAAAATAGAAAGAAATTTCAGTAAACATTTTCACTTTGCTTTTTTGCTTGCCCAGGAATGTCTCTATCAATTTATCATTTTTATAAAGATTAGATTAGAACTCCTGTGTGCAAACTGGCTGTCAAAATGCTATCAACAGAGCTACAAAATGCATGATGTAGTAAACTGTTTCACTCACTGTTACATGACCTTGTAAGTGAATGCTGTCATCGCTGCAACTCCACAAAACAGTAGTCACTTTATTCAGGACATTCAAAAGTCTTCCCCTATTTGTTGCAAATGATGGCTTATTGTGGACTTGTAAGTATAACATATAAAGTGTCTAGATTACATTGTTATTATGTAATACTTAATGTTATTATTATGGAAAGTCACATTCTTAGGTATGGGGATCTTGCTTTTACACTGTGAAAGATAGTTTTCAATAATAGTGACAAATACTAACCACTAAATACTAATCACTAAATACTAACCACTAAATGCTAATGACAAGGTCTGTTTAAAATGTCTTACATATGTCTCTTTGGGGTCTTCTAAGGTGTTTCACATAAATCTTGTGGTTGTGACAGAGGGAAAGAGAGAACTGAACATTTATTACTAGTAGCAGAAGCCATTAAGTATGGAAACAACTATTCATAGTCACAAAATATCCAGAGATAATGGAATGATACTCCATCTATCCAGTGGTGCTTAAATAGTTTCAGACCCCATTGATCCTACTCAATTGAGTGGGTACAGTAAATGGATTATTGATTAGAAAATACCAGTAAAAGGTATTTTTGCTCAAAATGTTTTTAATGTTTTGAAAAAAAAAAAGCTTCTAATGTTTTTGTTAACGTGAGGAGTGTGCAGATAAATGCAACCATACTGACAGCCTTCTCTCTCTCTCTGTATGACTAGACTTAAATACCAAAGATCAAACACCTTGTAATAAAAATTAGAGAAATACTACATTAAAACTCTCACACAGCACTCTCAAAGCACACAGTAAAACACAAACTATTGATAAAGACCACTTTGTTTTCTTTTTTTCTGTTAATTGATTTAGGTGTCTCTTTAAGTGCCTTATAAAACAAGCAATAATGAGGTGCCATTGTTTTATTAATAATAATCACCTTTTGTAGAAATGTGCTCAAGCATTGTCTGTTTTAATTAAATTCTGCACCACATGCAAACAAGTATGGTTCATATAATTAAACCAGCCTACAGAGTTTACAGAGTTATAATTTACAAAAAAATCTGCTAAAGACAGAATTCACTGAGATCACTCCACTTCAAGATATACAGTGCCTTTAGAAAGTATTCAGACCCCACTACTTTTTGTTATATTACAACATTATGCTAAAATCTTTTACATTTGTTTTTTCCTTTCTCAAGCAATGCTCAATACCCCAGAATGAAAAAGCAAAGCAAGATTTTATCAATTTTAGTAAATGTACTAAAATGTATAATTGAAATATCATATTGACACAAGTGTTGAGACCCTTTGAACAGTACTTAGTTGGCAGCGATTACAGCCTGGAGTCTTCTTGGCTATGATGCGAAAAGCTTCACACTCCTGAATTTAGGGGATTTTCATTCTTCTTTGCAGATCCTCTCAGGCTCTGTCAGGCTGGATGGAGACTTTCAGTTGACAGCCTTTTTCAGGTCCCTCCAGAGATGTTCAGTTGGGTTCAAGTCTGGGCAACTCAAGGACATTCACAGAGTTGAACCTACAGTAAGTCACTCCTGTGTTGTTGTTGCTTTGGGCTTGGGTCATTGTGCTTTTGGAAGGTAAACCTTTAGTTGTTTTGTTCCATTCTGGAACAAGTTTTCATTAAGGATATACAGTATCTGTACTTTGCTCCATTCACCTTTCCCTTAACCCTGACAACCCACCAGTCCCTGCCACTAAAAAAAAACCACAAAGCACTATGGTTCCAACACCATGTTTCAATGCTGGAATGGTGATGCTTAGGCGATGAACGGTGCCTGGTTCCCTCCATACGTGATGCTTAGAATTGAGGCCATATATTTCAATCTTGGCTTCTTCAGACCAGAGAACATTGTTTCTCACAGTCCAAGAGTTCTTTAGAAACCTTTTTTTTTTTTTGCAAACTCCAAACAAGCTTTCCTCTGTTGCCTTAGCCATAAAGCCAAGATCAGTGGAGCGATTGCAGTTATATGTAAAAACATAAACATATGAGAATTCAACCAAAGTTATAGTGTGTTTTTTTCTAGAAAAGGCAGTATGGCCACTCATAAAATATGTAAGTTTAATCTCTACAAAACAAAACCTACAGTGCCTGTTGGAATCAAAAAGAGCTCCAGTTCACCAGCGTTACTGGTGCCATGGCTGTTCCACTCCAACTTAAATGCTTTTAAAACAATAAAGCATAACAAGCGCAGAAGGAATAACGAATGTGCATCTTTCTTTTCTCCAGGCTAGAAGCCCATGGTGCATAGAGTGTCTCTTATCAGCTTGACTACTGCCCAGATGGCTACATTTCCCCTTGGCAAGATGTCCTTTGCCACTTCATCTGTTTACCAGTGTATTCTTTGAATTTAATTTTCTTCCAGCGCTCTTTGTGTATGTGTATGCTGTATAGTTACTGTTAAAAAATAAATCTATGCATAAAAAATAGAAGAATCTCAAATAACTACTTTAGCACATGCTTTTAATTCAAGCGTGCCTAGAAAAAAAGAGAAACAGATCAGCTCTGTGAATGAAAAAGTAGCCAAACCAGTAAACACTGAAAAGCCTTTGGCTTTGAATACTGATATTAGCAGGCTATGTGTTTGGGTAATCACACATCTGTCCATCATGATTTGTATATAATGTCAAAATGCATTTTTAATATTCCTGAAAAAATGCATACAGTATGTTGCAACAACCACCTCTTCTATTAAAGAAACTAAAACACCAATGAAAGCCACAAAAGTAACAAAGGACACTGAAAATGATGGTGAAAACAAATAGCCAGTGCTTCACACCTCAAGTAAGGCTTTTTATGTATGAACACAAGTTTTTACTTGTCTTTTTACTTTATCTGAAAAGAAAACCTTGCCAAATGTAATGTTGATCTACAGGAGACATTTTATGGTCTTTTTATATATACTATAAAAAGAAATAAAAAGATTAACCGAATTGTTTCATTGGAAATAAACACAAGTAGTCCAAGGTGAATGAATAAAATTTGGGCCAAAAATGCAAACAGTGCATAATAATGTGATGTAATCACTACATGAATGTGTGGGAGTAAGAGGTCACACTTTAGTTTATATCTCTTTATTTATAGTCTATTTCATCTGTAAGTGCCTTTATAATTTCAGCATAATTACACATTGTTGCACTTAGTGGGTAATGAGAACAAGAGTAAAGAAGGCATTTCTCATATTTATGCCACACTAGATTTACCCATATGGTTATACAGTTTATACATCTATTGTAGCACACTGTCACTCTAATGGAGCACTACAGTGTTAATGTGTGTAATTACAAAATGTAATATATGTGCAAGCTACAGTGTGAAAAAAAATAAAGATTAAAGGAATGAGTGGCTGAAAAAAATAATGAAAATAGCCAAAGACTGAAGAAAGGCTAAGTTCTAAGTGGATAAAGGTGTCTATACTAGGGCTAATGCTGATTCCAGACACATGGTTTTAAAGACATACTGTACCAAGAAAAGATAAATAAACATGGAAAACTTGTCTTATTAATGGCATCCATGCACTTCTGTGAGAAAATTCACCACTTATCCAAGAAATCTGTTGCAATTACAAATGCTTAGATATTCAAATGTTTATTTCTTTTGCTTGTATTGGAACAACAAAAAAGCAGAGAAGAAAAGTCAAATCTGATATAATTCCATAGTGAACCGCCCAGAAATGGACTGGTCAGAATTATTGGCTCCCTCAACTTAATGTATGGTTGCACACCTTTTGGAAACAATAACTGAAATCAACTGCTTCTTGTAACCATGATTTCATCTCAATTACACCACTCTTGTCTTAGCAACTGCTCCAGGTCTCTCAGATTTGAAGGGTGCCTTCTCCCAACTACACTTTTGAGATCACTGCACAGGTATTCTATGGGATTTAGATTTGGACTCATTGTTGGCCCCTTCAGAACTCTCCAGCACTTTGTGTTAAACCATTTCTGGGTGCTTTATGAAACACTGAAGTATGTTTTGGGTCATTGTCCTGCTGGAAGACCCATGAGCTTTCTGACACTGGGCACTACTTTGCGATTCAAAATTCTTTGGTAGTCTTCAGATTTCATGATACCATGCACACAGGCATCCAGTGCAAGAAGCAGTAAGTAATCCAAAAATATGTGAACCTCCACTATGTTTGACCATAGGGACTGTGTTCTCTTCCTTGTAGGCCTCATTTTCATTTTCTGTAAAAGGTACAATGATGTGCTTTACCAGAAAGCTGTATTTTGGTCTCATATGTCCACAGGAAATTCTCCCAGAAGGATGTTGCCTTCTTCAGGAAAGTTTTGGCAAACTCCAGTCTGGATTTTTATGTCTCCTTGTCAGCAGTGGGATTCTCCTGGGTCTCCTAACATAACATCCCATTTTGTTCAGATGGTGATGGACAGTGCAAGCTGACACTATTGTACCTGTGTCTGCAGGTCAGCTTGAATTTGATTGGAAGCTGATAGAGGTTCTTTAAGTACCACTTGAACAATTGTTGCAATCTTCCATCAATGTTTCTGTTCCTTCCATATCCAGTAAGGTTAGCTATGGTGCCTTGGGCTGTAAACCTCTTTACACATTGCACCCAGTCTACAAAGGATCATTAAAATGTTAGGAGATGGACGAGATTGTCCATGCATTCCACCACTTTGGTCCTAATATCTTCAGACAATTCTTTGCTCTTCTTTCTTTTCTTCATCCTCAATATGGCACACATAGGCACAAAGAGTGAGTCAACTTATTTCCATTTATACTGGTTGCAAGTGTGATTTTTATATTGCCAGCACCTGTTATTTACTACAGGTGAATTTTAATTACAATTTAAAAGAGCATTACATTATTGAAATCCAATTATTTCTTACAATTTTGAATAGGTACTAATAATTTTGTCCAGTCGATTTCTGGAGTTCTGTTATTATATCGGATTTGACTTTTTTCTCTGCTATTTTGTACTGTTCAATGCAAATAAAATGAATACACATATGAATAGCAAAGCATTTATAATTGCAACTATTTTTAATTATATGCATTATTGCCATGTACATGTTTATTTGAAAAAGAACCAGTAATCATGTATTATTCAATTATTTTTAATTAGTTTGTATAAAAAACCTAATTGCTTATAGGATTGTTTCAGAATTTGTTCAATCCAATTTAGGTTTGTTGAGAACAAATTCTGTCCTGGCAGTATTGAAGTCAAGGCAGGAACAAACTCTGGATAAGGTTCAGTCCATTTTGAGGAATGATCACACACACAAGGCCAGTTTACAGGCACCGGATGACTTAACATTGGGACCAGGCAAACTAGGAGGAACCCAATCGCAGAACAGTTTCTGGAGCGGTGGCATTTCTTCAAAATACACATGCGCAAGATACCCAAGAACCCTAGTTCTTTGATTTAACAGTCAGATATGAAATACACAAAGCCACATGGGGACCCCAGCTGGCACTTGTTAACATGCATGACTTTGTGATGTGAGTGGGAAATCAGAAAACCAAGAGGAAAGCCTACAATGAAATTAAGAAAATGTGCATATTCCACATAGGTATTAACAGTGCTGGGAACTACTCCTATATTACTGGAACTTCTAAAAAGCCACTGCGCCACAATACTGATCTATTTATTATATGTATAAAATATTTTAAATATACCCTATCCTTAAAAACAGAGATAATTAAATAACTTTGCAGTAATGAATAGTTGCAGTGTAAGTAAATAGGTATATACAGAGTAATTACTACATAAATTCTACAGTTGGAAATCGAGGAAACAGAGAACATGGAATTGTTTCAAAGAAACAGAATTTATTGGCAATAAACTCACCTCAAAAAATGGATTTCTACAGAGATTATATTAACACTAAAATCATGCATAGGTAAAGCTATGTTTTTAATCAACAATATGAGGCTCTGAAACCTGTTCCATGAACGATACATAGTGAAAGAAAATCAATACTTATGAAATGTAGTGCTAGAGGAGATTAATGTAATCTTCTTACAGCATTCTCTAAGCAGTTCTCTTTTTGCCACTTTTTTGCTTTCTCACCAACAAATGGGATCAGTATTATGGATCCATTTTTGTTTGGTAATTAGCCAGACTTTATAACTGAACCTCAGAAGCTGTTCATTGCTTAGACTAGAAGACTTTTATAGGATCTTATTTCCTATTATTTTTGCTGCATCTCACAATTATAATCTTTGCACTTATTACATGAGGAGAATTTGGTTTAGTCTTATATAAGAAGTAATGATGAGCGAACTCTGAAGTTTGCTTTGCTGTAAATTTGGTCAAATCACAGAAATGTATATTGAAGAACTTCGCCAAACTCTGCTCCTACAAACTTTGTTTTTTGGTTGCCACTAGGGACCCGCATGGGAATTGTTAAAGCTTTTTTCCCTGCAGAAGGGTATTTTTACTTTTTTTAACGGAACACACAGGAGCAAAAGTAGCTGAGAGTTTATGGAAGCATTTTGAAAAGTTACTTGAATTGAAAATTAGTGTCAGTAAGGCTAGTTGGGGTGGGGCAGAAAGGGATACTTAAACTGGCACTTCTATAAGCAAATAACCAGCATTGTAGCAGCAAATAGTTTAAAGTAAAAGCAGTTACTTAGTTAGAAGAAAGACTACTTGATCAGAGCACCATATATAGTAGCAAGTTAGCTTTTGTAGAAAATGAGGACAAACATGTTCATTGTGCAAAAGTCAGAGCACGCTGTTTATTGCATCATGCTCACAGGTTATGTATGTGTGAGTGTGCGCACATGTTGTTTTCTGTATCCGATACGCGGAAAACGCTGTACTTTCTGGAGTCTGCACGCACTCGCATTTATTCCATTGTTTGTTGACTTTGTGTGCGTCTGTTTGATTTTTGATTTGCTATTTATTTTAATAGAAAAAATTTTCTGCAAGTAATGGTAAAGCTTGTAACGTTGTTTTACTAACAAGTTCAGACAACCCTTTATGTCAAAGTGTGTTCAGTTTAACGTTCAAAATTGTATAAGTACTGTGGCAGTAGGTGGCGCTAGTGCTCCCTTGAACCCTCAGGGATGACTCCAGACACCGGGTAAAAGTCCAAGACTTTTTATTCTTTTTCACCGTGCACAAATCACCTTCAACACTACTCATAAACTATTAAATCCAACAAATAAACACAATATTCTCTCTCCTCCTCGCGCAGACACTTTGCTCCTCTCCTACCCAGCACAGCTCAGTGTCTGGACTGGCCCATAGTTCCTTTATAGCCCCTGACCCAGAGGTGTTCCTCTCCAATCAGACCACAGTTCCTTATTCCTTCCGGGTCAGGGCAAACAGTCCTGTTCTTCACCCTGGGAGCACATCATTCCTTCCCGTCACGTTACCGTGACGTACTCCCGGGTTATAGGGCACACAAGAGCCCATGAGCCCCCCTACAGCAACTCCTGGTGGCCCCCAAGGTATCCAGCAGGGCTGTGTAAAAACACTACATAGTCCATAAGGCCCTGCTGGAACTCGGGCACGATCCTGCTGTCGGAGAGCTCCTCCTGGCGGCCTGGGGGTGAGGGCCGGAGCACGAAGCCGGCAGTCCTCCACAGTACATTTAGAAATGTTTCTTCTTTATTAATATATAAGAGCTTCAAGAAAACAGACTTGGTAATATTTGCTTAAGTATTGATTTGTCTGAGTCTGTACAGCGCTAACATATTTCGTAAGTTTTATTTAATACCTTTTGTCAATGAAAGCACGTCATAGCGCTGTGTTAATTTCTGCTGCCATCTGCTGACCTTTTTGGGCATTACCTGTTTAGCGTTCTCTGAGCCTTTATTTTGTGAGTTATTTTATGTTATTGTATTTGTTCTGTTTCAGAAACCACACATAAATATTTGTCTTCAAATAAACGTTAAGTTCTACAAAGCCATTTAAACTATTCTTTCCTTTGCATCGTTCAGCAGTTAATTGAGATCTTCCTACCTTAATTCTAGTCTGCCTCATCCTTCTTATCGAGGATTAGGATTTGGTGCCACAGACACACACTAGTTTGACGCACACATTGTTTAACATTCATTCCTTACATTCTAGACCAGACAGATATAGGTGGGTCACGGTCATAAGGCGTAAGGGTGCACGCTGTCCTGAGGCGGCAACCCCAGAAATGGATGTGCCAAACTGTTTTCAGGTCCTTGTGGAGATGGACTGTGTCAATGATGATTCTGAGGTAGTAGGCAGGCATGAGGAGCCTGAACAGGCCACCTCAAAAATAGTTCCAGGAAAAGAGAGAGGCAGTGATAGTTAGGGACGCAATCATTAGGATACTGAAGTAGAGGTTGACACCAGAGACTCACACAGTGTGATGCCTTCCAGTTGCACAGCTGGAAGACTACCATGGAAGGATGGATAGGCTTTTGACCAGAATAGGGATAGATCCGGTTGTCATTGCCCATGTTGGAAAAAAAACATACATAAGGGAAGGCTGTCAGTTTTCTGCAGTCCAAGTTTAAGCAGATAGGTACTAGGCTGAATAGCAGAACTGACAAGATAGTCTTCTCCCCAGTTCTCCCTGTGCCTCACACCAGTCCAGGTGAGATTGAGGAGTCTAGAAGGCTTAATGCATGACTCAAATCTTGGTGTAGAGTAGAATGTATACAGAGGCATTGGGATTTTTTTTTTGGAACAAATAGGACCTGTTCCACCATGACAGGTTACATATGAGCCAGGGAGAAATCAATGTGTTGGGGAAGCATGTGAGTAGGTTAGTCAAGTAGTTTAAGACAGGCTAGGTTTAGAACTGTACATGATGGGATGAACAATGATGTAAATACAAATATACACAGCAGTGTAAATTCTAACCCAAAATTTAAGTACATAAGTAAAATAAGCAAAACATTAAAAATAGTTTGCCTTAATGCCAGAAATATCAAAAGTAAAACAAGTGAGTTGGAGTTGTATGTAGCTGAGTATAATTATGATATCATACCAATAACAGAAACTTGGATGAAAAACAATGATGGGAATGTGTATAACAGATGGGTACACATCTTTTAGGAATGATAAACAGAACTGAAAAGGAGGGGTTTGCTGTTTATGTAAACCAAATGTATGTTCAAGTCTTATTCAATTGGATGATGAGCCACATCTTTATTAATAACAAGCTGGTTAAGTTTGCAGATGATACTAAGCTAGGTGGGTTAATGAATAATCTAGAATCCATTCAATTGCAGATCTACTTAGACATCATACAGGCTTGAGTAGATTTGTGGTAGGTGAAATTAGATGTAAGTATATATAAAGTATTACAAGAAAGAATGAATAATTTTAGATCTGAAAACACAATTTGGAGGTCTGAAAATTGAAAGTACACCTTTTTAGAAGGATTTAGGAGTCGAGTTGGACTCTATCACCTATCAACTTCCAGAAAGTGTTGAGGAGTCATTAAGAAGGCTAACATAATGATAAGTTATATAACATGATATGTAGGGTACAAGTCAAAGACGTATATGCTGACCCTTTATAACACACTAGTTAGACCTCTTTTGAAGTACTGTGTATAGATTTGATCTCCAGACTACAAAAAAGACATAGAAGTACTAGAAAGGTTCCAGAGCAGAGAGGCTAGGCTGATTCCAGGACTGCTGGAGATGAATTATAAGGAAAGATTAAAGATGCTGAGCCTTTTCAGTTTAAGCAACAGAGGTGGCATAATTAAATTGTTTAAAATTATATAAATTATGCAAGGAATTAGTACAGTGAGATAGTGACTTACTTTGAAATTAGTTCAATGAGAACACGAGGACATAAAAAAACTTGTTAAGGGTAAATTTCACACAAACATAAGGAAGTTTCTTCCCACAAGGAACCATAGACACTTGGAATAAGTTATGAAGTAGTGTGATAGACATTTGGACTTTAGGAACCTTCAAAACTCAAGTTAGTCTTATTTTGGAGGAGTTAAGTGGTTAGGACTGTTGAGCTTTGTTGAGTTGAATGGCCTGTTCTCATCTAAATGCTCTAACAAAAGACTCCAAATGAATGATAACTGCAAACAGAATACAACAATGTGACACCCCGTGTAGTGGCAAGGTTGGCACCAAACTACAGAGTGGACGTCTTGTAGTTTGGGACCGTCCAAGATCAGACTTGAGAGAAATCAAACATGGAGACATGGATGCAAAAAGCTGGTATTTTCAAAACAAACGTGGGTTTTATTTACAGGTACACAAAAACCCAAAAAATAATGTCCCAATCAAAAACAGTTAATTATATTTACAGTGAAGCTGTCAGTCATGAAAAATAGACAAAAATGTATATACACAAAATTGTAGTCTTCATAAAGAAAAAGGCAAGCAGGAAGAAACTACACACAATAAAGACCAAAGAATCCACAAAAAATATTTACAATGAGAAAAAAGTGTAAATGCAAGAAAAACAAAAAGTGCACCTCAAACCCAAACTATAAGATACCTCCACCAAAACAATACTACAACTAGAAGATATCTATATAAAAATATCTACAAATATATGCACAAGCCTCTGTGTGGTATACTAAATCAATTTGCTATACCAACCACGCCATACACCACTGAGTCTAAAGACATTCCCTTGAGGCAGGAAGTGCCTCTTACAGTCGAGGAACAAATTCTCAGTCAATCCTGTAACACACTGCTCCCTTACACAAATTGCAACTGATGCAGGTCAGTTCTTGCAAGGCATTTATTAAATAAGGCTAGCAGGCTCACGTGTACTAGCTCGAACTTGAGCGCATCCCAGCGCGCTCGCTCCCCTTGAAGGAGCCAATACGCACCACAAAGTAAGTTACTTTCTCTTGAGGATCCCCTTATCATACTAATGCATTGACAAACTTAACTAAATGCTTTGCACTTTTTCCTAATGACAGGTGGATAAAAAGAAATGCTTCGCCTGATGACAGGGTACATGCACATCCTCCAGCAGGCCTTACCTAGGGGCACGCTCGACCCATCAGTCATCTCGCTGCATGAACCTGCCAAACGTGCCAAAGCCAAAGTAAAAAAATATTACAAAAGTGCACCCCGCACTTCATCAATTTAAACAGGTAAGTGCTTTACCTTTTAATTCCACAAAAGGTGACTTTACCCCATTCTTAGGACTTTTTCACCTTTGAAGTAGTAATGCCTGGTAGGCGAATTACCACAAACAAATGCCCACAAGCTAGCAACATTTATTTGCAATCTAAGAGCTCCAGTCTTTGGTCAAATTTTGGCCATGCCATTTAAGCTATGTAATGGGACTGGCTTGTTCCATTTTTTGAAGTCACTGATCTGGGCACATCTGGTACATCTTTTTTGATTCCAATGTATCTGTGCAGATTTTTCTTTCATCAAGAAGAAAGAAACACCTTACAAATCATAATAAATCTTTCATTAATATTAATTATTTCACAGGGTCTCATCTGTTTTCTAAATGGGATAGGGAAAGCTCTTTTAAGGTTTGTTTTGACATGTAGCCTTATGTATAATTAGCCACGTGGAGCTGCACTGCAGTCAGGGACTAAGTAAGAACAAAGAGGTCAGTATTATATATCCATTGCCAGTACTCATCATATTTTCATTATGATCAACTAATGTCCCTCTCAAATGAAAAAACTGCAAGCTTTTTTTTTAATATATGCAGCATCCAAATCCAGCTGGAACAGGTTGTGACATTACTCATGACTGAAGGAGATTTTACAGCGTGCATGCATGAAAGTTCTGCACATGGTTGCTACGGCTCTGTGATGTCATGCTGGCCTTGCTAAATATTATGGAGCACTAGGAAAAAAATATTAATTTAAGCTAGTTGCATGGCGAATTTCAAGAGAAATATTCAGTGAACAATGTCACTGGTAAACACAGCATATTCGCTGCAAACAATGCTTTGGCAAATTTTGCCGATCAACACTAATAAGGAAATTCTGATTTTCTTCTGTTAAATTCTACTTGTTACAACAACATATCAGTTTCCTTGGATTTGTCTGTTTGTCACACTGGATACTTATGAAAAGACTTTGCAGTCAATGTTTGTTTTTCACTGGCTTTAATTTGCTGCTGTTATGATTTCATTTTTTTGTTCTAAATTTATTATTATTATTAAATTTATGTTTTTTCAAATGGTTGCCTATACAATTTGGGGTTTTTGAGTATGGCAATTTTAAATATTTTTATAAGTTCTATGTAAAAACATTATTTAATGTGAATTACATCATTTAAATATTATTTAAATAATTCTCTAAAAGACTTTTCATGAGATTCAGATTTTTGTAACTCATAACTACATAATTTGTGTAACCAAGATTGTTCTTTTTTGTTTTTGGGGTTTAATGAAAGAGTTTTGACTTACAGACTTTGTGTGTATTTTGACTATTTCTCATTCCCTGATCAGTCTCAATAAAAATGGCCCCTTTTTCAGTCAACATATTCACCAGATAATAATAAAAAAATTAAGTTAATGGCCAAGCAGGTGAAGAGTTCCCTTAATATGAAAGAAGTGGAGTGCAGCGTCCAGCTGAGTGGAATGTATACATTCCAATTAGAGAAGTTAAATATGGAACTTACAATATAGCTGGCAGTGCATAAAGGAAGGCTGATACAGAGAGGCGCTTCATAGGAAAGACGCATTATAACCTAAGTGGCTCAATCTGCTGCTAACCTGTCCTGTCTCAAGGAGGACAGCTTGAGAAAGAAAGAGGGAGCAACTCCTCACTAATGCTAATTTTTTTCTAGCATTTCACTACTCACTGAAAACAGTAATAACTGTGACAGTCTAAGTATGCATGCATAGTATGCAATTTAAATAAAAAATAATTCTACATTTAACAACAGTCAAAATCAAATTTATAGCATCACTATACAGTATGGTGCCCAGTCCAGAATTTGTTCCTGCTTTATACACTGTGCTGGCTGAGATATATCTAATTTACAATTTACTGATTTACAAAAAGAACAAAATTGAAACAGCAGACAGCAATAGATGCAAAAATGAATTACAGCAACTATGAAGTAATGCCATACCGACACAGCCTGTTCTTGTGTACAATAACATGTTCCTATCCCCAACTTAATTTATTCTTGGGCTGCACAGGCCTTCTGTTGGATTGAATTATATTTAGTCACCCAGAATTGTCACATTTTTCTAACTACAGACGACAGAGGTTTACAATCAAGTAAAATCCATTCAAGAGTCCAACAGAGGAGTCGATTCGTTTTTTAAAGGGCTGGGGTGACTCAGAGCTTATCCTAGCAGGCATATCAAGCAGTCGTACTGTAATAAAACAAGCAAACTGAAGAAAATGTGGCCCATGTAAACAGGGATTTAAAGCTTTGACAGCTCCCTGATGCAGTTTATAGTATCTTACACCCAGTTGCAGGGCACAGAAGAAATAATTCAACCTTGAAACTAATCTTGGTTGCTTTCTTTGACAGCTATATGTCACCTCTCACAAGAGCAGCTCAATAAATGAGTCAGCGGCAGGGTATGATACAGTATGTTTGCCCTGAACATCAATTAGATTCTTGCTGAATTTTAAATAAATGTAATATTACTGATGACTAATACTTTCACAAATATTTCATTAACTATAGCTTTACAACTTTTGTTCTGTTTCCTGTATTTTCTCTGTCTCTGGAGCCTGTTAAGTAATGATTTCTACTAGAAGCTAGTTACAAGAATTCAACTGATTGTGCTGCAGATGTTAAAATTTGTACCTTGTGCTCCACTGTAGCAGTGTTATGCAAGGGATAAATGTAAAAGGCTAGATAAAGGTGAATTATCTATCTAATGAATATATTAGCTCTGTGTGAATTGTTTGAACTAATCACAACTGCTACACCGTTCAGTCTGGTCACTGCCTGAGAAGAGGTTATACCTCTCCTGATGTCTGTGGTTTTCCAAAGGTGTTTGATTATGTTAGTATAATTGGTGACTACAAATTGGCACAAGGCTGCTTCAACAGGCTTCAGCTCCATGAGGTCCTAAACTTGAATAATTGGATTTAAAGATAAATTAATTTTGTATACTGTCACACACATGCACATTGAGAACAGTTTAAGGGCTTGAATTAGTGTAACTCTTCACCAAGACATCAGGTGGCGCTGTCTAATAACAATATCTCTCCCCTCCCCCCTACAAAAAGGAGGATTTACATCATTCCACCCATGACATCACTTCCGGGATCTCTCCACGTAAACCCGCCTCTTTCTGCAAGAATTCCTTGTAAACGGAACAGCCACCATCATGAAAAGTCCACCTTATTCAACAGTCAGAAAGACTCGTTTTTGCATTTTACCATATGCTTATTTTTTGCAGTTTTTGATTGTTTAATTATATGGGATTGGCTGCAAGGTGGTCCAAAACACTTTATTTGTCCTGTCTTTATCTTACAAAGCTAAATATTCTTTGATCATGTTCACTCTGTTCTGTTCTCATATTTAAAAGTCTTTACAGTATATGTTTCCAATAACATGGTGTATGGTGGTATGTTGTGAATGTCTATCATTCAATGTCTATACCACTGTTTATATTGTTAAAGACATATGCGAAGATTTTGTGTCAGTTATAAAGCCATGATTGTCTTGATTGAAATGCCATTAAAAGTGTATTATAAAAGCAATACATTTTTATAAAGTTTCCAGTTTTCATGACTGTGAACATAGCTAATTATTTTTGTATCATTATTTTTTTATTATTATATGGTTATACATGTATTCATTTATTTAGATTTTTACCTTTTACCGCATTACCATTTGTTTTTGTTTAAAGGTGCTGTTTTGGGATTACTGTTCTTAAGTTGCAATTATTCTGACAGAAGGAAAATTACTAGCACAGGTAGGGTATAAGGACCTGAAAAAATATAGTTGTTGAACAAAACAAAAATCGTACCCAGTAAATCAATAATACTGCCTGCAAACATCAAAGTCTAAGAAAACACTACCTAAATTTCTGCAACTAGGAATCTATGCTGGAAATCTGCAGTCTCAAATGTTAGGAAATAGCAGTGTTGACCTTTCATCCTGTAGCAGCAGTGACATGATATGCTGAGCACTTCCAGTTAATTTCACCAACAATTCTGTAGAAAGCACTTCCCATGAAAAACAAAAGGGCATTTGAAATGAAGCAAAAATATTTTAACAATAAATACTTTTTTTTTTCAAAAACTATTATTGAATATTAATTTACTGAACATGAAAATGAGTATATCCATCCATCCATTATTCAGCCTGCTATATACTAACGCAGGGACAAGGGGGTCTGCTGGAGACAATCCCAGCCACCACAGGGCACAAGGTAGGAACAAACCCCAGGCAGGGTGCCAGACCACCTGCAGGGCACACACACACCAAGCACACACTAGGGACAATTTAGGATCACCAATGCACCTAACCTGCTTGTCTTTGGGAGGAAACCAGAGTACCCAGAGGAAACCCACACAGACACGGGGAGAACATGCAAACTCCAAGCAGGGAGGAACCGGAAAGTGAACCCGGGTCTCCTTACTGCGAGACACCAGTGCTACCACTGCGCCACCGTGCCGCCCTAAATGAGCATAGAAAAACAAAATATAAATAAAGCAGAAAGGTCAGAAAAAATGATAATCAAAATTTCTGGTTGCAATGGCACTGGAGTCATGCTTCATGATGTCATTGAAACCATTGTGTTGTAAGCCAGTGTCATGGATGAAGAATCATCCATGATTCTGGGTAACATAGCGAGAGCTTTTTGCATGTTATTGTAGTGAACTCTGGTATTGACAAGGATTAGGTTAATGGCTTAGTTTATGCAATATTTTAATTTATGTAATTTGAATAAAATAACATTCCATAAAATCAAGTCTATACAAAAATGAAGGCAACTTTACATACAGACAAGTCAAACTTGACTAACCAGAATTCAGCTCCCTCCTGAGAGAAAGAAAGGGGAGCCAACAAAATGAGCAAATCTTGAAAACAACAAATAAGGGAGAATATCCTTTTCCCCAATATAAATGCTTATTCTTTTTTTTTTTTTTTTTGTATTATGTCCCACCATACTTTTAAAACGTTTTGAGCAGATCATCTAAGTGAGAATTTGATTTTTTCCTATTTCAAATAGTATAGAACATCAGTTACCTACTGACTAACAGGCGGGCTGGGATTCTTCCAGTTGAGCAAGATAAGTCTGCATGCTAATGAAATAGGAGTGATTGTGACACCATGGTTGTCTGATAGGCATTTAAAGGTTTTTGTCCAGAATGATCTTAGTTTGGAGCATGCCCAAAATGTGGCCCAGTGAGACTGGAGCTTGATTGCAATGATTACAGGTTGAATCTTGGCCTGGATACATTTTGGACAATTTTAACTGAGATAAACATGCTTGATAAAATAATGAACCCTGAGATCTTTGAAAGGAAGGGACTTTAAAATGTTTTTACATTTTATTGAGATACTGTCTGAGTCTTCAAGACAATCATTATATCTTCTGGAAAAGATTTGGGTGGGAGGCAAGGAAAACTGGGCAGGTTCCTTTTAGCAAAGTTTCTAATTTGAACGTAGTGCAGAAATTGTGTTGCTAGGATATTAAATTTGAAGTTAAATTTTTTTTAAGATGCAAAGATATTATCTATATACAGTTCTCTAAGTGTTTTAATCCTTGACTTTTTCCAAACATTAAAAACTGTGTAGGCAATAGCTTTCTACGTTCCTGGTTTATAACTTGTTTCAAGCTGTCTTTCAGCCTACTCCTGGTCTCTTTTAAAATAAAACTATCTGCTCAGTTTGCACTGCTAGAACAGAGATACTGTATGTATGGTCTATGATATTCCATGAAACCTTTGCATGGTGCATAGTTATCTGTGGTATATGTATGAGCTTCTTATTGATAGACATAAAATGTAAAGATATATCACACTACACCTGTACATTACTTATGAAAACTATTATGTAACACTTTTATGATATCATAGGACATTTAGCTGTTCCAAATTCCTACAGTCATAGTACTAGTAACAGTGCTGGTTGTAGTAATAATAATATTGTTGTGTGCATAGAGTTCAGATACATAGAGTATCTGTTACCGTAGGATACAGTGCTTTTTTTTACTGTGGTTTTCTCCATTAATGAGTGCATTCAAACCCTATTTATACTTTTGACTTATAATGCTATAATAGGGTACACTATCCTACATCAACTATGCATCGTTTCGTTTAGATCAAACTTAATGAATGCAAATTACAGTCAGAAGTGGCAAACAGTTGAATATGGAAGTGGATGCATTTATAAAATATATATTTAACTCTTCATGTCTAAGCTGTTATATGAATAAAGTCTGTATGTCCTAAACGACGTAGTAAGACTCTCTGCATGTTTCACTGTCCATTGAGTGCCTTTAGGAGGTGGGCTTTTTTGCTATTTTCATTACATCCATGGTTTTCATTTTGTGTTTTAGCTTACAACCTTACTAACTCAAGTCTGGCGAGACCGTAAGTGACCGCTATTTTCACACACCATGTTTGATGCTGGATACTCACCATGTTTTATTATGGTACTGCTCAATTGGGTTTCTTTCTGACCATGTCCTTTGATGTTTGCTTCCCATAAATAATGATTCTCCCTTTTTACAGTTTACTCTATAGATTGTACACATTCCCTACTTGTAGGGTGGACTTTTTTGCTATTTTCATTGCATCCATTTTCATGTTAACTATAACTCAAGTCAAGTTGTTTCTTTAGCCTTACTTTCTGGTGCTCATATCAATTGCTTGTAATTTTATTTTGTAAGAATGTACTTAAGGTAATTTATACATTTTTCTATTCTTTTTTTAAATATGTACGTTAAACAAATGGTCCTGAGCATTGATATATGTATGTATTATATCATTTGCATACATTATTTGACTGATTTGCAAGGGTTGTATACTTTTTTTTATCCCTAGCGGCTTGCCTTAGCACTGAAGAAGGGAAGATTTACCAAAACACATCAGTCAGAATTCTCAACCAGCCTCTTCCGGCAGGAATCCATCTAGTTATTGGCCATTACACTCGTGACTCTGGAGTTTTGCTTTAAGTCTTCAGACGCATGCCTCTTTTGGCTTTTTAAGCTTGGAGAATTTGGTACTTTTACTATTGCATTAAATATTTTTCTATATTCTCACATTGGTGGTCACATCTGTTTTGCAAATCAGTAAAAGGTTTTATTTGCCACAATTTAGTTGAAATAGATCAGCCATATGAAACAATTACCTGCTCCTTAAATTATTTTTAAAAACAAAGTATAAACAAGTTGTTAATTCTGTTTATGACATCCCGGTTTGAATGCATATCACCTATATTAGTTGCATTAATTCTACTTCCATGGGAACTAACATTTAAGCATATGCTGTTTAAGATAAGATGAAAAGAATGAAAAGAGCAATAGACTTTTTCTAATTCTGAATATAGGTCCTCCCACACAAGCAGCAAGAAAACATGTTGCTGAGTTTTTGTTTCTTTTTCTTTTTGGTTTCTTCTTATTAAGCTTTTTTTCATCGTCATTTACAGGACTAAGTGCTAAATCACCCATGAACAGAAAAAGAAAAGTCTGAGTGTATGTGGGAAGCGCAAATGTTAGACATCTGGTCTCTGACCCACTCATTTAATTCTGTTTCTACAAGCAAAAGACAAAGGTCTTTATTGGCTTTTATATGTCATATTTGTAGCTTTGTTGTGTATATTTGTGTAATCTTTTTTTTTAGCCCACGCTATATCTGAGTGTTTACATTGTATGTTACCTGCTAGGTCCTAATGTCAGAGAAGAGTTTAGATTACAGGCTACATTGCATTATTGTCATCATGTTTTCCTTTTAAGAATTCACATCACAATGAAACAAAAAAAAAAAAGAAGATTGGTTTTTCGGACCTGCCAAACACAACCTTTAAGATAAGATCTTCTGCTGGTAATAAAGGATGTAAGCATCTGCTGAAACAGACAATGGAAGACAGGGCAGGAAGACCCTTTTGTAGCTCAATATGTAATTTCCACTTTTGCTTCAGTTGATAAGAAAATAGGTAAATCGTCCTTCAATTGAATAGCAAATGAACAGAATAAAAAATCACAGCAGAATAGTAATTCCACTGATAGAAATACATTAAATAATTTAAGATTAAAGGTGTTTAAACAAAAGGTAAGCAAGCAATCCTCTGGGACATAGTGTAGTGAGGATCTTTCCTTTTTTTAAGAAATACACTTACATTCATTTTTTCCCACTAGGGAACTAAATTCCTATAAACACATAACCATTCTTTGTAATAAATGTCTGTACACAAGTGTCAGATCTTATGCTAGCAAGCATTTGTCTGAAGATAAGTTTACATTTTGAATGGCGAAGCAGTGCTTTGCAGAGCAGGTGATCTCTTTTTTTACAGCACCACACATTGATATAAAAATAAGCAGATGCTGGAGTGTGGTGATGCAAAAGCACACTCCTAGAGTAAATAGACATATACTGTAGAAATCTTAAGATATACAAAAATGAAATATTTATTTAAAGGAACATATAAAAAAAAGGTGCCCTGCAATGGGAAGGCACACTGTGCAGAGCTGATCTGAACTGCTGCAATAGGCACTAGATGACCATGACCCAGAATTGGATCAAGCTGGAATATGGATTAATGCATACACAAGAGAAAAAGGATGAACAAATGAGAAAGAGTAATAAGCACTAGTAAAAAAAATATCTTCTGCAAGCCTGTCCACACTGACACAAGGAACATTGAACTGCTAAAATGGGAAATGTCGAAGTATCCTAATTTCCCTCCATATTTTTTTTTGTTTTGTCAGACCATTCTATTGGAGCGCCATTTTGCTTTGTCTTAGAGGTTCAAGCTCCTAGATCACTGGCTGAGACTGTCAATATAAATCATAGTGTCAAAGGAGATGTAAAAATATTTGTAGGTGCCAAGGTATTTTTTGCTGAAAACTCCTGGATACCTTGTGTGCTCAAATATTTAAAGAGCCACCCATCCAGACCTGACTTGAAGTGTCTCTCTTCTTCCATATACTGCAGAGCTGCAGATCACCTAAGGGACAATGCTTTATGAATGGTGCTAGAATGGGCGGAGTGGTGGCTCTGAGACTAAGCATCTGCGCCGTCAATCAGAAGGTTGTCTGTTCGAATCCCATAAACCCCAGAAATTACTCTGCTCCGTTGGGCCCTTGAGTAAGGCCCTTAACCTGCAATTGCTCCATCCTGCTTATGACGATACCTGCATCATCTAGGCCCTCCATCCTGCAGGAAAAATTTGAGGGTTGGTGACAGAATTGGCACTCCAGCCACCATAAAATAATTTCACACTGTTTCATTCCATCTGAACTAGTGTGATGATAAGGTGTCACCCGTTGCACTCGGGTCCTAATCTGGGATTTTGAGGTGGTTTGTCGTGTGGTGGGTACGGCAATATGCTGTATCAGTGCATGCTCCTAACCTCCTCCTCCTCCTCCACCTAGAATCTTGAATTCAACAATAATGCCACCTGGAAAAAGGAGAAGTAACAGTGGAAGCTCAAGAAAGACCTTATACAACAGTGCAGTCTGACAGAGCTTTCCTTTTCCAAAATAAAAAAAATTACAATGATGAGAAAAAACAGAGGAATGGCATGAAAAGTAAGTGACAAGGGAAAATATCTGAATACGGCTGAAGGGCGTTTTAAATAGATGGTAAATATACAATGATAGATAGATAGATAGATAGATAGATAGATAGATAGATAGATAGATAGATAGATAGATAGATAGATAGATAGATAGATAGATAGTGTGGCAGATGGCTGGGGGTCCTGCCCAGCTGGGATGCCTGGAGTGTCCGGGAGAGGAGCAATACCTTCCTTGAGCTATGAGAGGGCAGCTGCCCTGATTTGCATGGGGCCCACTGGAACACAGCTTGGAAGTTCAACCCAGTTGGAGCCCGTGGTCATTGACGAGGGGCACTCGGATACTCGTGGAGCCCTGGAAGGCAGCACTTTCTGGTGTGGAAGAAGATTCCAGGTGGAAGTGGACAGAGCTTGCCTGAGAGGAGTTGAAGGCGATAGGAAGAAGAAGATAAAGAAAGTTGAAAGGACTGTGTGTTTGGGTGATTACTGCACTGGGGCTTGGGTTTGTAAATAGGGGTTGCAATTAAAACGTGCGTGTTTAAAACGTTCTGTGTCTGCCTGTGTGTGTTGGGTTTGATCCTTTCCACAATGGCATCCCATATGGGACTCTCTGACTGGTTCAAGGCAGGGACCCATTGTTATAAATAATTTTGTAGATGGCATGGCACTACAGAACGACACACACATGTGCTACAATCGCTGCATCCGCCCTGCATGATCGCCGAACATCCGGGTATTTCACCACTCTCCCTGATGGGAAAGAAGGTGGCCAGGCACAGCCAGAAGACAGTGGACGTTTCCAAACAGCCCGCCGTCGAAAAGATCGGCATGCTGGAAGGAGCGGCCGGAAGAAAGCAGCAGCCTCCGGGAGAAGGGATCCAGGAGGTAGGTACCGACTGTAGTGAATGTTTGCCCTGGGGGAGGTTTTGAGAGTATTTTAGGTGCCTACCTCACAGGGGGAGACCTTAAGGAAGCGTGCTGTTGGCCGACGGATGCCTACGGTGAAGAAGGTGGCGGGGCAAGGTCCGAGGAGGACAGGAGCCCGTTGTCTTTGAGTAAGGAGAGACTGGCAGACGAAAGCCTGGGCTCGCATCCCAAGGGGAAGAAGTCCTCAGCAGAGGGGGATAGAAAGTCTTGCCTACAAGCAGGCAAGGGGTTGGACGGTGTGTGGTACATGCCTGCGGAAGAACGAATGTCCATCTCCAGCTGCTGGAGGACCCGACTGAGTTTGCACAGAGGCTCTGCGGCTCACAGCTGGCAAGTAGGGGCAGAGTACAGGTAAGCCCACTGCTGGCTAGTGATATATCTTGGAATCGCGGCTGTGTGAGAGCTGCAGGAGGTCCTTCAGTCCGTACAGCCACTTCTAGAAATAATACGCATCCTTCGGGAGACGGTTGGAAAACTGGGGGAGATGGTGATCGCGTCTGTGAAGGCTCTGCAGGAGCAGATGGAGCAGTGAGGTGCTGGACTCTCCAGCCAGGGGGACCTTGTGGTACAGGTCAGGGTTACCGGTACTGTATATGAAAGAGGAAGCACTCGCAAATTGAGCCAGGATGTTGCTGAATGGACTCGAATAGCGGGGGCGTCCTACACTGGATGCTGCGGTGAGAGCTGAGCTGTGGAGGGGGCAGAAAGAAAAGAGGCACACGCAAGACACTGCCTGTTGTGTGCCAGTTGTCATAGCACCCTGCTCCAAGTGCCGATGTCAGCCTCATGCAGCTCTACAAGGATGCAGACAGCAAGGGGTATCCATGTTTCTCATAAGAGAATCCGGTAAATGAATGGGTTGCCTGACAAAGGGAAACATGAGCCAGTATGCTCGTGTCCCTTCAGAAGCCATTCTCTGCAGGAGCAGAGAGACATCCCAAACTTGGCTGGGGTACCGAGGGAACGGGTGTACCCATCCTGTTTTAATATCCCAAGGGCACCGGAGAGAGGGAGGGTTCGCAGATGTTATAAGTGCCATGGTACCCGTCATCTGTGGAGGCGTTGTCCGTTCAGTGTGATGGACAACGTCTGGAGGTGGCGTCGTGGCAACTTCGACCCTTTTCTGCTATATCTGTTGCAGAACCTGACTATGGACAGAAAAATGTCGACAGCCTGCCGTGGAGGAAGACCTGCTCTCGCAGGACGGGCCGCTGCACCGTTAGAGGAGCAATACCTTCCCCAGGCCACGAGAGGTCAGCAGCCCTGGTCTGTGTGGGGGTCATGGGAGCAGAGCTTGGAAGCTCAACCTGGTTGGTGCCCATGGTCACTGCCGGGGGCGTCCGGATACTTGTGTAGCCCTGGAAAGCAGTACTTCCACCACACCAGGAAGTGCTGCCGGAAGAAGATTACAGGTACGCCCGGAGTGCTTCCAGGTGCAAGAGCAGTGCTTTCGCCACACCAGGAAGTGGTGCTGGGAGAAGATCAGGAAGCACCTGGAGCACATCTGGGAAAGGTATAAAAGAGGCCGCCTCACTCCAGTAAGGGAGCCAGAGTTGGGTGGAAGTGGACAGAGCTTGCCTAGGAGGAGCTGGAGGCAATAGGAAGAAGAAGAAGAAGGAAGTTGAAAGGACAATGTTTTTGGGTGATTACTGCACTGAGGCTTGGGCTTGTAAATAGATAGATAGATAGATAGATAGATAGATAGATAGATAGATAGATAGATAGATAGATAGATACTTGCCTTCTCTTTGTATTTGTTTGCAGTCCATCGTCTTCCATTGTATGTTACATTTCCAACCATCAAATTGATTTTTGTGAATAATGCTCTGTTAATCAGGAGATAAGAGCATTGTCTACTGTGAGTCATTTGCTTGTAATTTACTTTGAATAAAGGCATCTGCTAAACAAAAAAAGTAAATATAAATTACAAAAGCGTGCAGGATCTAGGACAGCTGTAAACAGTTACTTTTGCCCTAATCTGAATATTTTAATACTAATTTCCTTTACATTAGCATTGCATTAAAGAGGCTTTTACCAAATTATTTATAACATTTTAGTCGTCTGAATCTGTCCATTGAATAGGGCAGTAATATAAATAAATAATGCAATAATTAATAAATAAATAATACAATAATAAACTCTGGGTCTCGCATATTCATAATGTAAACCTATTTTTGCCCACCCCTGTCTATTAATATTCATCGACCCCCTAATTCACAATAGGAGTGGGCACTCAAACCATTATCCATCCATTATCAAATGTGCTCAACAGTTATGCAAATGGATAATAGAACTTTATGACATTATATAAAAACAGTGCACTTCCTTTCAAGCAGATGTTAAAGCTCTTGGCAGATTTAGAAAAATTAAAATACAATATGAGTAACAAACAAAAAACACAACAGAAAAATAACTGAATATTTAAAATAAAGGTTACCACATTCAAAACTAAGTAATGATACTAGAATAAATCCTATTCAGTACATAAAATACATAACATTTGGAGGTAATAGGAGAGATGAGTAATACCAGGAAATAGGGACAAATAAATATGTGCTGTATAAAGTAGATGTTTCATAACAAGATCTTTTAAGGGAATTAAATATAATTATATAAAAAAACAATTATGTTTAATAATAATTCTAATTCCTGAAGAAGTAAAATTACATCTACTAAAGCAGGAGTGTGCTGCATATTTAGTTTTTTTTTTTAATTAATTTTATTACAATCTATACATAGCAATCAAGTTTATACAAAAAGAAGAATTATGTTAAGAACAGATCGATCCCCACCCTGAGAGAGAGAGCAAGCCAAACGTGTAAAATTTAAGGCTTGTAAAATACCTAAATTAATAAATTCTCTGTGCTTTATAAACTTATTTTAAAATATTACTGATTAGATCCTGCCATGTTTTGAAAAAGTCTGTACAGATCCTCTAACTGAGTATTTGATTTTTCCAATTTCAAATAATATAACACATCGGTTTCCCACTGACTTAAAAGAGGAGAGTTTGGGTTCTTCCAGTTTATCAGAATAAGTCTGCGTGCCAACAGTGTAGTGAATGCAATCACAGTTTGTTTGTCTTTCTCCACTTTAAGCCCTCTGGAAGAACCCCAAACACAGCTGTTAATGGGTTAGGAGGGATTGTGAGTCCAAGGCTGTCTGAGAGGTAATTAAAAATTTTTGTCCAGAATAATGTTAATTTGGTGCAGGCCCAGAACATGTGACCCAGTGAGGCTGGGGCTTGGTTGCAACGTTCGCAGGTTGGATCATGCCCTGGAAACATTTTGAAGAGTTTTAGTCGAGACAGATGTGCTCGATATATAATTTTGAGTTGTATAATTGTATGCTTTGTGCATATGGAGCTCGAGTGAATTCTCTGCATTGCTACTTTCCACTCCTTTTCTGATATATTAATTGAGAGATCTTTTCCCAGTGTCCTCTTGGATCTTTGAAAGGAAGGGATTGTAAAATGATTTTATATATTGTAGAGATGGAGTCTAATTCCTTGAAATTGAGCAATATTTTTCCAGCGGATGAGGGTGCAAGATGAGGAAAATCTGGAAGGTTCTGTTTAACAAAGTTCCTGATTTGAAGATAGTGAAAGAAATGTGTAGCTGGAATGTTAAATTTGGAATGTAATTGTTCATAGGATGCAAAGACGTTGTCTATATAAAGATCTCTAAGCAAGTTAATTCCAAATTTTTCCAGATATTAAAACTGCATATGTTTGTGAAGGTTGAAAGAGGTGGTTCTCTTGCAGGGTGCCACAGAAGAAGCTTCTCCGTCTTAAAATGCTTTCTACATTGGTTCCAGATTCTAAGTGAGTGGAGCACAATTGGGTTATTAGTGTATTGCCGATAACGTGTGTTTATTGGAGCAGAGCAAGGAATACAAAGAAGTACTGCAGGATTTTACTTCTATTGCGGTCCATGCCTGTGTATGTTCTTCTATTTGTGTCCAGGTTCTTATCGCCTGTATATTTGCTGCCCAGTAATAAAACTGGAAGTTAGGTAGAGCCATGCCGCCTTCTGCCTTTTGTCTTTGTAGGGTCGCTCTTTTGATGCGTGGATGTTTTGAATTCCAAATAAATGAGGTTATTGTTGAATCTAATTGCTTAAAGAATGATTTATTAATGTATATTGGTATGTTTTGAAATAAAAAAAGGAGCTTAGGAAGAATATTCATCTTAACAGTGTTAATTCTTCCAGCTAGTGTGAGATGAAGGGTTGACCATCTATGCAAGTCTTGTTTAATTTTTTCCATGCAGACGACGAAATTTTGTTGATAAAGAGCTTTATGTTTACTTGTGATGTTTACCCTAGGTATTTAAACTGTTCTGCAATGATAAAAGGTAGGGTGTCTAATCTAATATTATATGCTTGAGAATTCACTGGAAAGAGTACACTTTTATTCAGATTAATTCTGAGACCAGAGATCTTTTGAAATTCTGTGAGTGCTGCTAAGACTGCAGGCACAGAATTTTCTGGGTCCGATATATACAGTACCATGTCATCTGCATATAATGAGATTTTCTGTTCCAGTCCTTCTCTGCTAATCCCCTTTATCTGATCAGTATTTCGACAATGTATTGCCAGTGGTTCAATGGCAATTGCAAACAGCAGCGGTGACAAGGGGCATCCTTGTCTTGTGCCACGTTCTAGTTTAAAGTAGTCTGAGCAAATGTTATTGATGCAAACTGAAGCTTCTGGGTTAGTATACAGTAATTTAATCCATGCACAAATGTTGGGCCAAACCCAAACTTCTCCAATAGTAAAAGGTATTTCCATTCAATCATGTCGAATGCTTTTTCTGCATCCAATGATAATAATATTTCTGGGGTGTTTGATTTAGTTGGTGAGTATATTACATTAAACAGGCGTCGAAGATTTGAAGATAAGTGTCGGCCCCTAATAAATCCAGTTTGGTCTTGTGATATTACGAGGGAGCACTTTCTCTATCCTTCTAGCTATGATTTTAGAGAGTATTTTAACGTCGTTATTCAGAAGTGAAATTGGTCTGTATGATGCACATTGTAATAAGTCCTTATTTTGTTTTGGAAAGACAGTGATTAGTGCTTGGCGAAAGGTTTGTGGAAGAGATTGGTTATCTCTGGCTTCTGTAAATGTTGCTAATAGGAGGGAGCTAGCTGAGCGGAGAATTTCTTGTAAAACTCTGCAGGGTAGCCGTCAGGGCCTGCTGCTTTTCCACCTTGGAGTGACTTTATAGCATCCAGTAATTCTGATAATGCAGAGGTTTATCAAGTTCCTCCACACTAAAAGCGTCAATTTGTGGTATCTGTAATGTATCCAGAAATGCATTAGATTGTATATTGTCTTCTTTAAACTCAGTAGTATATAGGGATTTATAGTAGTCTCTAAAAGTGTACATTATATTTTTGTGTTCGATGATTTTATCTCCGTTGTTAGTGATTACGAGATTGCGTTGCT
The DNA here is from genome assembly GCF_016835505.1 of Polypterus senegalus. Taxonomy (NCBI): domain Eukaryota; kingdom Metazoa; phylum Chordata; class Cladistia; order Polypteriformes; family Polypteridae; genus Polypterus; species Polypterus senegalus. The sequence continues at coordinate 99,908,184 of NC_053163.1, read as the reverse complement.
ATCTTGCTTGTGAATTTGTTGCGCTAAAAGCTTATTAGCTTTCTCTCCATGTTCATAATAATGATGTCTGGATTTGTAAATTAGTTGTTCAGTTTCTTTAGTTGTCAAGAGGTTTAATTCTGAATGTAGAGCCTGCCTCCTCTTATGTAGAGTCTCGCTTGGTAGTCTGGCATGTTCTTCATCTATTTTAGTAATTTCGCTTTTATCTCTGCTACTTTCTTCGCTTCGGATTTATTTCTGTGGGAAAGATATGAGATAATCTGTCCTCTTAAGAAGGCCTTAAGAGTTTCCCAGAGTATTCCTGCAGAGATCTCAGGGGATGTATTTGTCTCTAGAAAGAATTTGATTTGTTTGGATATAAATTCAGTACAATTCTCGTCAGCTAATAGAAGCGGTTGAGGCCATCTGGGGTGAGTGTATGGGGCTTAGTAATTTCAGCTCCAAGATCATAGGTGCATGGTCCGAAATAACAATAGCATCGTATTTACAAGATTTAATCTTAGGCAAGAAGTTATTATCTATAAAGAAGTAATCAATCCTTGAGTAGCAATGATGTACTGGTGAGTAGAAAGAATATGTTCTTGAATTTGGGTTTAAAAACCTCCAGGGATCTGATAAGTTGTGATCAGTTATAAACTTTGTAATTATCTTTGCGGTGTTAGTTGCGTTCCCCTGTGGAGGAAGTCTTATCTAAAGGTGGATTTAAACCACAATTAAAGTCCCCAGCCATTATAACTTTATGAGTGTTCAGATTGGGAATGGATGCAAATAAATTTTGTATAAATTCCTTATCATCAACATTAGGTGCATAAACATTTATCAAAATCATTTTACAGTTAGATAAGTCTCCCATGACCATTACATATCTCCCTTCAGGATCCAATACTACATCTGATGCTACAAATGGTACTGTTCTATGTATGAGAATTCCCACCTCTAGTTTTCTTTGTAAAACTAGAATGGAACATTTGGCCAGTCCAGTCTTTTTGCAGCCGGAACTGATCCTTGCTTAGTAAGTGGGTTTCCTGTAAAAATACTATTTTAGCATTTAGACCTGTTAGGTGAGAAAGTACTTTCTTTCTCTTTAATTCGTGATTCAGGCCTTTAACATTCCAGCTTACGAAGTTAACTGTCCCATCATGGAGACACTGATTCTGAGTTTTTGATGTCATTTTATAGTCTTAACTGGAAGTGAAATAGTTTAGGTCTTAATTTCCTATTTCCCCAAGAGTTGTTGCCATGCAGCTTATTATTACGTTGATAGTTATAATTATAAAGATTGAGATGATAGATTAGGTATAGATCAAGCCTGCTCTCTTTCTCTCCCCTTAACCCCCTCCTTTTTGCCTCCCCAGTGAGGCTAAAACCCCCCTTCCCGCCGTCCCAGTCCTCTGACATACCCAGAGACAGAGCACGTCCAAAGCACAACAAGCCCCCATGCAGTGGGCTTTAGGTTAAAAGATAGAGATATCTGTTACCAATATAGTCTTTAAAAGAGAAAAAAAAAAAAAAGAATTTTGCACTTAAAATATATATATATAGTCTTCAGCAATTTTAGTGCATTAAGATGATACCCCCAGATAATAAACCCGGGTGATGGTGTTAAAGATGTGTCCAAAATAAGCATAACAAGTCTTAATGCAGTAATAGCAATAACAGTAAACCAAGGGTATGATATTGAACAGTCTCATTTAGGGTACACATGAAATAATTAGAAAAGAAAAGAAAAAGAAAAAAAAAAAAAAAAAAAAGGAAAACATAATTAAGCACAATAAAACATAAGCAGATAGCCCTAGTAATACTAAGTAATAATAAGAATATATGAGAATATATGCTGATAAAAACCCGTATTTTAAAACGAATAGATCAGACAGTAGATTATTAATCCTAGCTTTATCATTTACCGCCATGACTCACTATTATGTATCAGAATAGTCCCGGGATCAGCTTTCTTAATTCATTTTCTGCTTCTTCCTTGCTAGCGAAGACATAGAAATGACCCTGCCATTCCACTTTCAGTTTTGCGGATACAGGAGGCTGTATTTGACACTGGCTTGCCGTAGCGCTGTTTAATATTATAGAAGGCTGCGTTTAATAGCTGTTGCTGGAGAGAAGTCAGGGAAGATACGAATGTGGTTATTTTCATATATAATATCTTCCTTGTTTCTGAGGAGTGCCATCACCTCTAGCTTAAATGATAATCGTTCAAAACGAACTATAAAAGATCTTGGTCGGGTCTGACGGTGTTTGATCCGTGTACGCTGTAAGCCGCTGCTATCTCAGATTCTGCTTTAAAGTCGCCCCGATTATTTTAGAAAAAGTTCAGCTGCGAATTTCACATGGTTTGAACTTTCTCGATTCTCCGGCAGCCTTCAATTCTGACATTATACCTTCTACTCCCATCTTCTAAAGCAGCCAGTCTGTCTCCAAGTTTTTTACATTCGGAACTGACATTTACTGCTCTTTCCTCGGCACTGGCAGCTAATGTTCGCCATTTCGATCCGATTCGTGAATGTCTCCTTAAGATGCTCCAATTGATCAGCAAGCGTGCTCAGTTTAACCGAGTTTTCTGAATGCGCTCTTCAATTTTACCCAGCACCTGTCGAAGTTCAAGTTGTACCTCTTGACGCAGCCTTTCATTTGCCTGTTGGAATTCCTGTTGCAGCCTTTCATTTGCCTGTTGGAATTCCTGTCGCAGCCATTCATTGGCCTGTTTCATCTCCTGTTTCAATTCCTGTTTCAGTCTCTCAAGTGCCTTTGCCGTTGCTTTCTCATTAGCCTTCTCGCTTTTCTTTATATCTTGCGTGAGCTCAGCGAGCAACACTTTCAGTTCAGATAGTTCAATTGTGCCTTCTTGTACCGTAGATGAAGCAGCAGACTTTGCTGAAGCCGGTGTCCCGCTGCTCCAGGCTCGCGTAATTGCGTAACTGAAGCCACGGACTTCCCGGCCCTTTCCAGTTTCAGGTAATCTTCTCCAATCGGCGAGCTATCCACATCTGCACTCACGATCGCACCTTCGCTCCCCTTTTCGCTCTCAGCCGGCGACGATGTAGCGGACCGTGGTCCAGAGGAGTCTGTGCTTTCGCCCATCTGATCCAGGTCTGTCTCTGATAGGCTGTATCTTGAACTGGGGCTTGCTGATCGCAGCTTGGATGTAGCTTTAGTTTTCGATTCTTTCGAACCCCCCTTCTTGTTGGCCATGCTTATATGTGCTTACATATACTGTAGCAGTCCCTCTCGGGTTGAATAAATACAGGATATCTCAGAATAATAAGCAAATAATGTGAAAAATAGCACCACTGCTAGCGGAGCTCCACTTCAGACGTCGATCTCTCGCCTCGGACGAGACCAATTTTTAGGTTTTTTAACAAAAAGACTATAACTTTATTAAAAGTAAGTGGAAGTAAAATTATTTTTTGGAAATTGCCTTATCTCACTGAGCTTTATAACAGGCTCTAAAGTAAACAGAGAATAACCATCCTTGAACCTTGAGTTCCAGCCTCAAAGTTTAAATTCCCATTATTTAAGAGCTATAGACGTTTTCATAGTTATATTGGAATTTAAAATTTCAAAGATTATACAGTCTTCTTGGTTTAAGAGTTCAGTATTCTTACTTGTTGAACAAAAATATCAAGAACACAAGTTTGGGTTATTTTCTTTTTGGTACAAAATGTATAGCTTTAGTAAAGTTGTTAACATAAAATTAAAACACAAATCATCATGTTGAATAATTCAGAAATACTTACTTTAGGCTTAAAAACTGTTTCTGGATTTCCACACTTCATATTTTTTGTTAAATTTAGTCAATAAGTAGAGCTTCTTTTTTCATATTGGGTATGTAATTCTGTAAGATGGCCCAATGAAAGACTGAGAGCAATGGAGTCATCTGAATATAACATACAGCAATCAGGCATGGGATTCAAAACCATGATAGATAGATAGATAGATAGATAGATAGATAGATAGATAGATAGATAGATAGATAGATAGATAGATAGATAGATAGAGTGACCAGGGAGTACACTGGCTCCTCAAGGCCCAACACAACAGATACTAAGCACAAGTGCAGCAACACGCACATTTATTTATAAGGTGGAAATGCTTTTCCTTCGTTCCCCCTACAGCACAGTACAATAGCACAAAGCACACATCACGTCTTCTCATCTCAATCTTCCTTCTGTGTCCACTCCTTCTCTGGCAAGGTCTATCCTCTTCCACTTGACTCTGGACCCCGGAGTAGTGGCTGCTGGCTCCTTTTAAGCTGCACCTGGGAATATTCCAGGTGACTCGTTACGAAGGTCTAGAATCACTCCCAAGTGTGGCGGAAGCCCAAAGTATGGTTCTGCAGCACCCCTTGGCAGCTGCCACAGAACACAGCAGGGCTGCAGCAAATTCCAACTCCCAGTGTGCTCTGCAGGAATCCGTGGTTTCACAGCCACCCTGGGGGGCTGCCCTCTAGCGTCCCATGGGAGATAATGCCCTGATCACATTAAGTGTCCATCCATAATACTGGCATCCCAGCTGTGTAAAGCTCATGGCTGTCTGTGACAACAGATTTATAGATAGATTACAAAGGGGGAAATTTAGCTTGTACAGATGCTCCAGAAATATTGAAATATTATAACAAACAACAAAACAACCCCCTCACACACAAACAAAAATTATAATAAAAAGGAAAACCTTCTGACTTTTTCTATAGGTCATAAGGAAGGAAGAGTGATATGGTGGTACTGTATCTTCATCAGCTTTCCTGAGAGTTGACTTGAATTCCAGATCAGATCAGTTCATTCTCCCAGTATTAATAAAGATACAGGAACTACGTTAGCTGGAACCTGTAAACTGTTCTTGTATTTGTGTGTGTGTGTGCTTGTGCCATGTGATGAACATGTTCCAACCCCACATTACTGTGATAGATGTAGTGGGTTTGGATTAGAGACAGGTGTACACATAGTACAAATGTTTATTGTAATATGTCATTGTCTTTATTGTTTAAGGATGTCTTTTCTCCAGAAATTAAAAAACATTCATTTTTAACTGAAAAATAATTCAACATTTTGAAAAATAAAAGACTTGATCCTTTAGGGTTTCTTATTTGCACACTGCTTTTCCATACATATAATAATGCTTGAAAGCAAAATACATCTATATTAGTTTAAAAATCCTCATATTTTCCTATGTAAAATTTGGAGATTGATCTGCTTTGTTGTTCAACTTACAATCTGTTGTTTAGTTAATAGCTGTCAACCCTCCTTAGTTGTATTGTCATGAAAAATCAGTAACCACTTAGTCTCACTATGCTTCCCAGAATCAAATACTATATGTGTCTCTGAATTTCATTAAAACGTACTAAAATTACAGCCTTCATTAAATATTTTACAATGCATTTACATGTCTTTCTGATCACACAGTAATTATCAACAAATGCAGTCAGTTAAATTTAAATTGCTTATTAAGGAACATTCCTTTGTACCTGTTTTATAATTTATATACATTTACAGCACTACCTGAAAACATAAAAATGCTGTTTGTAAAGTATACTGTATTAAAGTAAATAGAGAGAGAAATACAAACTGGCGGTATTACTCTCCATATTAGTCATACAGTAGCAATACTGTCCTTAATGTGAATCTAATAGATAGGTAGTCGTCAATCAAATATTAATAAGTACAAATCCTTTCAGGCCATTTAGTCATGTATCTCCAGCACAGAATGAACTGTATCCCTTAAAGAGTTCTTCTGCTTCACTTGGCAGCTACTTTTCAATTAGTTAAATCTTTAATAAATGTCAGTTTGCTTTATTTCCCAAGAGCTGCCAACTGGGCTGTCGCAAAGTTCACATTTGTTCAGTCATGCTCATCCAAAGCAAGTACTGAAAGGCATAAGTTTAACAGTCACTGATTTTATTGGGACAGGGCAAGCAAAATATTTGTCATCCTGACATTATTTCATTTAATTCCTTTAAATGTACATTTGAATATTGAAGTTGCTGACATTACATCTTCAAGAATAGGTCAGCAGTGAACAGTTTGGCTGTTAACTGAAGCTTCATTATTTGGAATAAGCACCCTTGATAATTATTTTATTATACTAAACCTGAAGTAATCCTTACTGGTGTGGATGTCCTATTGCAAGTCCATGATATTCAGTACAAAAGAGAAGTGCTTGAAGACGTTTACATTACAACTTGTGAAAATACTAGCAGGCTTCCATTTTCTGGCCTGGCAGTGTAAGGGGAATATGAAAACTCAAATACAAATAGGGAACAGACAGTTCACTCATCAGAAATCTTTATCATAAAATTAGTTAATCCAAGCTACATATCAGAAAAACATTTCAAAATTTAACATTATTTATTTGAGCGCAAAAGCTTCCAACATTATTACTGAGCACAAAGGCTTCCAAGATTTAAAATATTATTTAGTTTAGTATTAAGTTTAAACAGGTCAGGTAAACAACCCTAAATAACATGTAAGCAACAAAGTCCAGAGGGTCACTATAACCAAAGTATCCAAGAATTGAACTTCTGTTTATGAATGTTAACTACGCCATGTGTAGAATTCACACTAAAACATGGCGTAAAGTGGAAATGTGCATACGCACAAAAAAATCCAGATGCATTAATCTGTGCGTTCTCCAACTTCCACCTTCTTCCGCTACATAAATCCCAGTCAGCATGAAAAGTAACGCACGTGCATGCGTCTGCTGCCACTGCCAAACTCCTCCCAGAATTACGCCCCTTTGAATATGCAAATCAATATAAATGTCCCTTAAGCTCAGCGTTCTGTGAAAAGGCAATGGCAAAAGCATGGGGGAATATAGAAGAATTTTTGGGAATACCAAGTGGAGGCAAGGAAAAACGTACTATTTGTTGGTTTAAACAGTGGTATAAATAACAAAAGGAAGTTAATCAAATAACATAGAGTGTTGGAGAAACTTGAAAGCTCAAGATCAAAAACAGAAGCCATCTTAGTTGGTACACCGCACCATCTCCGTTCTTCTACTATCACCAGTATGACTTTCTCTGGTCAAAATATCCCTCTTTCCACATCTGTTACCAATTTGGGTGTTAAAATGACTCACAACTCACCTTTGACACCCACATCAAACACCTCTGTAAGTCATCTTTTTACCACCTCAAGAACATCACCAAACTACACCCAACACTCACCCTGGTAGATGCAGTGAAGCTCGTCCATGCCTTTGTCTCTCCAAGGCTGGATTACTGTAATGCGCTCCTCATCGGGATTCCCAGTAAGAGTATCCAGAGACTCCAGTATATTCAGAACAGTGCTGCCAGGATCCTGATGCTCAGAATAGAGTACAAGGTCTCCCTTCTCACCCATCAGTGCATTTATGGACATGCCCCTCTTTACCTACAGGAACTTCTCACTCCTTATGCTTCCTCATGTACCCTCCGCTCTGTATACATAAACACCCTCCAAGTCCCCAGAACTAAGCTCAGCAGCATGGGTGATAGGGCTTTTTCATCTGTGGTGCTGAAGCTTTGGAATGTCCTCCCTGATTACCTGAGAACCCCACAGTTGAATGATGTTTTTAAACGAAACCTAAAAACTCATCTCTTTAGAAAGTCTTTTTGTTAAAGTATTTTTATAGACTCTTATTTTTGACTCTGTAGCACTTTGAGATTGCTAAAATATAAAGTGCAATACAAATAAAATGTATTATTATTATTATTATTAAGTTCACAAAGTCGCACAGTGCCCGAAATAAAATAGAAGGCCACTGTCGTAGTGTCATATGAAAACTTATTAGGGTACAGAGAAAAAAAAAAAAATAGGGACACAGCAAGAAAAATGCTTGAAATGTCAAATTTATTCTCGAAATTTCCACTTTAATTATGTAGTTTATTTTGTCATTAAAGTAGAACATCATAAACTTTATCGTTAAATCGTTTAATTTACTAGTTTCTTAAATACCATCGTAACTAAAGTAGCACGTTAAATGCTTTGTTTTATATATGTTCTTCTATGTACTGTACTCTATGTTTGGGTATCACTACGTGCTTCTTATATGAGCTTTCTCTTCCTCCGACAGGACACAGAATCAATTACATTCTTGATATTACAGCTGTCTGAATAATTAAAATACTAAGATGTATACTTGATATAATTTTCATGATGATAGAAGTTAAAGCATGTTATTAAATAGGGGAACACGGTGGTGCAGTGATAGTGAAGAGCTGGCACCCTGTCCAGAGACTGTTCATGCCTCCTGCAAGATGTTTGCTGTGCCGTGCGCGACCTTCAATGAAATAATTTATTGCAGCAGTACTGTCTCTTTCAAACGTACTAACCTCCAATTCCTGTCCTTCCTTTTCTTTCTCCAAGTAACCAATCACCACACAATCAGCTCTGTAATAGATATTAAGCCATCTGTAAGCTTAGAAGCAGATTCTTCAAAATTTTTAAGGAACGTTGAAATATCTTTGTAGTACATGTTTAATTAATTATATTCTTCCAGTGTCGCACTAGCCCCAGCAAGAATACAGCGTGAGGCAGTAACAATCCCTGAATTGGGCGCCAGCTCTTTGCGACACCGTGTCCTCACATGTTTAATTATTAACAATATAGATTATTTAAATAATGTTAACATTTTATCCGTATAATGTAATAAACATATTTTGCTGCATTTCATCTTAAAAATGATATCATCATCATATGTAAATATGTGCTTTATAAACTGACTAGCAAAATACCAGGCCAAGAGCGTGAGTACTGCTTTAAAATTTTAAATAATAAACTGAGGGAAAATGTACCAATAATTATTTGTTAAGGATCTCTTTGTATACCACATTGTCAGTTTGCCCCTTCGGTTGTAATATGACCAAGCTGTGCACTGAGCTTACTCTTGAGCATGCAACGTATAGTTGGCCATGTGAAAAGCAATCTTGCCTCAAATCAATGCCAGCCTTTTGTAGGGTCTGTCCCTGAGACTTATTAATTGTCATCGCGAAGCAGAGCCTTACTGGAAATTGAAGGTGTTTGAATTGAAAAGGGAGATCAGAGGGTATAACAGGGATGCGAGGAATAAAAACTCTCTCCCCTGAGCCAATGCCTGTAAAAGTAGTTGCCTCAATTAGGTTCTTTTGCAGACATGTGACCTTAAGTCTTGTGCCATTACAAAGTTTCGGTGGCTGTAAGTTTCTCAGTAACATTATTGGTGCCCCAACCTTCAAAATTAGATTATGCTCAGGAGTGCCTGGAGGATTCAGAGTGTGGACCGAGCTGCAGGCTATGGACGTATATATGTACTGTATGTAAGTAGGATTCAGTTAACGTTGGGAACTCGCGTACCAAATTTCTTGAAGATGGGTCCATTAAGTAACAAAGACCGCTGGAAAGTTCAATATGGTGGCCGACAGTGGTGTCATACCATCGAAATAAGTACGTAGATCGGTTTCGGTTAGCGCAGGGAAGCCGCCTACCAAATTTCGTGAAGATGGGGCCATAAATAAGAAAGTGTAACATGGCGGACATTGTCGACCGTTATGACCGTTACGTGTAGAATTTCGAAATGAAACCTGCTTAACTTTTGTAAGTAAGCTGTAAGGAATGAGCCTGCCAAATTTCAGCCTTCTACCTACACGGGAAGTTGGAGAGTTAGTTATGAGTGAGTGAGTGAGGGTTTTGCCTTTTATTAGTATAGATGTATCTGTGTATGTATATATGTGTGTGAGTTTGTGTGTGTGTGTATATATATATATATATATATGTGTGTGTATGTATCTATATATACTGTATATACTGTATGTGTATATGTATGTATATATATATGTGTATGTATATATATATATAGATATATATATACTGTGTGTATGTGTGTATGTGTGTATATATGTATATATATATATATATATATATATGAATATACAGTATATGGTTTTGGCAGCGCGCTTTTTCCAACCTAGAAGACGTCTCTTGAGATCCGTTTAAGCGCCTCGTTGATTGCATGTCTTCCAAGGTAGTTTCAATACCCATTTCCTGCACCGAGTCATCTCCCCTTTTCTGAGTGACTGTGTTAGTGGCCGTACTACGTACAGGTCTTTGAACGCACTGAATACTTGTAACTGATGTTGTCCGTCGGCTACTTTCGACAGGGAATGGAAGCAATTGTCGAGTAACAAAAATGATTTGTAAGTGAAATAGTAAAAACTTGATCACTTGGGTCAATACCTAAAAAAATATACACAGCAAATGCAATTGAGAATACACCAGAATCTGTATGATTTAATTGTTGCTGTGTGTCTTCATAAACTGTGGGAGGTTTGTAAGGAAACAAAGCATGAAGGAAACGAAGCTGCTCTTCGGTGAAGTTGAATTTTTTATCAGCGTTTAAACTGTCATAGACATGAATTACAGCACCATCATAATAGGTATCAGTGAGTCACTCGTTCAGTAGCTGCAGAAGGTAACATTTGAATATGTTTTGCATTTTGTGGAATGGGCATTATAGGTATGTCAGAAGTCCACATTAGCAAAACCTCTTGAGGTTGGAAAATTGTATGCGCAGCTAAAATTTCGTTGAATTTGCTCATGTGATCTGTTGATAAATAATCATTATTTACCAACTCATTCATTGCAAAATCTTACAGTGGTAAGATCACTCCTTCCATAACACTAAACACAAACACTAAGTAGACACAAACACTAAAAAACGGCAACGCCGCCAGGAAGAACACTAAATGAGATAAAGTAAAAGTCTACTAAACTTCTTTATCATAACTGCTTTATTGTAGCAGGTGAGGGGACGCTGGTGCACGCTTGTTGTTGCCGCTCCTCCCTGTTAGCAACACTTTTCGCACAATTCGCCTTAATTCTGCACTTTCTTACACTTGTTTTACTTCGTTTATTGTATGTATAGTTCGTGGAGCTGACTCGAATTGCATGGATTTGGCTTAATATTTACAGATTTTATGGACTCCACTTTACTGGGAACAGCTGAGTCTGTGGATCATGGGACGAGACCTACGAACATTTCTTTGTACCTGCCGATCTAGCACCTCGGGATGATCTGTCTCCGTGATTATATTCGCTATGCTGATCTGCTCCCGTTTCATCTTACAGTACTCTATGGCCGGGAACTGATCTGATGTTCATACTAACGTGGCTTATGGCTCCGGGGCGATCACGCCTGAAATTACCAAGCGTTACTGTTTATGGCTGTGTATTGGAACATCTAAATCCTGCTTCCTCATCCTGCTGTGCTTTCTATCGCCGCTCACCTACATTGCCACACCCACCGGTCCTACCGGCTCCGTTGTGCTGTGCTGCTTCTACACTGCTATCAGCTAAGTATCACTCACTATTTTAGCGCTTTGAGTACTGAGTAAAGCGCTATATAAATGTGATGAATTATTATTATTTATTATTAAACACTAAAGTACAAAAACGAAGTAGAAAGTAACACTAAACCGCAACACCGCCGGGTACACTGTCACACCGCGTCTACTAAACACTAAGAAACACTAAGCAGAAACACTAAAGGAAAAAATACTATTCAGTAAGTACCGCGTCTACTAAACAGTAAATCAGTAAAGGAGAAAGGACTAAACACTAAGGAAAAAGAACAGCAAGACTGCGTCAGCTGCGGAGCTCAGCTCGGAGCGAAATGAAGTGAATGAAATCAGGTGAATGGGAGGGGAGATGATCACGTGACTCCCCCACCCGCCTTGACTCTCAATCCCTCCACAAACACACAAACACAGTCTCTCGGATCCCAACTCTCCTTTATTTATATAGATTCAGGTTGTGCAATATTATAAATGTATCGTAAGTTTACAGTGAGGTGATTGTACTAATAAGTATAAACAGTTCTACAAGGAGCACTTGATGGACTGATTGAGTGCATTTATAGTTCTTGGGGTGAAACTGTTTTTGAACTGCGATGTCAGTACAGGAAAGGCTCTGAAGCGTTTGCCGTATGAGAGCAGTTCAATAGACAGCATGACTGAGATAGTGTGTGCTTGATGTTGTATACCGATAATTCTCTGCTGTTGAGCTGTGATTCCACACTCAGATACAGTGGGATAAATACTCCGAGTGGTGCAGTGAGACTAATATGGAAAAAGATGATCAGCTGTTGCAATCCCTAATGGGAGCAGCTGAAATAAGAAGAAGAAGGTGCAGTGAGAGTAACAATGCTAAAGTAGCTGTGGCATTTGTAATATTTTGGCCATTCCGTTGACCATTATATTGTTACAGGATAATTACAATCAGATGCCTTAAACTAATAAACAATATGCGGTTAATTTCAGTGTATATGAAATAGCTGCGTCAGGGATGTGGAACTAAAAAAGAAAGGGAAACCACACTGGAACAAAAGCACTGCTTTGATGCTGGGTGCCACCAGTTTGCAAAACCGAGCAGAGAACGTGCATACACCAGGGTTTGAGCTACCGTGAAAATGTGCGTGGCCTTACGCCAAGTTTAGGCTTTATACATCGCGATTTGAGTGCAGAACTGGGAGTGGGTAACATTTTTGTGCGTACGCAACATTTATACATGAGGCCCCTGGACTCTACCCCTTCATCAGGACCGGACAAACTAGAAAATAAAGACAGATGGATTTCACATCTTATTAAAATGTTACATCTCAATATATATAAAATCCAACGTCTGTATATCTGTATGCTTTTCACGAGAGAACAACTTAACGGAGTTAGTTAGGGTTTTTTTCTATAATTTGCTTGAACATTCCAGTTGATTTTGTGACTTCTCTCATTGCTGTAAGAATCATAGTTTGCTTGCAGGAGCGATATATTCGCACTAATCTGAGGCAGAGGCTGTGGGCTGCATGAAGGAGGAAGTGTGACGTCAGGAGTAAGGAGCTGGGTGGGGCCCACCTCACTACGTGGGCAGAGCCATGGTGGACAGCTAGTATTCCATATACTGTATATACATGTGCATAAGACGGGTCTTGAAACCTGAAAAATCGATCATAAAATCACACCCCGAATTATACGCATGTTCAAAAATGCGACACTTAAATTTTTTATTTTGCATCTTCTTGCCTCCTTCAATCTTGCTTCAGTTTCTCAGTCACATTAAATTTTGTTGTTACCAATTTCTTTTGCCACTTCAACAACTTTTAATTTAAAACCAGCTTAATATTTTCTTCTGATCAAGCGCTCCATTGTAGATAAGGGGTGCTCTTACAATAAAGGTGTATGAGTGTCTGAGATATAAAAAACACAAAACAGTGTAAACATTGCTTCGGAATAGTTTGGGTATTACAGTGTGGTCACATAGGCACAATACATAGAAAAAAAGGCAATGTGCTCTGTGGTTACTCTCTTAGGTGCTGTTTGCATATCATAATTTCTTGGACCAATAGCATGAGTTTTCCACATTTGACTTATACGACCAACATTATGAAATACCAGAAATTATACGGTCAAATCAAGCCCTGACTTATCCACGGAAGAACGTATCCACAAGTATATAAGGTAAATACATTCTCTGGAAAAAGGTATTCACAATAAAACCTTATCAAATGGTACAAGTTTTCAGAACTATTCTCAGGCAAAGTGTCTACAATGTTAATTCACAGACTTCTCCCCTATTTGTAGGGCACTAAGTAGATAATAGATTCTGGTGTGCCCGCAGATCCAATACATTAATTAAATAAATTAGATTAGGAGCTTATTAAGACCTCATAGTCTGAGAAGTGTAATAAAAGTCACTAACCAAAAGAATGCCCAGAGATCCCAAAAGAGCATACCAAACATACATTCAAAGCCTACATATGTACAAATATATAAAAAATCCCTCTATACTTGTCCTTAAAGGTGATGGAGACAGTCAAAGTGTGATTAATCAATTAGTCACAAAAGCCATCAATTTATACCAAGCCAGCTCCACCTTTAAACAAATACAAATAGGGAACAGCCATGTCACTCATCAAAAATGTTTTTATCAAAATATTAGTTCACCCAACCTACATATCACAAATGGAATATCAGGAACCTGAAAACTCCACACTGATGCCAATTGACCTCAGATTCATACTCAGGTTTATTGGATATGGTGGCTGTTGTTCCGATAACAGAATTACTTTGGTGCATTTCTGAGGAAATCAAACTTATCTGTTTGTGCTAGTTGAATGGGTTCCCTTAGGATTCTGTGTAAATTAAGTTTGTTGGCTTTATTGTATTACTGAGATAGTTGGAGACAATTGTCTGTCTCTTAGGAAGACTGAATTTCTCAAATTCAATAATTATATTAAACAATATAACTAACTAAATTTTACTCTTAATTAGAAATCCAACTATATCTAAATATGATGCAGTGTATGTACTTTGTGCACACTTCCATCTCATGTTTCATAAACATTTCCATTTGTTTCTGCTTTGTAAAGCAGTGGACCAAAATCCTAATCATGTAGAGTCTATATGCTTTAGCCTTCTTCCTTAGAAAAATTATCTATGAAGTTCAAGTTTATTATTCATTGACATGTGCTTTGGGGATTAGCTTCCAAAAGAAATATTGAATAGGGGACATTAAAACACAAATCTAACTTGATAATCTTTCTTGGTGTTGTGTTCACATTGTCAAAAATGTTCTCATCCTTTTTTCTTGAGTGGAAGTTTTAAAAATTAGAAAAGACCCCTTGTAATAGACAATAACCCATGCATGTGAATCTTAATTCTGAAAGCCTGTCTGATGTGTACACATTTGATTTATGATCACTTTCAGGAAATTTTTTACATTCATGTGTCATAAGAACATAAAGTAGGGGAAATTTCTGATGAAAATACTCTGCCAAGCCTGTCTTGTTAGATTACTCAAGACTTAGAGACAGAATTTAACAAATCTGTAAGGTTTCTAGTGAAATGATACATCCACCACCAATCCACCACCACATAGTCAGCAACTGGTTTTATTTTGCCCTACTAAACTCACAGTATACAACCCAGTGGAGCTGAATCAAACATCTGGAATGTAATCTCTACTAGTCATTTCTTGGAAATGCAAGTTTAAATTCCTTAATCCAGGGATTCTCTAATTACATGTATTTATATTATACAACTGGTAATCATACCAGGTACTTTACAGACAATTTGTGGCATTCAAGAAGTCTAACAAGTGCATTAAGAGATCAAGTATGGTGTAATGATGCTGCAGCAGGAATGCCTTTCAAAGGCAGGGGATGAACACAATTGGCTGTCTAAAAAATGCTAACACCCACGTAAAGAAAGAATGTATAGCATGAAAAAAGACTAGCAGATGCATCTGTCCATTCTATTAATTAGTCTGTAGTAACAAGTATATTATAAACATGATTGAAGGCTCCACCACCTCCTTTCAAGTTGTTGAGATTGAGTTTTTCTTGTTTTGCATCTTAGGTAGGAAGGAGGAGAGAAATTGTGGCTTAGGTTGTAAGAAGAAAGGGGTTTAGCATTTTTTTTGAGGTTGCAGGGACATTTTGTCTGAGAACAGTTCCTATTTCAGTAGAAGTAGTATGGGGATGGGGTATAGCTGTAGGTAGGAAGTTTTGTTGGAGAACAGTTACTTTTGAGGCAGAGACAGAAGAGAGGATACAGTTTTGTCAGAGGTATGATGGCATTTTGGCAGAGGACACAGATGGATCTAATTAGTTTAATATAAACAATTTCACTCCAGGGTTGTATTTGTAAAGAAATATGGGATGGCATTTGCTCCTCTAAGGTGATATATTACACTTTAAAATAATGTTTGGTTGTTTTTTTGTATAGCACACTGGCACAGTGGTTGAGTGTGGATCCAGTGTAGAACTTTAGAACATTAAAAACATTAGAAAATGTTTAGATGAGAACAGACCATTCAGCCCAACAATGCTCACTCGTCCTATCCACTTAAATCCTCCAAAATTACACCAAGTCTAGTTTTAAAAGTCAATAAAGTCCTATTGTCTACTACACAACTTATTAACTTATTCCATGTGTCTATGGTCCTCTGTGTAAAGACAATCTGCCTAATGGTTGTGTAACATTAACCCTTAACAAGTTTCTAACTGATTCCCTGTGTTCTTGTTGAACTCATTTTAAAGTTACTGTCTCGATCCACTGTACTAATTCCCTCTACAATGTTTAACACTTCAATCATGTCACCTCTTAATCTTTGTTTGCTTAAAGTTTAAATCCTCAGCTCCTTTAATATTTACTCATAATTCATCATCTGCAGTCTGGGAATCAGCCTAGTTATGCTTCTCTGGATGTTTTCGGTTGCTCCAGATAAAGTCTTACCATTGCATTTTAAAGCTTGAGAATAACCTCTTTTAACTTGTAATCTACATATAGTACAAATAAATAAATAAATAAATATATATATATATATCTATACTAATAAAAGGCAAAGCCCTCACTCACTCACTCACTCACTCACTCATCACTAATTCTCCAACTTCCCGTGTGGGTGGAAGGCTGAAATTTGGCAGGTTCATTCCTTACAGCTTCCTTACAAAAGTTGGGCAGGTTTCATTTCGAAATTTTACGCGTAATGGTCATAACTGGAAGCTGTTTTTCTCCATTTACTGTAATGGAGATGAGCTTGAACGCCGTGGGGGCGGAGTTTCGTGTGACATCATCACGCCTCCCACGTAAACACGCAGTACATAGAAAACCAGGAAGACCTCCAAAAAGCGCTGAAGAAAACATGCATTATATAATTGAGAAGGCAGCGAAGCAATAAGAAGCGAGCGAGTGACATATACAACCATATTCATGAGTTCTGCTACTTCGGAAACAAAGCACGATGTAAACCTACACTTTAAATTAAGTTCATAGACAGGCTGCCGCTGGCGTTTGTAATTTAGTGCCTGCCCATATAAGGCCGTCCGTCAGCGGCAATCCAATAGCAAACTCCCACTAAATATTCACGGGTTAAGGACTGTGCTTATGCAGAGGAAGATGAGATGGTCAGGGTGGTGTTTGGTACAAACTCAGCGAAACTGCGAGAGAAAGTTTTAAGTGCCAGGACTAAGGTAACATTAAATACAGCCATGGACATAGCACGAGATGGCACCAGCACAGCTGGGAACCTTCGATGCATGTACACCGAGCGGCTCACGTGAACTGACGCAGTGCACAGATAAAAAGCAACAGTTCCAAAGAGCGCTGAACAAAAACCGAATTACACAATTGAAAAGGCAGCAAAAATATGAAGCGTCTGATACATACAAGCATATTCATAAATCAATCTACTGCGGAAACAAAGCACACGGTGGAAAAAGTTAATGTCCCGCTAAAGGAAGACAGTGTAAAAAAAAAACCCGTGCATGCAGTGTGTCAGGTCTCAGATAAAGAAGAAGACGAGCTGTTTATTGATGCAGTAAGAAACGAATCGATGAAAGAAACATGTCATCTTAACAACGATTGATAAACACGGAATGTAACTTGAACACAACACATCCTACAAATACGAACCTGATTGAAAGAAATAATGATAATCAAATCCTTGATGACAGCAACACTCAGTAACACTTACAAAACAAATACTGTATATTGACAGTCATGTTACGTTATTTTTAAAATGTTCCCTTTTCTTTTTTTAGCTTTTAAACACACTACTTCTCCGCTGCGATACGCGGGTATATATATATGTATATATATATCCCGCTCTACATACTCGAATAATGGATACTTTATTCGCCATCAATGATTGTTTTGGTAAAGCCATACTCGGTGTATTCATTAGATGAACGGTAAAAAAGTAAGAGCGAGGGGAGGATGAATTATTGAGGCATGCAGGCTGTAGTGCGCGTCAACTCTATCTGAATTGCGCGATCACATTTAAAAAAAATATATCTTTTCAAGTTCTATTTAGTCCATATGTGTCAAACTCAAGTGTTGAAGCTCATCGAGAGAATGCCAAGAGTGTGCAAAGCAGTAATCAGAGCAAAGGGTGTCTATTTTGAAGAAACTAGAATATAAAACATGTTTTCAGTTATTTTACCTTTTTTTGTTAAGTACATAACTCCACATGTGTTCATTCATAGTTCTGTTGCCTTCAGTGAGAATCTACCAATGTAAATGGTCATGAAAATAAAGAAAACACATTGAATGAGGAGGTGTGTCCAAACTTTTGACCTGTACTGTATATATGTATCTTATCTACATACTATATAATCTAATATTCTGCTAGCCTACTTAATGGCTTCTGAACACTATCTGGAAGTTGATAGTAATAAGTCCCTCTCAAAAAGTGTACTTTCAATTTTTACATCTACCACTGTGTGTTCAAATCTGACCTTTTTACTTACTCTTTGTAATACTTTCCATTTATTTACATTATTCATGAAGTAGTTGAGAAGGCAGGTTAAAGGACTTGCTCATGGCCACATCATACAGTTAGTCAGTGGTATTAGAAATTTTACTTATTAAAGTTTAAGAGCCTATAATACTTCTGAGATGGAGCTATGTGTTTGTACTTTCTTGTTCTTGTAAGGATTCTTGGTACAGTATCCTGCTAGAAATAAATGCACAAATTAGTTACTTATTATCCTGCATATTTAGCAAATGTTTAATTGTCTCAAAATTTTTAAGATGGAAAAAACATGTTTCAGATTTTTTTTTGTACTGTGCATCTTAAAAGACACACTAGTGTCAAAAATAGAGCATACATTCTGCCCTGATTCAGTAAAGCTGGTTCAAATCATATTACTGCCAGAAGGGATCCTTACTCTGCTGAGCCCTAAAGCAATGCCCTTAACCTAGGAATTGATCCAGTACAATGGTTGACCATACAAAAAGACAATTTTCTCTTGGGGATTAATAAAGTATATCAAAAAACAAAAAAAATAAATAAATGGTGATTCCAGCTGAGTTAAAAAAAATTGATAGAATATTGTGGCCTCCATCATTCCTTGCAATAAATAAGAAGGATGTTCTTGTGATAGGCACATCAACTACTTGGTTAAGTACACATGTGGCCTTTTCGATGGATCTATCAAAACCCTTTGCAATTATTACTTTGGTTCAAGAATCAACTTTTAACAAGGCCTAAGGACGTGAAGTGACTGAACCTTATTCCTGCATATTTTTCTTTCTTCTTTCACTTGTGTATAATTGGCATAAATATATTTGTTACTATCAATGTGTGTTGATGTTTGTTTGTTTTTTTATTGGATTTTTTCACCATTATACATGTCATATTTATTTCTGTTACTCCTTTTGCATTTTCCTTTAAATAAATGTTTTGTTGCCAAGAACTGCAAAATATAATTAGTTGTTTATCTTCTGATTCTTTTTTTTGTTTGTTTTTTTATTTTATTTTTACATGTAACATTTCTGCATGTGCTGAAAATATTTTAATTACCATAAATGTCTTTTTGTTTCGAATGGATTATTCATAATTTGCCTCCTTAAGATACCTTATACGGCTTTTATGTTAGTGTGATTCTAATGTTTTCATTACTACAAATTCAGATTTACCAAAGGGTAGAAGTAAAACTTAGCAGCTCCCATTAGACTATTTTCAAATAACAAAGAAACATATGCCACCGAGTTTCTCAGTAAATAGTCAAGGTTATAGATTCATCAATTTTCACAATGGTTATGTAATAAGGATTTAGCCAAATATATTAAATAATACACAATTGAAATGTGGGTAGATTAGCAGTGGAGTGGTTAGTGCTGCTGTGTTAAAACTCCTGGAGACTGTGTGCAAAGCCTAACTCAATCATAGTCTGTGTGAAATTGATATATCATCCCATATTTTGCAAAGTTTTTTCTCCAGGGAACAGTGATGTGCTGTGAACAAACAAACTAGTTCTTCTGTACTTGTCTTGGTTTCTGAACAAACATACTGGTTCACTGACATTAAAGAACAAATCTTTTCAAGGCATGTGCAGTGTGTGCTATGTTTTATATAGCATTCTGCAAATGTCTGGAGCTATCATCTTATCGTCACTTAAATGGCTGCTGTGTTCTGGAAATATCTTATCAGTAAACAGTTTCAGTAAAACAGCCATGACAACAACTAGCCAATAAATGACTTGATAGAGGACACCAAGCACCCCCATTGATTGGTTCACTGTAACTGAATGACTATGACCGTCTCAGTACATGGACTAATTGAATGAACCAGTATGCACCCCTACTGCTCTGGGGAACCATTGCAAGTTCATTCACAAATTGCAGACAAGAGATTTGCTGCACAGTACTCTGAACTAGTTCACCGAAAGAATCAGTTTATGTCTTGAACTGCAGACAAGAGACTTGTAGTAATAATAATTCATTACATTTATATAGTGCTTTTCTCAGTACTCAAAGCACTATCCACACAGGGAGGAACCAGGAAGCGAACCCACAATCTTCCACAGCCTCCTTACTGCAAAGCAGCAGCACTACCACTGCACCACCTGTGAGGACGTTTATTTAGCCCTCCAATTCATGCTATTTTACTTTATTTGTTGTTACATTTTACAAAATTTTTATTTATTTGTTTATTTATTTAATTTTGTCCTAAATATTACTTATTTACTTTCCCAAAGATGTGTATGTTATGTTGCCTGGAGCAACTAAATGACTTACTGCGAGTAAGTTTAGCTGAACTTGTCATGCAGTGAAATGGCAGCCCATTCAGGTTTGGTTTATGGGTCACACCTGGTTCTGTTTGAATAGACTGTTGCCCACAGGACCATGAAATGAAAAAAAAGCTGGTTTGGTTTAATAATGGATGGACAAAGCTATAATATGCATTCAGCTGTATCAGAGATTACAAAACTTAAACTATGTTGTTTCTGAACCTTATGAAACTACAGTGTATATTTGTTAGTCAAATGCACTTGTTTTTAAAAGAATTCTGCTGTTTATTGCCAAAAATGTGCCTCATAATGTGGGGTTATATATTTGTTCATGAGGGATAAGCAATCACAGTCCTTTTTCTTAATATTAGAGTTCAGTCAGTCAGTCAGTCATTATCCAACCTGCCATATCCTAACACAGGGTCACGAGGGTCTGCTGGAACCAATCCCAGCCAGCACAGGGCACAAGGCAGGAACAAAACTGAATTGCAGTTCAGTTCATTGATGACATAGGTATGGCAGATTGCACCAGAAAGGATCGGCTATAAAAGAAGGAAATTGCAGGAAATTAATCCAAAACAGAAAATAATTTTATTTAGACATCTTTCAATGGTCTCAAGAGTTTTATTGTGATGTGTGCACTATTCTTAGGTCCTATTTTTATGATTGTTCTTTATTAATGTTTATTGATGTTTTTTATATTTTTGGTGGTTAGAGTTGTTACACAGTGTCACAATAACAGAACATAGACTTCAAAAAGGTTTGGGGCCGCCACCCGTATATTATGCCTTGGCTGCAAATGGGTATATTTGGTTGAGTTGTTCACAGGTTGGAGTTTTAAGAGTGCAAATATGGTGGCTTTAAAAGTCGGGACCGGAAGTGACGTCATCAATAGTGCCAGTACTGGAAGTGATGTCATCAATGGACTTAGCGGGATTTCCCGTGGATAGTTTGCAGAGGATTGAGAGAGAAAGTCAGTGTAGCTCGCCACCCCCTGGTCTGGCATTGTACTGTTATTCAGGCTCTTTTGCTGCCTCCCAATTGCACGTATGTGACAATAGCTATGATACTATTCTAGATTTTAAACTAGAATATATCTTGTTGTGAACTGAACAACATGAAATGAATCACTAAAAAGAATCGTTTTACACATCACTATTAGGCACTCCACATTTCCTTCATTCTTCACATGTAAGATTATTTAACTTGATGAATACAGGTGAGTATTCAAATCTTTGAAAAGGGCATCTGAATCAAATTTTTATCTCACTTAATAAATGTACCTTTCATTTTTTAAAATGGATAAGCGAGTATATATTTGATATTAATTGCTCAGAAAATAATAAGGCCTGTGTAGGTGGTCTGGTGTCGATTGGGCACTGACAAATTTAAATCCAGTAATTATATATCTCAACTTAAGAAAATAATAATCTGATCATATATCACAGACAGTGCTTTAGAATAGATCTTAAAATACTCATATTGAAAGCTTTTCTCCTTCTTATATTTTGGAGTGCAAGTCCCCTTGCATTCCCAGTTATAATCTTAGATCCTGAAACACTGGTTTGTTTATTATTGTGAATGCTAAGAATAAAAGAACTAGTCAAGTGACATTTTAATTTTTGTGGTTCCTTTTTTGCTTCAGTTCTAATACATTACATGTAATATAATATCATATACTTTATAGATTTGCAATCATTACTAACCTCTACTGTTCTCTGTTTACTTTGGAATCTCCAACTATTGCTGAGACCCACAACACTAATTTTTTTTTACGATACTGCATCATAACAATAATTAAATATTTTATAACATTTATATGTTATAAAATGCCTACAGGATGGGCCAGATCTAATTATGCAGATCCAGATCGTGATTTATGCGGGGACGATTCCAGTTCGGCGCGAAGGCGATTCTTCATGTCATCAGTTCGCACACTTCTCGATGGTCCGGGATTTTTCAGGTGATTTTCTATGTAATAAACTTAATAAGTTATAGCGTAATTAGATCTGGACCACCATATATTGGAGGCTGAGAAGTCTTTTGGGCTCTGAAGGTTCTCTAAGGCCGGAGTTATACTTCACGTGACGCGACGCATGCTGCAGCGGACGCTCCTGCTACGCAAGCGTTGTAGTGTTTATACTTGCGCGCGTACTTTACGTAAATCTGGAGGAATCCACCAGGTGGCAGTGTGAGATATTATCGCGGTGAGAACATGTTCGGCTTCTCTGTGTTTTGAACTGCCTAAAACATCTATTAAATTCCGATAACACCTTACCGCAATATCTCTGAAAAGGATGTTTATTGATTAAATCCATAAATCCAGGGATGTATGTGTCCATTCCAGCAAGCATTGGGCACGAGTGAGAAACAGTCCCTTGACGAGGCCTCAGCTCATCGCAAGGTGAATACAAGCACACACATACACTAGCGTCATTTTAGCGGCACCAAATCCCCAAATCTGCATATCTTTGGAAGGAAACCGGAGCACAGTGTGGAATACAAGCAGGAAATACCAGCGACATAACTCCCTGTGAGACAGCAGTGCTATCGCTCCGCCACCGTGACACCCCCATGTGTGTAATTATTCCCCCATGTGTGTATTTATTAACAGTATTCATTATTTAAACGAAATTATATGTAAAATGTAACATACACATTTTAATGCATTTCATCATGAAAGTGATATCAAGTATAAATCTAAAGATTCTAAATGTACAGAGAGTTGGAATATCATACATTTAATTTGTTCTGTTTGGCGATCTATTGCTGCTTTCTGCTGCTGAAGCAAAATGCCGACATACAGATGCATTCGTGGCGCTTTTATATTCAAGCATCGCATATTCCCGATCGTAATAACACAATACATTTTAAAAGTCTCACATACCATCTTTTGTGCCATCTATTTTTTATTGTTTTACCTGCTGTCAGGTCCAAGAAGCTTGTAGCGATTAAAAACTGGGATGACGTTTACGACTGTCTGCTTTAATGATAAAGTAAACTACGAGGTTAAAGTGGACATTTCGAGATTAAAGCCGAAATTTCCACTTTAATCACAAAATACACGTTTTCACCATGTCCTTTATTTTTTTCTCAGTGGCTCAAATATAACGCTATACATTATGTTGCTGTTGTTAAGTTGCAAAAATTAAAAAATTAAAAAGACATATATAAATGACACGATACATTTTAAAAGTCTCACATACCATCTTTTGTGCCGTCTCTTTTTTTATTTGTTTTTGTAACTTCACATCGACTACATAATGTATAGCGCTGTATTTGAGCCATTCATCAAACAGCAAAGTGCGCACATCAATCCCCGAAGGATCTCCATAGAGGCTTGCTGTCACATGTAGATAGTAAACAGAGACTCTGACGTCACGTTCCGACTTTTAGCACACCGCGCCCCCCGACTTTTTGCTGGTACTGCAACTCGCGCACGCGTCGCATTAATTTCTGAGGACCTGCTCAGAGGACGCGTGAAATGAACGATGGGAACGCATGGCAGCCATGATGCGGACGCGTACGCGTTCTGAGCGTGAAGTATAAATGAGCCCTATGACTCAAGTTTTTATTTTTGTCTCCTCCCTGCCCATCTAATCATAGCATTGGACATTGTTATTTACCGTTTTAAATATTACAGACTTAATAATTGAATTTAGTTAATAGTATATTAAACCATGCATATAGTTTCAAGTAATCCTTTGTTTATTTGTGTTGTGTAAGTCTGTATTAATTTATTTATTTTCCTTTGTTACCATAATTCATCTTTTTACTTCTAGTAAAACACTTTGACCTACACTTTCTGTAGGCTATGAGTTGAGGATACTAGATTTTTTTGGATTTAAGTTAGATTAAATTAGACTGGTATAGATACGCTTTATTAATTCAAAGGTGAAATTTAGATGCATACAGCAGCAGAGACACAAAAAACAAAGACACAACCTCATGTCACAAATAATACAATCAATAAATAAATAATGTATGCAGCTGCAACTTTTCCAGCTACTGAATCAAATGTGTAACTAAAGAAATTCCACAGTCCAATAAAGTTCACTTTAAAAAATCACAAAAATTCAGAAAAAAGTTATTACACATGCAAAATAAAAGGAAAAAAAAGTTTCTTCTCTGTTTCATTACAATCTTAGTTTTCTCATTTTAAAATGTGGTTAATTTCTATACTTAAATCCTGTATTACTTTTCTATGATGAACTCATATAGGCCTCATTTCAGT
The DNA here is from genome assembly GCF_016835505.1 of Polypterus senegalus. NCBI lineage: Eukaryota > Metazoa > Chordata > Cladistia > Polypteriformes > Polypteridae > Polypterus > Polypterus senegalus. The sequence continues at coordinate 99,883,427 of NC_053163.1, read as the reverse complement.
ATGTCATTACGTTCTCTATCTGTTTGCCCTCCATTTCTTCTCTGGTCAAAATAAAAATATATATTTAGAATTTTCTTACAATTTAGCTTTTAGGGGTTAGAATAGAACTTTGCATTGACTATGCACTAACAAGTAGGCAAACAGTTTAACATAACTAGGAAAATACTTCTGTCAATTTAACATATCTCAAATATCTATCAAGTGGCTTTTACACTGTATATTGTTCAGAAATAGGAAATTAAAGTGTTTAAGTATTTAGCCTGGGAGGCTGGGGTGAAGCATTGAATTGTCTGATCACAGCAGGAAGAAAAGATCCCCAGAGGCACTTCTTAGCACACTGCACAGGAATGAGCATGCGGCTAAAAGTACTCTAAGACAGCACTTCCTGGAGGGGATGGAGGGGATTTTTAATGATGGTTAATTCTTTAACTGTAGGTCATTCTAGGTTAAAGTGCTCTAATGACTTCACAAAATATATTTTTGGTATCTTACAATATCTAATGATATTAGATAATGTTGTATATATGAGATTAAATATGAGAACAATGCTGCTGCCCTTTTGGGTATATTTATGTTGGTACATTCAGATACCACGATTTTAGAGGAATGCTGTCATTCTCTCTCTACCATGCTGCTATGTCACTTTCAGCTTAAATTAATATAAAAACAATTTAATGAAGAACGTTACTAAATAGATTTTTATTAAATGCAACTCTTGATTAAGTCACCGTAAAAGTAATAGGTTCATACAAACAAACTGTGATCTTAATTTTTGACAGCCCTTTAAAAATATACACTCCTCATTAATCAATCAATCAATCAACATTTATTTATATAGCACATATTCATACAATATGTATCTCTCAACTGTTAACACATCAATACACAGCCTTATTGAAATTTCAGTTTCTTTGAATGTAAAAGATAAAATCATTTTGTCAGAGGTTTGTAATCTTTTTTAAGATCCCACCATCAACAATATTTAAATAAAGAACAAAAAGTTAATTTTTAGTGAAATTTACTCAAGGTAGAGTTTTAGTTCGTTGGTTGAGTAAAGGTGTCTTGATTGCATAATGTATGGATAACCACAAATAAACTAACAAAATTAATTTATTTTGTGTATTCCCAACAGCTCTGAGCTATGGGGTAGGCTGGCAACAATTTTAACCCTGAAAGTTAATATTTTGAAAGTAGGGATATTCAGTTTCGCAAATCCATATGGAAAATGTTTGTGATGTGACAAACCTAAGGTAGGTTTTGATGCAAAGGCAACACCCAAACAACACATCTACTGTATATACTGTCATGTATGGTTGTCACAGTATGATACTATGGAACTACTCTGTTCATGCACATAGTGCCTCTAGTCAGGAGAGAAGGAAAAAGGAATATACCCAAGTATCATGTTAACATGGATGAAAATCTGCTGCCCTCTGCTAGAAAACTGAAGTTAGTAATGCTAACCAAATAGCTAGGTCAAAAAAAGAAAACTGTTGACATAGGAGCACTCAGTCACAGCAAGGATCTAAATTCTGCCAAAAGTTATGGGAAATTACCTAAAGAAAACTGTGCACAATAGATCTCCTTGCATTTTTTAAAACTCTTCTATATTGAGAGGGGGTACACATTTTACAAACCAAGGGCAACAATTTGATTGTGACCGGTCCAAACAGACTTATTGTTGAAATCACAGTAGACTTTACCTGTTTGGGCCAGATCCACTGTGATAAAGGACCTACCCAACACAGGCAAACACACACACGACTTACACATGTTAATAAATGTATCCCTGGATACTCTCATCCAATCCCTCACTCATTCTCACCACACATGTTAAGTCAGTTGAAACCTGTCAAATTTCTGTCTGTGCAAAATGGGAAATCATCATGGAAATGTTTGCACTGAAATAATAGTGGACTCCAAGCTATCAACTTACAAACAGTGTTCAGAAGCCATTAAGAAGGCTAACAGAATGTTAGGTTATATAGCACGATCTGTGGAGTACAAATCCAAGGAGGTTATGCTCAACCTTTATAATGCACTGGTGAGGCCTCATCTTGAGTACTGTGTGCAGTTTTGGTCTCCAGGCTACAAAAAGGACATAGCAGCACTAGAAAAGGTCCAGAGAAGAGCGACTAGGCTGATTCCAGGTCTACAGGGGTTGAATTATGAGGAAAGATTAAAAGAGCTGAGCCTTTACAGTTTAAACAAAAGAAGATTAAGAGGTGACATGATTGAAGTGTTTAAAATTATAAAGGGAATTAGTACAGTGGATCGAGACTTGTATTTTAAAATGAGCTCATCAAGAACACGGGGACACAGTTGGAAACTTGTTAAGGGTAAATTTCGCACAAACATTAGGAAGTTTTTCTTTACACAAAGAACGATAGACACTTGGAATAAGCTACCAAGTAGTGTGGTAGACAGTAAGACGTTAGGGACTTTCAAAACTCGACTTGATGTTTTCTTGGAGGAAGCAAGTGGATAGGACTGGCGAGCTTTGTTGGGCTGAATGGCCTGTTCTCGTCTAGATTGTTCTAATTCTAATTCTAATTCTAATAATTTTGATGTCATTATCATTCCAGAGAATCAAGCACAATCATTTGAATTCATATTTTGTTCTTATGAAAATCTACAGTGGTCATACCCTGACACGTAATTTGTACTTATTGGCCACTGTATACCATTTAAAATTCCTGTTGCAAGTTATCTATCAAAACTAGTTACCTAACAAAAATTTTTTTCAAAATGTCTTAAAAAGGAAATTTATACAAAGAATCATAATTAGTAGTATATCTTTTAGAATGCTATAATTCAGAAATGCTCAGCTGACTTGTGTGATCTGTAATAAAATAGTTGAAATCATAAAAGAATGCAGCAAGAATAATAATAATAATAATACATTTTATTTATATAGCATCTCTCCCATGCTGAAGGCGCTTCATAGAGTCTCATAAAGACACAGCTGGTATATGTAACATTGAATACAAATGTTTCCTGAACAGAACGCTAAAAAAGATAGATGCATGATATACAAAGCATCAAATAGAATAAAAGATAATCCATCCATCCATCCATTATCCAACCCGCTATATCCTAACGCAGGGTCACGGGAGTCTGCTGGAACCAGCCAATACAGGACACAAGGCAGGAAACAAACCCCAGGCAGGGCACCAGCCCACCACAGTAAAAGAAAATAAACCAGAGTAAAATACTAAATTTAAATCTAAAAGAAAAGCCTTGCAAACAACATCATTTGTGATGTTACACACACACACAAATTATACTGAGCATCTGGACAGAGATTAAGAGGAAGACTAAAAGAGGAGGCAGAATGCAAGGTTAAGTTAAAAACTTTCCTGAACAGATATGTTTTAAGTTGTTTTTAAAAGAATGTAAGGAGTCTGCTGATCTAATTAATTTAGGGAGGTCATTACAAAGTCTGGCCACTATACAGCTAAAGACCCGTGTAACCCCTAGAGTGCAGGTTAGTGTGGGGAACAACAAGATTGCCAGAATCAGAGGAACTTAGTGGGCGAACAGGATTATAGTGATGGAGAAGGTCAATGATATAGTCTGGTGCAAGGCTATTTAAAGATTTATACGTTAATAACCGAATTTTATATTCAGTCCTGTAAGACACAGGGAGCCAGTGAAGGCAAAGCAGGATGGGTGTGATGTGCTCACTGTTGCTGGTTCGTGTAAGGACTCTTGCAGCAGAGTTGTGAATCAACTGGAGTTGTGATATTAAATTAGAAGGGGCACCTGCCAGTAGAGATTTACAATAATCGATGCAGGATGTGATAAAAGCATGGACAAGTTTCTCAGCATTAGAAAAGGAGAGGAATTGGCAAACATGATATCTTACGGAGGCGAAAGTAAGAAGGTTTCTTAATGTGGTTTATGTGGATGAAATAATAAAGGGAGGAATCAATAATGACACCAACATTCCTTGCATCACATAAAGGTCTGAAGCCTTTACGTATGTATGTGGCTGTGTATTAGAACCTTCAAATTCTGGTAATATCTCCTGTTATACTTCTTCTGCTGCTTGCTATTGCCGCTAATCTGTGCCACCCACCCTGCCCATTACACCATCTGTGCTGTGCTGCTTACACAAAGCTGGTGTTTAAGGAGGTTTAGATAGTCAGTAAGGTTAATAAACAACGCTCAAACAAGTGAATGGATGGAAACACCTATTTTGAAACACTTGTATCTTCTTTCCTGGTGGTGATGGTACTGTTATACTCAATGTATCAAGTTTAGTTACTTCTTCTTTTATTTATAAATTATAGGTGTACTGGAGTTTTGTTGATTCAGTTTCCAATCTTACTCTACAATGAGAGATGCAGAATCGGTAAATTAATTTCTTTTTTAATTTAATTTCAAAATTATGTACTACTTTATTTTAGGTACTGCAATAATGGATCTATAACTCATTTATTTGTAGGTAACAAGACCTTAACAAACGCAAGAAACCATGAATTCTTCATATTAGAAGTAATTTTACTATAATGTTAGTATGCTACACTGCACAGAGATAAATTACCTGCCTACAGTGAATGTTTAAATAAAAAAAATGATTACAGTAAAAGACACATTACCATTAATCCCCTTCAAAATACTCCCCCTTGCTTCGAACACACTTATCCCATCATTCTTGCCACTTTCTGAATGTTATTTAAACATTCACTGTACTGTATTTTTTAATCATGCCTCATATACCTGTATGTGGGTTGAAACAGTGCTTTTTATATTTTTTGGTAATATAACTTATAAGATTTAATGTGTAATATTATAATATTAATATGGTCCTATTTAAATAGGAAGCAGCTTTTAAGTGAATATGTAGAAAATAGATAAATAATTTAATGGATGAGTGTCTTTCAGGGAGAAAGCAATCTAAGGATGGATGGGATGTATGCAGATACACTGATGAATAGGCTGATGGGATAAATGCAAATACCAAAAGCTTCCACAAGCATCCACTTATATAGTGCCAAGGTAGTAGATTATTCTCACTTTAAAATTAAATAGAGTGCATGCTAGTTAGAAGATGAACCATAAATAATTGAGACTTTTTTAGTTAGTATATCATTAGCTACAGAGTAATGATTAGATAAACTGCATGACCTCTGATAAGTTATATGTTGTTTGATTTTAGATTAAACTATTACTTTGTTACCTTAAATCTTATATGACTAGCCATCAAAGTACTGAAAATAAGAAAGTATTTTAGAGCATCTGAGAACTTCTTTGAATTCCCCTGTTTTTTTTCTTTTGCAACTTGTGCTTCTTCTAACACCAGCCAGTTCTCTACAGCTCCTTACTCTGTAACTGCTCAAGACAAACTAGCTGATACAAAGCTTGCTGTGTGACATTAGTTTGAACCAATCAGGTTGCATGCTTTCATCTGTTCAACTTACGGTGTATGATATGTCTAGTTTCTCAGAGAATAAACTTGTAAAGCTTTAAAGGTTTGTTAAGATCTTACTAAAACTACCCTATGACATTAACAATCATTGAGGGGTTAGGATCTTTTCCTGTATAACCTAGATCCTTTAACTTATCTCCACCTTCGCTTCTATATCTATAACCTCAGGCAATTAGATGTAGTAAAAAGACAAGCGGGAGTTAAGTTACACATAAAATAATGTATTATTGATAATATTCATAAATAATAACAATATGTAAAGTACATTTGAATATTGGCAACCGTACAACCTGATTAAATGGTGATGTGTAGTTTCAGGCGGCACACAGACTTCTTTGTTACTTAATGTCTCTAGTTAAGGGATCATTGCTGCTCAGCTTTCTTCAGAAAAAGGCCGCAAGCCTGGTCAATATAGCTGCTGAGCTGTGCTCTTCATTATGTTGTCTTCATCATCAGCGGTTAGTGAGAGATGCTTCTTTCAGATGTTAGTAAGAGAGAGATTGTGAGGTTAAGCAAGTACATTTATAGATGTTCTGTCCATCCCCTAGAGCCAATAGGACATCATGGTACTTAAAAGCTTCTGATCCAAGCCAATTCCAAACAGCCATACTTCAGACCAATGGGGGAAATAGAACATCCTAACACCTGCCCCCAAACCATATGTTAACGTAACCTGGCTTTCTTGTGGGGGTTGAAAGACTTTAACAGTGAAATACTCATCCTCCCAACTCTGTCATAAAATTCAAAGAGACACATTCCTAAATTCTTAAAACACCAAATTCCATTGCTTTGCCTAAATTACAAATAAAGACAAACAAAATATTTATCAAGTTATATGCATAATCTCACATCACAACAGTAAGGCAGAAAGGACTCAGAACTGGCCTGTCTCCATAAATTTGGAAGGCTTGATCGCTTTTAAATTTGTGATAAGAAGAGACAAGAGACATGGAAAGGTTTAGGGCAGCCACCCGTATAATTCAGTATCCTGGCTGCAAAAGTAAATGCTTTTTAGTCTGAGTCAAGTTTACACGACAGAATCCAAAACAGAACTAAATTCCAGGGAAAAGGTGTCAGGCTTTATAGGAAGTCAGGGGGAAGTGATGTCATCCTTGGGGCTGGGACCAGAAGTGATGTTGTGCTCAGGCCCGGGACTGGAAGTGATGTCATTCTCGGGGCCGGGACCGGAAGTGGGGTGTCCCGAGTTGACTCCTGGTGGGATTTCCCAGGAAAGGTCTGCAGGGAACTTAGAAAGAGCGTCAGTGCACCCCGCCACCCCCTGGGCATTTGTATTACCATTCATCTCCAAGCCCTTCAGCTGCCTCCTATTCACACGTGTGTGACAAATTAATTAGATTAATTTTTACATCTTATGACAGGTCCCAGCAAGTTCAGGTGCTATGGTATTTGTCTACTGTAGAGAACTAGCATAATTATCTTATATCAAACGCTATTTAAATGCTGGGCAGGTTTTGTCTGATATGAAGAGTGGAGTGGAAAAAGTAAGAGTGGGGCTGGAAATGAATGAATAAGTGATAGTTAAAAGGAAGCATATTGCAATTAAAATTACAACGTGTTATCCAGTGTGGCTGATGGCCGGCAGCTCATCCTGGCCAGGGATACCCCTGAGATGGAAGGATGGGGGAAGGCAGCTTTTCCAGGACACGGCCTCCCCCAAAAGGCTGGATGGCAGCTCCCCTGGAGTGTAACAGTGCCCTAGATTCCCGCAGGGCATTATGGGACTTGGAGAGCGGTTTCTCAGCTCTGTTTGGTTATTGTGGGTGCTGCCAGGAGGAGCTGTGAGAGGACCGGAGGATCCATGTCTCATCCATAGCCTGGAAGTACTCCTAAGTCACGAGGACAGGAGTGCTGAATTACTTCCGGGCTGAAGAAAAAGCCAATTCTCCATCTGACTCAGAAGTGCGAGCAAGTCACGTGGGCGGAAGGACAGAAGCACTTCAGGGTCAAGGACTATATAAAGGAGTGTTGGAGACCCAGCAATGAGTCAAAGTTGGGAGGAGGTGGACAACGCTTGCTGGGAGATGTGGAGGAGAGAATTGTGCTGTATTGTATTTGGAATATTGTGTTTTTTTGCCTGTTTATGGTGGCTGTAGTGCTTTGGACACTGTTTTGAAGAAGGCAAAGTATTAAATACTTCTTGGTGCTTTTACCCTATGTCCTGCGTGTCTGTCTGTTGGGTTAAGGGGCAACAGCGACCCCTAGCGCCCACACCAGTCATTAAAATATTGACTGAATTTGTTCATGTTACTGCCTAAGGAGATAAGTTACATAATCCTGATTAATGTTTATTAACTCAAGAACAGAAGACCCTAGAATGCTGGTGACTTAACTAGGGGGACATTGGAGCAAACATACTTCAGTTAGCATGTTGAATTTGTGGACACAACAAGCTAGACTTGTTCTTTTGTCAATGTCAATGCCTTTAAATTAAAATCTGCAGTACAACTGAGTAGATTTGACCATCTTACTGCTACTTACTTACTGCTACCTACAGCATCAGTTCTCTTATTCAAGCCAAATGTTTTATGTGTAGGTGTGTTTTTTATATATACTTTTATATATTTTTCTTGACATTCTGTAATTAAGCATTTCACTACAATTTGTGCTACGTGTATGATGGTATATGATAAACAATATGTGATTTGAAAAACGGCCCTTGTTCACTCATCTCAGAGGCGGTAAATTGGGTGAAACTGCTGTCCCAGAAGTGAGCAGTCTATCATTGCTGGTTCCTAGGGATGAGAATTTTGGTGTATATATGTAAAACATGGTCAGTAAAGCTAAAGGTGTTTTTTTCTTGCTCACCAATAAAAAAGAACCTAAGCCTAGTATAGTGTCTTTCGTGACTATACGATAGCTTTCGCAGTAAAACAAGACCACTCAGATAGGCTAACTGTATATTAAGTGATTCAAATAGACTGATATATTAAAATGTATTAAAATAGTGGAAAATGTAAAGCACAATTTCATAACATAGGGAAAAAAACAAAACACATGTAACCTCAAAGAAAAATTCTGCCTTTTTACCCATGGCACAAGTCAGTTGTTTTTAATGTCTGATTCCAAAACAAGATTAGATTTACAGTTTCACTTGTGGAATATCAGCGTTGTAGTTCTGCATCTGATCTGTCTTAAAATGTAATTACTGAATCCCATCAGTTGATATGGCAAATTTCTCTCCTCTCATCTAACTGGAAATTGTCACTTAGACTATCAGTGTTTTTTAAGAAAGATGTCTGCTTGCTGCCAGTTTGAGCTATTTTGCAATAACCATTCCATGTCCTAAATTATAACATTCTTATTAAATCATATCCAGTAATAGTATTAGGTAGATGCTTTATTAGCAAAAGATAATACAAGATTTTCCCATCCTTTAGAATAAATAAGGGAAATTATGCGGGGTAGCAATCTAATCCAAAATTGCGTAGGCAGGCAAAAAGAATTAATAACATTATTATTTGTCTTTCTGTTGTTAAGCTTTGTTTAGATCATTGTGGGGGTGTGTTAGCGATTCATCCCTGGTAGAAAGTGCATATTTATTAAATTGCAAATTAATGGTACAAAAACATTTCTGAGAAAAAATAAACTATGTTTTATGTGCACAATATCAACTACAAAAAGCAGGATTAGCAAATGACACATAATGACAATAGAATGTACTTTTCCATTTATGTTTAACCTGACAGATTCTGCAGTCAAACAGACAGGACATAGGTACAGCAATATCAGCTACAAATGGATCTAACTGCAGTTTTAATTTTCTGTGGCCTGAAGGTGTTTTTTTTTTTTAGCTCAAAATTTCACTTCCTACATAATAATTTGGGTTCTTTATAAATGATGAAACACATCATTCAGCTAAATTCAAGCAAGATTACATTGAGAGCCTTACAGCAAAGAGATTGAAGCCGTCCTTGAGGCATCTTTTTCTTAAATACCAAAGCTACAGACTAAGTTAGGTCAAATGTGGAAAGTATATATCTTTCTAAATTTCTGAGGTAGTGGGTTGACATGGATACAATTAAAAAATCTGAGTCAAAATATCCTGAAATGAGAAGTATGAACAATGAGCAGGGACACATAAGTATAATGTCTATTGATCTCTTCCTAAAATGGTCTATTTTAAGATTTCATCTGCAAGCCTGATTTATTTTTTTCCTGCAGAGCTCAAGATGCAGTTAATTTTACTTAAATGAAGACAAATTATTCACTGGGGAGGATTTCTTGACTCACATAGGACACAATTTCAGAATAATGTAGTCAGCTAGTTCAGCAGCATGTGAAGCATGTCAGCAGGTAATTCTGAAATAAAGCCTGTTTGAGCATTTTTGAGTGCTCAGCCTTTTCAGATAATACACATTTTTTTCTTCCCTTTCAAAATAAGATAGTGTCACAAAGATGAGACATACTCAAGATAAAGATTTGGGGCAGCCACCCGTATAATCTGGTAACCCGGCTGCAAAGTCGTTCTTTTTATGAAATTCAGCACTGAAGTGTATACAAACGAGTCCAAGACAAGACTGAGGGAAAAGGGAAAAAGGGCAGGCTTTTAAAGGGGAAGACAGGAAGTGAGGTCATAAGGATCGGGCACGTGTTCATCACTCATTGGATCAAGCCCGGACGTGACATCAGGGGGGCCGGAGCTGGTAAGGTCTGTTTCCATTGGTTCGGTCCCAGAAGTAATGTCAAGAGGGCCAGGTGGAGTCTCCCAGGAATGATCTACAGGGAAGGGAAAAAAAGAGTCAGTGCACTCTGCCACATCCCGGCATGCCTCAGAACTGCCTTTAGCTCAAGCCCTTTAGCTGCCTCCCATGCGCACGTGTGTGACAATAGATATTCTGTCTTAGAAAATGTTTCTTACGATATTCAGTTGGTTAAATATAGTGGTTATTTTAGAAAGTCTGGCATCAATGCATGACCTTTTGTCAGCAGAGCATTGTAACAATCTATTCCCCTGCACACACACACACACACATACAATTTAGCAGGTGCAAATGTCAAATTATTTATACTTCAGAACACATACAGTATATTATTATTCAAAAGGTTCTATTCTTCTGTCTCAATTGATAATCAGTGGAAAATCTGATGAACACAGTAGGACTTCATTCATACTGCATCTAAACATGACTCAATAATGATTTTAGGCTCATATTAAAAAAAATGTTGGACTGTTCAAATTAAGTTTGCAAGTGATACAAATCTGATATGAGTGAGTATAAATGTATGCCCTCAATGTGTCCTGTACACTCAAAATTAATAAAAATAAATGTATCAGACACATGTAACCAGTATTGTCCACCATGAACAGCAACAGCATGCTGGCTGCTGCCCTACATTGTTTTTAGTGCACAACATCTGCAAATTCAATAGCTAATGATGGCAAGGAAAGAAAATCTAAAAACACAAGATTGTAGCTGTTGTTTCCAGAGCAATTCTCACTGATGTATCTGTACGTAAACACCACAGAGTAGTCACAACTGTAAGCAGTGAGATGTAGGGGATTTTAATGCAAAATAGTGGTTTGATAATTTTAAAAATATCAAGGGTGAGGCTCAAATACTTATGTCAACTTCAGCCCAAAAGGCACACATGAAGTGTGCCATTTTGCTTAGAAAACCTCTAGCATTTGGGTTATACTGGCTGGTGACAGTCACACTCAAATACTTCTTAAGCTTGCCACCTTGTTTTCTTTCCAATGTCACACAGGATACAGTAATTCATCTTCAACTTCAGCGCATAAACATTTTCGTAAAATTATTTGGAGTATAAATTGCTGGACAAATCCAATTTAGGCTTTCAAATGCAGATCACATTTAAGTCATATACGTCTGAATCAGATTTAGTGCCACATATGAAAATGGAACTGAACTTCAGTGTAATCAGTTCAGCTTTATTGATCTAAAGAAGAGCCATACTTTAAGCCAAGGACCCCCAAAATGTTATATCACCTGGTCAAGGAACCTACTAATATATATCCAATGCTAGGATGTGGGGGTGATCTCAGATTCTAGTTACTGCCACATATCAATATTTTAGATAGTAGTAGACTTTTTAATCAAACCAAATTCCTTACTATTACAGACTATTGACACATATGTGATACGATCTTTGATACAAGCCTACATTTATACAACAATTGAAGAACATTTTGAGCTATGTTTATTTAAAAACAATCTATACACCATCAACTTTTCCAGTAGTCCGGTAGCATCAGCAAGCAGCCCTTGCAGTCCCATGGTCCCAAGTTTGAAAACCATTGATTTGGAGGACTTTGCACAAATGTCCAAACTTGACTGAATTTAAAATTTCATTGATATATTAAGAAGCAAATTAACTGACGAAAATTTATCTATTGACTGTACATCTCATTATTTCAAAAAATCATTCATTTTTAAACCTGTTAGTTATTACACCACTGAACAGATATCAGTGTATATCAATGCCACTAAAATGAGTATATAGGTAACTAGCTAGACTACTGAAATATTATCAGTAGTTTTGTTAATAAATGTATAATTCCTAACCAACTAGTTAACTTAGTTGGTACAAGATAAACAAGTAGCATGAGAGTGTGTGGAAGATCAGCCTCGACACAGACAGACTCAGAAGTCCCAAAAACAGACACGTTTATTATTTTTCTCACTCCTTAGCTCAACACAATGCACAAACCCACAATGCTCAGTCCTTTATCTTCTTCTCTCTTTCTTTACTGCTGCCTCCACCCCTCTCTCGCAAGCTCTGTCCTCTGCCTCCCGACTCCGGTTCTCTGAATGGAGTGATGGCAGCCCCTTTTATAGTTCACCTGGATGTGCTCCAGGTGCTCACTGACGCTCTTCCTGCACCACTTCCTTGTGTGTCGGAAATGCTGCATGGGCACCCAGAAGCACTCCGGGTGTACCTAGTTCCTGTTCCAACAGCACTTCCTGGTGTGGTGGAAGTGCTGCAGTCCATGCCTCTGTAACCGTCCTAGCACCCCCTGGCGGTGGCCACGGGCCCCAAAAGGGTTAAGCTTCTAAGCTCCAATCCCATGGCACTGATATAAGCCAAGGCGGCTGCCCTCTCGTGTCCCGGGGGAGGTATTGTCCTTCTCCCGGTTCTTCTATCTTCCAGGCGTCCACCACAAGTGATTCAAAAAGCTTTTCATTCACTCTCAGTTGGTGTGTTTTCATGATGCTGAGTCCAGATCCAAAACTACTACATTTAATGCTACAGACTGTAAAAGTAGCTGTGTGTATATTGTAAGCTGGGAGATAATAACATTACTATTTCAGAATTTAATGTAGATACATGTCAATTTTTAATGTATTATAACATTTTAATTTCATTTAATAATTTATCATATAAATCTTCTAACTATGCCCTTCTCAGAGTCACTGCTTGAATTTCACTCATTAGTATTCATGTCCACTATTTTTTGGTGATTGTCTTAAAGAAAAACATTCATACCTCAGCACTCAGACTTGTGTATTGTGGCTGTAACACACAGCACATGCAACATTTGTCACAACGCATAAATGCACATCAGAGACAACATTTTGGCTGTTTGGCTTTCATCTGGTGTGTCGTACAGAAATACAATTGCACAGCCCCTCGCTCAATTCTGGGATGGCTTTGCCAGTGTTTAATCCGTGTTTTTTGTTTTGCTGTTTTCTAAGTATTATTTTGAGATAATTGTCAAATGAAGTATTTTTGTGAATTTTATTATTTTTATGTTTAACTGGTTTTCATTATCTATGCCCCCAAATATTATTCTGAATAAAACATTACTGTTATTAAAAGACACCCTGCCTTAAACTTTGGGCCAGGGGTTTTAGACTCTTCTCCCTTTTAAGAATTAATAGGCCTGACCTTTTTAACAATGCAGGACCCAAGCCTAAATTTGAACTTCAGGGCTAATCTAGATTTTGAAGCCTTTTTTGAGTTTCCTCAGCCCAGATATTCTTTTACAAAGTTTTACAGTTCATTATCCTCCATATGGAATGTCATAGTGTGAAGTGCATAACCCATTAAGTATGAAGGGCATAACCTACAAACATTTTCAAAACTGCCAGTTAGGTAAAAACATATCCATTAAGATGTTTGGCCAGACATCAAATAAATCTCTTTGTCAATTACTGTATACTATAGTATATGATAAATTGTATGTGACATTTTATCTTTAGTTTGGAGTGTTTATACTTTGTTTAGTTTTTGTTTTAAAGGTGTTGATTTTTGTTACCATCTTTATTTTTTATTTTACTCAACAACTATTTGGCTTCATATCACATTCCCATTCTTGTTCGTGCAGGACTAAACTCAGTGATGTAATTGTTCCTGTGTAAATATGGCAGTGTGTAGAGTGTTCAACATTTTACAGTTGATATTTCAAATAATTTAATTTTTGGGGACAGTTAGCTTCTTTTCTAAATAGGCCACAGTATAGGGTTTTGTTGTGTTTTTTTGTCTGCTCTGTTTTCTGACTTTCAGTTCTGCCTTGCCCTTTGGTTGCCCTTGCCTCTGTGGCCTCTTAAATGATAAAAAATACTCAGGAGTAAACAACTGTAGAAACCATCATCAGATCAAGAATTCTGGATCACTTTACTAAGGGGAGAAAACAGGTGCTCCTTTAGTCCACTTTGAATTTCATAGGTCCGCCAGCTGACACCAGGTGAATTGCTTCTGAATCAAACTGGTTTGAATTTTAGGTTGACAAAGGCAGCAAGCATTAAACAGCAACCATCACACAGAAAATAATGTCCAACTGTCTAGGCACTCATGTCCTATCTTCCTGCACCGGGCAAACCATTACCACTGACTCCATTACAATCTCCATGCTGGTGAGAATGGGTCAGCTTTACACCCTCATGTATAAATGGTGCGTACAACCAGAAATGTTGCGTAAGAACGTTTCCACGTTCAAATCGTGATGTATAAAACCTAAACTTGGCATAAAGCCATGCACATTTTCACGGTACCTCATACCCTGTCATACCCAAGTTCTCCACTCGGTTTTGCAGGCTGGCGGCACCCAGCGTCAAAGCAGTGCTACTGTTCCTGTTTGGTTATCCTTTCTTTTCCTGACGCGGCTTTATAAATACACTGAAATTAACCACATATTGCTTATTAGTTTAATGCATCTGATTGTAATTAACCACTAACAATATAATGGCCCACGGAATGGTCAAACTATTCCAAATACCATAGCTGATTTAGTGTTGTTACTCTCACTGCACCTTATTTTACTTCTTTCAGCTGCTCCTATAAGGGCTTGCCACAACAGATCATGTTTTTCCATATTACTCTCACTGCACCACTCAGAGCAGCTAATCAAAAAGAGAATTATTGGTATACAGCATGAAGTACATGCTGCCTCAGCCATGCTTCCTATTTGAACTGTTTCTCACACAGCAAACGCTTCAAACCTTTCCTGTACGGACGTCGCGGTTCTGAAACAGTTTCATCCCAAGAGCTCTAAATGCACTCAATCAAGAGCTCCTTGTTGAACTATCTGTACTTATAAGTAGAATTACCTCACTGTAAACTTGCACTACAGTTATAATATTGCACAACCTGAGCCACTTTATAAAGCACGTACAGTGGAACCTTGGTTTGCGAGCATAATTCGTTCCGGAAACGTGCTCGCAATCCAAAACACTCGTATATCAAAGCGAATTTCCCCATAAGAAATAATGGAAACTCAGATGATTCATTCCACAACCCAAAACTATTCATATAAAAATGATTAATACAAAATATAAAGTAAAATACATAATACAAATTAACCTGCACTTTACCTTTAAAAAGAATCATGGCTGGTGTGAGTTTCTAAACTCATGTGGGATTCCACCCAACAGGACAACACGCGGAAGAGTGTCCCAAAGCAATCGCAGTCTCCCAGCGCTGTAGCAGTTCGCCGTATAAGCGCATCCAAAAAGATCGCAGACATGCTATAAGCGCCTGTCGTCAATGGGTCATACAAGGAACATTATAAAGATCCCGCTGCAATAAATAACAGCACTGTTGCTGTTTCAAGCTGAATAAAGCTAGTGTTAAAGTACTGAGACTCAGCTTCGTGTTTTGGGGAGCAAGATGGGGATTCGCACTTCACAGCACACACACACACAGTCACAATGCTGTAGTAAAAAGAGAGACGCGCTGGGCGAGCGAGATAAGGAGAGAGAGAGAGAGACGCGCTGTAAACAGAGAGACGCGCTGGGCGAGCAAGCAAGATAAGGAGAGAGAGAGAGAGAGACGCGCTGGGCAAGCAAGCGAGATAAGGAGAGAGAGAGAAGAACCATCAGCTCAGTTGTGATCACATGACGCTCAGCAGACAAAGTGTATCCATACTGCTCGTATTGCAAGACATCGCTCGTTTATCAAGTCATAATTTATTAAAAATTTTTGCTCGTCTTGCAAAACACTCGTAAACCAAGTTACTCGTAAACCGAGGTTCCACTGTATTTACATATGATGACAATATTATTTTTAAGATGAAATGCAGCAAAATATGTTTATTATATTATTCAGATAAAACTTTAACTTCATTTAAATAATCTATATTGTTAATAATTAAAGGTTGTTCCTGCCTCGCACTGTATGCTTCACTGGGACTGGCGTAAAGGATAGAATAATTAAACATGTACTACAAAGATATTTCAATGTCCCTTAAATGTTTTGAAGATGGCTTAACGTGTATTACAGAGCTGATTGTGTGGTGATCGGTTACTTGGAGAAAGAAAAGCAAGGACAGGAATTTGAGGTTAGTACATTTGAAACAGACTGCTGGGGCGGCCATGGCAATATATATTGAATATAAAAAGAAAGAGAAAATAACGACACAGCTAAAAACGCAGCGGCAAATTTCACCAAAAGTTAAACGCTTGTGTCATGAGCACGAGGCGGCTATGCAGTGTCCGCAACAGAAGTGGCCATCTGCCGTGCATAAGATACCATATTGACATTGGCGGTCGAAGGGGCCACCGATTCTTTCTCTGTCCAGGGCCACCACGAGCCTAGAGCCACCCATGAGTACTGCTGCAATAAATAATTTCATCGAAGGTCGCGTACAATCACTGCGCCGTGAAACCCATGTTTAATAACGTGCTTTAACTCCTATCATCATGAAAATGATATCACGTATACATCTCAGTATTTCAGTTGTTCAGAGAGCTGTAATATCACGAATGTAATGGATTCTGTGTCCTGTCGGAGGAAGAGAGCCGGTTTAAGAAGTAAGTAGTGATTCACACACATAGAGCACATAGAAGATCACATACAAAACAAAGCATTTAACGTGCTACTTTAATTACGATGTGATTTGAGAAACTGGTTAATTAAACAATTTTAAGATGAAGTTTATGATGTTCTACTTTAATGACAAAATAAAACTACATGATTAAAGTGGAAATTTCGAGATTGAAGTTGACATTTCATGCTTTTTCCCACTGTGTGCCTTTTTTTTCTCAGTACCCTAATAAGCTTTCATATGACACTTAGATGGTGGGCTACAACTCGCCTTTTCACAGCGACTTTGATATCTGACAACTTCTTTTTTATTTCCGGCACTGTGCGACTTTGTGAACTTGAGCTTTCAAGTTTCTCCAACATGCTATGTCACTTGATCAACTTCCTTTTGTTGATTATACAACGGTTTAAATCCACAAATAGTATGTTTTTCCTTTGCCTCCACTTGATATTCGCTGAAATTCTTATATTTTCCCCCGTGCTTTACCCATTGTCTTTTCACAGAAGGCTGAGCTTAAGGGTTATTTGTATTGATTTGCATATTCAAAGAGGCATAATTCTGGGACGAGTTGTGGCGGGACAGGACGCGCGTGCAAGAGCGTTACTTTTCACGCTGACCGGGATTTATGTAGCGTTTATTTATTTATTCCTGCATCTGGATTTTTCTGTGCGTAAGCACATTTCGCCTTTTGTGCTTACGTCATGTTATAGTGTGAGTTCTATGCACGGCATTATGCATGAGGCCCCTGGTCATTTGGTAGTATTGCAGATATTGGCACCACCAGTCATTTAATCTTGACTCTGACACATTGGTAAAACATTACGTTGCTACAGTCAGTTGTTTTACTAACAGTCCTGCATCTGTTATACTATATAAGCAGTATTTATATAAACTTATATATGTATACTGAACATCCATCCATCCATTATCCAACCCGCTATATCTTAACTACAGGGTCACGGGGGTCTGCTGGAGCCAATTCCAGCCAACACAGGGCGCAAGGCAGGAAACAAACCCCTGGCACCACAGGGTTGTATACTGAACATATGTGAGTTAAATGTGTGAACAAATGTGTTTAAACTGTATTTAAAGAAAACCCACAGCAATGTGTTAACAATTTTACTAGTAAACTTAATTTCCCATCCTGCTACAGTAAATTTACTTGAAAAACAAAGTTAAGAAAACAGGAATGGATTCTAGAAAAAATGGAAAAATCATAAATATAAAACATTTATCCAGAAATGTAAAATAATCTTTTTTATTATTATTTCTTAAAAATATTCAGATACAGCAGAAGAATCTTGATTACTGGTTGGTGAACAACTGGAAGATAAATTCCTTTATGCATCTATCAATTGAATGTAATGAGTTGTAAATGCCCTGAAAAGGCCTGCAGTGTGCAGTAGTTACCAATCGACCTGCACACACTATAATTCCAGGAATGGCAGTAAACAAAATATCATTTGGTGGTGCATAATCTGTTCCTGTAGTCTGCTAACAATACTATTACTTCATGACTGAGAGTCTGAAGTGTCTCTGTCTGACATATTGCTGCTACTTTTTCATTTTAAGAAGGCAGTGTGAATTCAAAAGTTCACACTTTGATAAATGTGTAACCAATTGTTAACCTTCATGAATGGCAGTATCTCAGAACATACTATGTCACATGAATTAACATTTTAATTACAAGTATTTATTCTAAAATATTATATGTAATAAAAGCCACTAGTAGCATTTGATCCAGATATTTTTTAAACTAAGAGACACTTGTTGTACAGTATGTTCTTATTCATCAATAGCATTCAAACCCATGTTCATTTTTTATTTTTTTATATTCAGCCTGTGGCAACTTACTTGTCTCATCCTCATTCCTTTGATGTTTGTGTTATTTATTTATTTACTTGGCTGACACCTTTATAGAAGGCGACTTGAAATATTTGAAATACAGGGTGAGACAAAATGAAGTACCACATTTCAAATTCTCATTCTACAAAAACACTACAAGATAAAGTAAATTTCATTACGACACAAGAAAGGGTATAGAAAATAGTTTTTTTTTACTGTTTTTTAAAAATGATGTCTTCAAGGTGGTGGCCATCATTAGCGATACACTCTTTGAGACGATTTCTCAGCGCTCGCATGACTATGGATCTTGTCATTTGTTTTATAATGAGTATTATAAGATAACATTGTAATGATTTAGTTAATAATTCTATAATTAAATAATTCCTTTCTATAACTTCAATTTAACTTAATCCTGATACTCTATATGTTCAATTCATCATAATAACTATTCATGGTGGCTCTAAAATCCGTACTGACCCCTACTCTCTTTTCTGTTTCTTTTTCCGGTTTCTTTGTGGTGGTGGCCTGCGCCACCTCCACCTACTCAAAGCTTCATGATGCTCCAACAATGATGGATGTATTAAAAGGCAGAACTCTACATGACCATCTTCATCAAGCCCTTCCATGAGAACCCTAAATCCAAAGAGGACTGTTTCATTTATATTAGGTAGAATGCCCAGAGGGGACTGGGCGGTCTCATGGTCTGTAATCCCTACAGATTTTATTTTTTCTCCAGCCGTCTAGAGTTTTTTTGTTTTTTCTGTCCCCCCTGGCCATTGAACCTTACTCTTATTCGATGTTAATTAATGTTGATTTATTTTGTTTACTTATTGTGTCTTTTATTTTTCTATTCTTTATTATGTAAAGCACTTTGAGCTACTGTTTGTATGAAAATGTGCTATATAAATAAATGTTGTTGTTGTTGTTGTTGTAATTTCAATGAGCATTGAACAAATATAAAGATTTGGTTAACCAGGCTATAGTTTCAAATAATATCTAAATGAACATTAACTTTCTGTTCGTTTTCTATCTAATAAGTAGTACCACTGACTATAACCTTTTCTTTTTATCATTCAGTAGACTTGCTGTTTCCCTTTAAGAAAACTTTCATCAGTAGTTGCACAACCTCATCAAACTGAAAAGATTTACACTGACTTTATGAATAACCTCAGCTGCTTAAATCCCAATATTATATAATTTTCTAAATTTGGAAAGGTCAATAATGATAGCAAATACATTTAATACCTTTTAGAATTTTGCATTTAACTTACAATGCTCTGCTAATTTGATGTCAGCTAATTGATTAATTTCATGGCTTTTAATGGATTAAAAATATATTCTCTAATTAGTATGTGCATCCAGTGAATTAAGACGCTCAACATTAGCTCTGAATCTGGGTTATGGCATAACAGAGTTAATACATTTATGCATGAATGCTGGTAATATCTGTAATAAACTGACCTCTATAACTTGAGTTTTATAAAGCCATTCAATGCACTGTGAAATAAGGGTTCATCTTTAATATTGAGTAGCAATTAGCATTACTTATTTCATTAGCAAATTATTACAATGCTTGCTTTTGACCATGCAATATCCAAAAAACAAAATATTACAGAAAAAAGACTTACATTTTCTTCACATCATTCAGAGATCCATAAAGATTCAATTAATTGCTAATATATCTGATTTATTAAAATTAAAATGTAAACTATAATTTGTACTTAATTTATACTGATTTTTTTTAGTGAGAATTTGAGTAAGGGGACCAGGTTAAAACCATATGGGATAGGTGTGGAAGATGGACCTGAGTGGAAGCAGGTGGTGTCTGTTTGAATGCCTTATAATTAAACATACATGAAATGATATCTTATTTTCATTTTTGAATTACTTGCTGTAGATCTTTCATTTAGGTTAACATTGTGCACATATATGACAACTCAGATGCAGTCATTTCAGACTATGAGTATACTGGTATTGTTGACAAACAGAGGATGTTCAGGGAGTTTAAGTAAAGTTTTTTTGGTGTTTGTAATGATTATTACTGTCTGAAAATTGTGAAGGCTAGGGGGCACCACAGAGCCCCAAACCCCAGACACAAACATCCAAAACACAGTCTCGGGTTCAAATAAAGGTTTTTTTTTTTAAACATACCTTGTACTAACAATAGACAGGAATTTCTTCTTCTTTCCCTCTCTCTAAACTGTGCTGCTGCTTCTCCAGACAAGTGTTGCCTATCTCTACTCTCAGCTCCGACTCCCCTGGACAAGTCAGTGCGGTCTCTTTTGTGAAGACACAGGAGTACTTCTGGTGACATGATGCAGTCATTTGGAAGCACTTCCAGGTTAGGAGAAAGCCAGGAAGATCCTCCCCTGGCAGCGCCCACTGTTGTCTGCCTGGGATCCCTATAGGTCTGTTTTCCAGACTCCAACTTCCATGCAGCTCTATGGGTGTACATACTGGGACTCTATATGAGCGACAATGCCACCAATTAAAGTGGGGATGAAGTGATTCCTGCCTTGTTCTCCTGTCAGCTCTTCTTCTGCCTTTTTTGTGATTTTTCTCTGTGTGCCGTGACACTATCTTCTCGGGGTATTCTGTCCACAGTAAATTTTTTCCAGGTCCTCTGCCAAACTGACGGCCAGAGAATCCTGCCGGCTACGCCAATTGTGACAGATTAAGGGCTTTCTCGCTCCCTTGAACCCTCAGACCACACATCAAACACCAGGTAAAACTCCAAAGATGAATATTTATTATAATAATAAAGTGCACAAAGCACCCTCCTCTCCACAATACTCCAATAACAATAATCAAATAAACAATAACCAATCCTCCACTCTCCCAGACGCTTAGCCACCCTGCCTCCCAACTCAGCTTAATTGTCTGGGATTTCCCACAGTCCTTTATATTCCTCGACCCGGAAGTGCTTCTGAGCCCTCAGTCCATGTGATTATCCAGCACTTCCGGGTGAGGTGAAAACTTCTCTTTTTCTTCAGCCCGGAAGTATATCATTTCTTCTGTTCCCGTGACTTGGAAATACTTCCGGGCTATATGGGAAATATAAATCCCTGGGCCTCCCTGCAGCGACTCCTGGCGACCCCCTTGGTATCCAGCAGGGCTGTACATTATAATTCCACTGTCCATAATTCCCTACTGGCATTCGGGGCACCTCTATGCTGCAAGGAGGGCTCCATCTGGCGGCCTGGGGGTATTGGCCGGGATGTATGGCTGGCCATATCTCACAATATATATGGAGAAAGAGAGAAACGTTCAGGATTAAAAAGATTGCTTTGTAAATATATGTTGTAGCCGCCAAAGTGTAAGGCAAGATCAAGCACGGGTAAAACGCATGCTGAAAGAAATCTTTCAGTCCAAAGTTCGTTTTAAAAATATTTAGTGAAAGTTAAAAATAAAATAATCCACACAAGAATAAAAGAAAAATTAGTTACACACGTAGAATAAAAGGCAAAAAAAGAAAAAATGTATCTTCTATAAACTTAGCTTTTCCTGAGAAACTTTAGTTATTTCTGTACTTAAAAGTTCTTTACTTCTTCTTCTTTACTTAAAGATTCTTAACTTCTTATATACTTAAAGATTCTTAGCTTCTTCTTCTGTAGGCTATAAACGTATAGCTCAACACTTAAATAAGTGCTGTTTTACGACTTACTTCACACACTCAAAAGGCCCATAGGCCCATTGGCACGTAAGCATGTGCCCAGGCACGGTTTTAAACCATATGCCTTCCACACTTTACACATGGCAAGGCTGGTCACTAACCGAGAATAATGTTTAGTCAAAGCAGATAGAAATAGCTAGAATATACCAATACAATTCTGCTTATGGGGGTTTTAGGAACCTCCTATAGATTATGCTTTGTCATGTAGTAAAATATTTATGAATCTTCTATAACTAGGAAAGTGGCTCTTACATATGTAGTTGAACATTTATTTAGTGACTTTTAGTTTTTACACACTGTTTTTCTGTTTTTTTATTGTTTATTTCTTATCTTTCTCTTTGTGTGATAATGTCAGTTTCCAAGAATTCAAAATGACCACAACCTTATGGCATTATGTGGTAATTCTATGCTGTGTCCAACACGGTGCAATGTCAAGGTAGTCAATTTATGCTAGTAAATCAGATCAGTGTTTATGGGGGGAAGCCAGCTACCACCTCTGAATTTTGAGTTTTTCACTTCTTTGTTTACCATAAGTTTAATTATGTTGTTAAGTACTATTACAAATCTTTATTATCAGCTCTGAGTGTTTACCTAGTCACCATTTGGTTACTGTCTTTATATTCCTGCAACTTAAAATGATTCACCCAACCAAAGGCAAATGCATTTATTTATGGATTGACATTGACATTTCACAGTTTACTATTTTTGTTACAAATTATTGTTGTGCTTTTGCACTGCACAGTTTGTTGTGCTCACTAGGGACTAGTGGAATTAGATAGGCACACACCCCTGGACACAAAGGACTCAATCATACAATTTTTGTTTTAAATCTTTTATCACATTTGTAGTATGGCTTGCTAAATGTTTTAAAACTGTTGCTTTCCTTTGTCTCATTGTTCCTGCTAAAACCCAAGTGACTTAATGACATACTTTGAGTCTCTCAAATCGAACATATTGCAGATATTAATACCAGGAGTGATAATAATATATTGGGAATGGTTATTATGAAACAAAGGAACCCTGTTCAGACACTTTATATCTAAAGCATTTTAGGATTTTATACAATTCTGAAAGATTTTAATGTATGATTTCTGAATAAATTAGTTTTATTACAATTTAATAGCCATTTCAACATTATTTGTAATAACTGCTAAAAAACTTCACAAATTAATAAAAAGCTATAAATTCGGGTGCAATTTGAGTGCTTCAGACACAATATTTTTTCCCACTATGATTTTTATCACCTCCTCTCACCAGAACACAAATCATCCTTTAAATCCTTTAAACCTTAACTGAAAGGCATCTACTTCTAATTTCCACTTGTCACTTATAATGACCTTGATTGGCTGCACTCACAGATCTGTTGTTGCATGTCATACACTCAACCCATTTACGTGCAGTTCCCAACATCCCAACAGCTTAAAAGTAATACATGTCTGTACCCATACTTTTCTATCTAAATGTTAAAAAGATAAAAAAACAAAAAACATACATAGATTAAAAAAGCAGCAAAAACAGGCTCAATAAAATCTCATTTAAACCAGCTCAATCCATTCTTTAAGACCAGATAAAAACAGATTCTTCACACTTTTTGTTTTCAGCATTTTAGCTTTTCCAAGCTTTTTTTTTTTTTCATTCTTCTTTTAATACCGGTTTAAAAATTTCAGCTTCCATATACTAACTAATCTAGTTTTACCTTGTCTCCTCAGCTGCAAATGATAAAGTAGGGGTTCAACAATAGGTGAAGCATGCTGAACATGCTCTTAAAGACGACTCCACAGCCTCCTCTACCCCCCAACAATAGAAAACACAAAATGTAAATGCTGTTGAATTTAAAAAAACAAAACAAAACAAAAATTTCTCAAGCAGGGATGCATTTCTTACAGGAATCCAGCTATTTTTTGTGATATGCTGGATATACTGTAAAATACTTCCAAAAACAACAGTAACGACTGGGAGCAGGGAAGAAGTCTGTGGTTCCAAATGTTTGTAGTCAAACTGTTAAATTGTAACTGTGTGGGTGTAACCAAGTTCATCTTTTTCTTATCTTTTCTGAGGACTTTCTGAGTATTTTCACCTGATTTTTGACAAGCAGAGAAAAATTAGCTAGCTGGATGAAAAATAAATCTAATATTTCTTTATAGATCGGTTAAGTTCTTTTGAGTGGCAGATTTTCAGTAACCTTGACACTACACAATACTTTAATCAAAATTCCAAAGGTGGAGTCATAACCAGTAAATTCTTCTAAACCAAAAGCTATTAGTAAGGGGAGCAGGCAGAATTCTTTAATCAGGCCAAGGTCAGACCAAGTGAATCCTTACTAATGAAAAGTGGGACACAACAGGAACAAATACAGACTGTTATGAATGAGCTGGAAAAATGAGAAAACAAAATCTTGCTTCTTTGAGGCTTCTGATGCTGTGATATCAGAGGCATAGGTAAAGTATTTAGGCAGTAGGTTAAACTGTGGAAAATCAACCAAGAGATTTTACCAACATATGCATAAATAATCCAAATTAATCCAGAGGTAAACCCAAATTCAAGATTCTGAGCAAGCAAACACCAAAGGTAGAAATTTGAAGAAGCTTTCAGGGATTCCTGAGCACTGTTTTAAACAAACTTAAACAAATGGCCATTCTTTACTAACTTTGGGAGGCAGACAGATGACACACAAGATAGACAAAAAAGAACAACAGAGTCTCTGGCTGGTTGGAAATCACAAAGTTGCAACAAAAATGATATAAGAATAGCAGGCACCAGAGGGTTTTGTACTTTTCCAAAAGTGCCTTGGGCCCACCTGTTGACATAAGTAATTAAACATACCCCTAGACATTCTGAATTTGTCAAACCACTGTTTTGCTTCA
The DNA here is from genome assembly GCF_016835505.1 of Polypterus senegalus. NCBI lineage: Eukaryota > Metazoa > Chordata > Cladistia > Polypteriformes > Polypteridae > Polypterus > Polypterus senegalus. The sequence goes on along the minus strand of NC_053163.1, from coordinate 99,858,366 downwards.
AACCTCTTCACATCTCATCCTCACGAGTCCTGGCTCCTGTACTGCGTTACCAGGTTTCTATGTACAGACATGGCAGTGATAATTGCACTCAAAGCAACAGTAACAGTCTTTTATTTTATATTCCTCTTCCTTGCCATCATTAGTTGAAAAATTTGCAGATGTTCTACAATGTTAAGTAGTGCAGCAGTTGTCAATGTGCGGCTGGCGTTTTTGGTGGTCTATTACATTGTATATATCTGACACGTTTGTTTTTATTAATTTTGTGCATTATGGGCACATTTTGGACAAGTATCTATCTGCACTCTTTTTGGATTTAGATCACTTGCAGACACAAATCTGATATGAGTCACAAATTGGAATTGACTGACTTTTAACTGTAGTTTGTGACTGTTAACATAGCTTAAATTGTCCTAATATCTTATGCAGATAATTTTTAACATTGACTAATGCATACAGTGTAATGTTGTAATGAAATACCAGATATAGATTTTAAAAAGTACTGATTACAAATAGCTGCGCAGTTAAATGTATACTTTCAGTATTTCTGAATTTACAATATTAAGAATTACTTTAACACAATAAAAGGCAATTTAATGCTGGTGATTTTGCAGTGTTTGTTCTAAGGGATCTTTATAGTGCATTACAATATTTTTATAGGCAAACATTTTTCTGGACCCTAAAAAACACATGCAGTGGTTTTTCATTTTTGAATACACTTTGGCTAATTATGAACACAAGGAAAAGGGAGAGTAGAAAAAGAGATCAGGCTGTCACTAATAGTAATCATCAACAACAAGGCAACATTAACTTAATTAACGGCATGTTTTATTACTCAGTGAATTAGTTAAAAGGGATTCATGCGGCTCCAAAAAGTTAAGCATCTTTCATGAGAATATTTTACTATTCTGTTTTGAGGCATTTCTATTCAATTAGCTAATTACAGCTACAAAATCAACAGAAAGTGTCAGGCTCTGATTTATTTTTCATAATTATGTAATTCACTTGTTTTTCACAATTACAGAGTTCTTTCATTGTCTCTGTTTTTCTGAAAGGATATAGCATCATTTTACATGTAAATTCGCTTACCTAGAATGTTTTAACTTTATATTAGTATTGAATAAGAAGAATCACCAGATTTCAATGAATTAACTCAATCACATTTACATGTGCCAGTTCTTTTGATCTTTATATATATATATATATATATATATATATATATATGTATATATTGTGGCAGTAGGGGGCGCTAGTGCTCCCTTGAACCCTCAGGGATGACTCCAAACACCAGGTAAAAGTCCAAGACTTTTTATTATTATTCTTCAGAGTGCACCAAGCACCTTCCACACTACTCATACACCAATAACAAAACTGCTCCTCTCCCACCCAGCACAGCTCATTGTCTGGAGCGAGGCGCCGCCCTTTTATAGCCCCTGACACAGAGGTGTTTCTGTCCTAACAGTCTACAGTTCCTTATTCCTTCCGAGTCAGGGCAATTAATCCTTTACTTCAACCCGGGAGCACAACATTTCTTCCTGTCACGTGACCGTGACGTACTCCCGGGTCATACGCCATCACAGAGCCTATAAGCCCCCCCACAGCGAGTCCTGGTGGTCCCCAAGGTATCCAGCAGGGCTGTGTATAAACACTACAAAGTCCATAAGGCCCTGCTGGACCTCGGGGCACGATCCTGCTGTCAGCTCCTCCTGGCGGCCTGGGGGTACGGACTGGCATGGGAAGCCGACAGTCCTCCACAATATATATGATTTGACTATTTAAATTGTGTTAGTGCCATTTTGTGTTATAATGCTGGTGTCATTTAGTTAGATGTCTAGGAGTTGATATTGACATCTTACAAAACAGTTTTTGAAAGTTGCTGTGCTAATGAATTGAGAGAGGTAATAGTAGATCTTGAAATGCATTTGCAGATATTGATGTAGCTTGTCACAACAGAACAACATTCTCCCTGGAGGCAAAAATGATCAAGGTCCTGAACAGAAAAGCTAAACCACACTGTGGCATACTATTTACACAACATAACATTATTATGCCTATTTAATCCATATCAGGGTTACAGAACTAGGTATAATGCAAGCAAAAGCCCTGAACAGGGCACCAGCCTGTCACAGGGTCCATTCAAACACATAACCAAACTCTCAAAGAATCACCAGTCAACTGTGATGGTCCAGGTTTGCTCCACAGTCCTTTCAGCTTAAACACAGAACTGTCGATAGCATAACCAGGATGAGCTGACAAATGAGGACATATACACAGTCAGCAACAGGTAAACTACAGTCAGTCAGTCAGTCATTTGCCAACCAGCTATATCCTAACACAAGGTCACGGGGTTCTACTGGAGCCAATCCCAGCCAACACAGAGTACAAGGCAGGAACAATTCTCGGGCAGGGCGCCAGCCCACCACAGGACACACACACACACACACACACACACACACACAAACAAAGCACACACTAGGGACAATTTAGGATCACCAATGCACCTAACCTGCATGTCTTTGGACTGTAGGAGGAAACCGGAGCACCCGGAGGAAACATACAAACATGGGGAGAACATACAAGCTCCATGCAGGGAGGACCCGGGAACCAAACCCGGGTCTCCGGTAAGCTAAAGTACTCAGTGCTTTTATTACAAATAACAAAAACAGTCAAGGGTTCAAAACACCAAAAAAGTGCAAAATATTGTAGTGGTCTTCACTCAATAAATAACATTCATAGCAGTAGGATGTTGTACCGTGTTAGGCCCTTCAGGGGCTTAAGCTGCCTTGAAAGCTTGCATATTGTAATCTATTGAGTTAGTCAATAAAAGGTGTCATTTTTCCTGATTTCTCATAATTAATTCATAAAATCAAAGTGGTTGTGAGGAGGTCAAAATCCAATAAACGAATCCATAAAAACGGAGTTAAAAATCCATGGGTAGAATCCATCCATTAAAACAAACATAAGCCATAGTGCTTCTAAAACCTTATGTCTCCTCACCTTACCCAGAATGGGATCCTGCAACATGAGCAGATATCCTTCCGACAAGCACAACCAACCCTTCAACTGGGCTTGGGTCCTTGCTGCTAGTCCACTAGCATCCACGAGGCACCACTCCAAGCCCCGCTCCCTTGTCTCACACTGCCATTCCTCACTTTTACACAGGAGCCTTTCTGTAGTCCTCAATCCCTTCTTCAGCAGCAGTTACAAAGTTCTCTCCTTTGACTCTCTTCCCGACTGCCTGCCTTTCTTCCCCCTTGCACCAGCTCTCCCTCGATCCTACATTCACTCTAATGTTCCTTTAACCTCTGACTTTCTTTCCTTCTTTTTCTTTTTATCTTGGCTCTCTACTCGGGCTCCCTTTTCTACCTGTGGGTGCAGGCGCAGTGTCAATGGGTGTGCAAAGATTCAGAAGCACAAGGAGATCCGTGACGCCCACACCTTAGTGCACCTGCTCTAAATCAGAAGGGACACTTAAAATCATGGGCCATAGATATCTTTATTACAAGGGAACAGCTGAGTCAACCATACAGGTGCAAAACAGACAATCAACTTGCTGCCCCTGTTGAACTCCCCACGACCATGCATTGGAGTGCCACACCCACAAATCTGAGTCCAGCTGTACCGCTTACCGTTAATTGATTTATTTAAAATGGCACAATTGCTACAGACTGTGCTTTACCAGACAACCATTGTGTTTTTAGTAATGTGGAAAGAAAACCCACTCAGACCCAGAGCTCATGTGCAAATTAAATGTGAACCATAACTGATTCAAAAAGGATGTTAGATCCATGAAGCAACAGCACTAAGTATTGCATTATGTTTGTATCCTAAAGAATAAATTGATTCACAAATACTAATTATTACTGAACTACTCATTTAATAACAGTATTATCTTTTATATTACATATAACAGATACCCCAAAAAACATGTACAGTCTGACTTGGAATCAGTAGTAGAGTGTCCATGCATAATGCTCCAATCAAAGTTAGATTAGGTTAGGTTAAGTAGACTTTGTTATCCCAGAGGAAAATTTCTTTTTAGCAAGAACGTACAAAAACATAAGGAATTGTTACAGCGACATCATAAAATTAACACAGATACAGCAAAGGGCAGTCAGTGTTACTGTATTATATATACATTAATGATTTTTAACAGTACACAAAGTAATAATTTAGAATTTAGCAGCATCCCTATAAGTAACATAATTCAAAATGCTTATAGCTCTAGAAATAGGTTTTTAAATCTGTTTGTTTACCCGCAGAAGCTTACATCTGCAGCCTGATGGCAAAAACTGAAATTTAGGAAAAAAAAAAGAGGATGGCTACTGTCTGACAGAACTGAGTCTTCCTTCTTTATGTGTAACAGATTTGTAATACAGCTCAGTGACAGAGGTCTGCTGCGAACCAATAATTTTACTGCTAATTTTTACAATATTGTTAAGATGGTTTATATTCTTAATGCTGAGGTTGCCAAATAAACGTATAAAAGCAAACATAACAGTAGATTTCATAAAGTTAATGCATTAAAACTACAGGTTCATTTTGTTTATTGAGTTATTTTATGCAGTTAGATTTTATGTCCCTCCGGGCTGCATATGCAGTGAGATCCATACTGTTTTCTCTTTGAATGCTACCACTGTGATATATAGTACTGAAACCTAATATTCATTTTCACTTATTTTCAGATGATACTTTCTATTTCTTTCATTCAGGTCTGGTGGCATTTTCCCTATTTTATCTTTAATTAATAGATTTAATGAGATAAAATACTGAATGAACTATCATAACTTGTCTTTAAGTATAAGAAAGAAAACACAAATGATATTAATTGGTGGGAATGTTACAGTGATAAGATGCAGTTACCTTTTAACTCAAAGAGAGTAAGGATTTGTTTTGCTGAATAACAACACAACTTAGGCGTTACCGTTAAAATTAATCGATCTCACATTACTGCATTATACAAAACCTGCTTTTTCAGATAAGAAAAACATGCTTTTCTATTGCAATTTATTTTAAGAAGTCTTTACTAGTACAGTTCTGTTTTATGTGTTCTATTTGTAGCTGTTAGTCTATTCATAAACCTGCTACAAGTATCGTTACCAGGACTAGGAAAAAATAACCTACAGCCTATATTAACATTAGACCTAATGTCATAATCCTCTTTCTGCCATATAAAACCCTAAAAGACTTTCAATCCTATTAACTTAACCAAACTAATGAATGCAAACATTAATCTATACTAATAAAAGGCAAAGCCCTCACTCACTCACTCACTCACTCACTCACTCACTCACTCACTCATCACTAATTCTCCAACTTCCCGTGTAGGTAGAAGGCTGAAATTTGGCAGGCTCATTCCTTACAGCTTACTTACAAAAGTTGGACAGGTTTCATTTCGAAATTCTACGCCTAATGGTCATAACTGGAAGGTATTTTTCTCCATTAACTGTAATGGAGTAGAGCTGCAAAGATGTAGGGGCGGAGTTTCGTGTGACATCATCACGCCTCCCACGTAATCACGTGAACTGACTGTCAATGCAGTACGTAGAAAACCAGGAAGACCTACAAAAAGCGCTTAAGAAAACATGCATTATATAATTGAGAAGGCAGCGAAACAATAAGAAGCGAGCGAGTGGCATATACTACCATATTCATGAGTGCTGCTACCTCGGAAAGAAAGCAAGGTGTAAACCTAAACTTTAAATTAAGTTCATAGACAGGCTACGCTGGCGTTTCACATGCCCACAGGTAATGCGGGATACAAGTTTAATGAGAGGACGCAGGATATAAACGAGAGTTTTGATCACTTTGTAACTAAGTTAAAATTGTAGGTGAAGGGGTGTGCTTATGCAAATTCGAGACTGTGTTTGTGGGGATTGACAGTTAAAGGCGGGTGGGGAGTCACGTCATCATCTCCCTCCCATTTACCTCAAGTTAATACACACGCTGTCTCTAGAGTTTCAACACACTGAATCCTCCAGGCACTACTTACAAAAGGTCACATTGACAATCGTGTTACGCTATTTTTAAAATCTTTCCTTTTCTTAGCACAAGCACAGCTGAGAAGCTTCGATGCATGTGCTCCATAACGCGTTGAAAAATAATGCATTTAATCACACTTTGCATTACAAGCAAAGGGAGCTTTTGTCAATGCATGATTTCCTGGTACACCGATTACATTGATCAGCGCATCCCGATTCATTTTACCCTCGCACCACCTTAGTTTGAGAAGAAGTATGAAAAATATGAGGTTAACACAGAAAAACAGATCACCAATTCAAGCTTTATGAATAATCGATTAAGCCATCAATAATTGTTTTGGTAAAGCCATCCTCCTTCCATTTTATAATTTTTCCGCCACTAGCCATGATTAAATGAGCGGTAAAAAGTAAGAGCGAGCGAGGGTGACTTATTTAGGCAGGAATATATATGATAGCAACACTCATGACAATGTCAATCATGTTACGTTATTATTAAAATGTTTCCTTTTCTTTTTCATTACTTCTTTAACACACTACTTCTCCGCTGGTAGCGGGTATTTTGCTATATATATAATATATGAATTACCTCCAAAGAGCGCTGAGACTTTTGATATCATGAGCGTGTGTACAAAAGGGGTCTCCTGCCCAGCAAAAGTCGAGCAGCCAGCGCACGTGCATAGCTGTGCCGGCCTTTGAGGCGCTGACTGCGCTTCTGCCTTAAGTCAAAGTGAGCACTTTTAATTTTTTTCATCCGCCCCCTGAGCTATAGCCCAGACAAGTGCAAACACGGGACCCCTTTTCTACACCACGGCAAAATAATATTAAGGTGATTCACACTTTCTTTTGCACGTTACGATTATCAGGTCCTCAGCTCGGATTATGAACACACGCATACGAGTGGAGGACTCACAGTGCCATCACAGCCGATTAATGGCGGGGCGTCTCACCAGTCTACACAAGACCCACGCGACTGTCCCAAAAGGCGATCATAACGTCAGCGAACACATCTCTCTATACTATATAAAAGAAAAAGGCAACTTTCCTTTCTTTACACCTTTTTTCCTTTTATCCCAAACCAAAGCCTTTCTCTGTTAACACGGCAGAGGACACAAAAATAATTTTCTTTAATTGCCGGTAAGGCACATTACCAGAGGCACAAATTTGAGCGTTCACATAGAAAATGTAATTTCTATACCACAGCCGTCGTGTAGCGCCTTTCAAAAGGGATCTACTACCGAGAGATGATCCATATACATTTTAGCTGCTGTTAGTTACTTACCTGTTTTGTTACACAGTCTTTAAAATGTAGTTTACCATAACCACTCCAGTAGTGCTCAATGTACCTGTACTTCTTAAAACGTTAATGTTTTACTGTTTAATAACTTATAGACTATATTTCATTATTTTTCCCTTGCACTCAGTGACCAAAGCTATACACACACATATAGACACATACAAACATACACACAAGTATATGTATGTGTATATATATGTATGTATGTGTATATATATATATATATATATATATATATATATATACACACACCCTATCTAGATTATATATATATATATATATATATATATACACACACACACACACACACACACATACATACATACATACATACATACATACATACATACATACATACATACACACATATATATAATTTGTGTGTGTAGATATGTATATAGATATGTAGATATGAAGATATGTATGTGTATATATATATATGTATATTATATATATATGTATGTATGTGTGTATGTGTGTGTGTATATATATATGACAGCAGCAATCAAGCTGTGAGAAAACAGTAAAAGGAGCGTGTCAGACGTCGTGGTACATTTTCTGATGCAGCTACGAAAACAACTTTGTGGCGCTGCCACCAAATACACAAAACAATTACTTTGACAATCATGTTACATTATTTTTAAAATGTTTCCTTTTCTTTTTCATAACTTCTTTAACACATGACATCGCTGAAGCTCGGGTATTTTGCTATATATATATATATATATATATATCACAGCGACACTCATAACAGTGACAAAACAATTACATTGACAATCATGTTACGTTATTTTCAAAATGTTTCCTTTTCTTTCTCTTTCCTTCTTTAACACACTACTTCTCCGCTGCCAAGCGCGGGTATTTTGCTATATATATATATATATTGTAATGGATGGCCGGCCATTTATCCCGGCCAATACCCCCAAGCCCCAGGTGGAGCCCTCCTTGCAGCATAGAGGTGCCCCGAATGCCAGTAGGGAATTATGGACAGTGGAATTATAATGTACAGCCCTGCTGGATACCAAGGGGGCCACAGGAGGGAGCTGCAGGGAGGACCGAGGGCTTCTTCGTGCCCTGTGACCCGGAGGTTCGTCACAGGAAGAGCGGCGGACTTCGGGTTGAAGAAAGGGACTATTTACCCTGACCCGGAAGGGAAAAGGACTTGTGGACTATTGGGCAGAAACACTTCCGGGTCAGGAGGTATAAAAGGACTATGGGAACTCCCAGACAACGAGCTGAGCTGGGTGGTAGGAGGGCAACGCGTCTGGGAGCTGGAGGATTGGTTTATTGTGTATTATTGTGATTTATTGGTGATTTATGAGTATTGTGGAGGAGAGTGTGCTTTGTACACTGTGGCAAGAAAATAAAGTCAACTTGAGGACTTTTACCTGGTGTCTGGAGTCGTGGACAGGGGTTCAAGGGAGCGAGGGCGCCCCCTATCGTTCACAATATATAGATAGATAGAGGTATATATATATAGATAGATAGAGATATATAGATAGATAGATAGATAGATATATATATATACAGATAGATATGAGAACAACATAGATGGATAGATAGATAGATGTCATATCAATGACAAAACAATTACATTAACAATCATGTTACATTATTTTTAAAATTTTTCCTTTTCTTTTTCGTACCTTCTTTAAAACACTACTTCTCCGCTGCCAAGCGCGGGTATTCTGCTAGTATTTATATAAAATTATCAAAGTTGGGAACACACATTACAGTCAGAAGATGCCAATCTTCTAAACATTCCAGTGATAAATAGAACTACTAGAAGATGGTGAGCCTTGAGCAGCAGAGGCCTTTTACTCTACAATGATTTGCGTGCTTCTGTTAGGGATGCCTCATCAGTCGCAGCATTTACTTTAGTCTGACATACCCTGATTGGAGATGCCAATTAGGCCATTCTTATTGCAGCTATGTTTATAAGTTATGTGCTTTAAAAATAAAAAAGAACTAATCAGTAAATGGTTACTAACCCTTATCTATTCTATTTGTCATCTCAATAACATGCTGTGAGACTTGGTGTCACTGCTGTTTTGTCACGTTAATGCTCCAGTCAATGAAATGAAACATCAGGGAACACGGAGGAGTTGGTAATTTTAGTTTTCAATAATTTTTACTTCACTATTTTTCCATCTTATTTTAATAAATTAAATGCCCCTCCGCATCGAGAGGAGTCAGATGAGGTGGCTCGGCATCTGATCAGGATGCCTCCTGGACGCCTCCCTGGTGAGGTGTTCCGGGCACGTCCAACCGGGAGGAGGCCCCGGGGAAGACCCAGGACACGCTGGAGGGACTATGTCTCCCGGCTGGCCTGGGAACTTGGGATTCTCCCGGAAGAGCTAGAAGAAGTGGCCGGGGAGAGGGAAGTCTGGGCTTCCCTACTTAAGCTGCTACCCCCGCGACCCGACCTTGGATAAGCGGAAGAGGATGGATGGATGGATGGATGGATTTTATTAAATTTATAAAGTTAGTGAATTCAACATGTGGTTATTGAATGACAGTATACCTGGCATACGTGAATACACCTCTAAGCTGGAGTGCTGCTTACTGGACCTTTTGTTTTTCTCTCTTTTTTTGTTATCTGGCCAGACCCAATTATTTGTCCCAGTATACTCACATGCGATTGGATACTAACATTTGATTAATGGATATAAGTAACTTATTATCCCATGGTGTAATTTACTTTGATATTGAGAGTGAATGAACAGTGAATTACAAACTTATATTTACTGACTTCAAATTCTTGAACTGGTATTACAGAAAATAAACAAAATTAAGAAAACTGAAAAAAAATTGCAATATTTAAGTGACATCAAAAGATCTTGTCCACCAAAGATCTTACACTCGTTGAATGAATTATTATAATAGGTTTTTCCGGAAACACAAGGTGCATTCATTGAGTACCTCTCTCACATTCATAGTAACACTTAGTAAAACAGCAGACTTAATAGGCACTATTGATGAGAAGTATATTTCATTTCATCCTAATAAGTTTGCTTCATCAGACCTTAAATATTCAATTTCTGGACTTAATCATTAGAAATTTGCAGTATTTAAAAAATAAATCCATTTTATATTATATAAAATTCTGATTCATATTGCATTAATCCCCAAATGTGTACTGTACATATTTACCTGGCTACATACAGTATTAAAAACATTGTTGTTCAGTTAAGCAGTTCCTCAATATACTGTACATTCAAGCTGTTTAGTTGAATACGCTTATTAGAAATATGTAGATGCTACTTTTCCATCTAACTCAATGCCCATTGTTTTTGTAAAACAGATTCTTATCAATTTAATCACTTGAATCTGATTATCCTTCCTAATTGTTCCTAAAAATGCCTACTTCCAATGAAATCTTGTTTTTATACATTTTAACCCACTTTCAAAATATTTTTAATAACTACATTTCTACAGAATACTGACAATTCATTTCCTTTTTAATTGCTTAGATTATCAAGATGTAGCTAATATACTGTATAAAAAGAAATCTAGTAACTCAAATTACAGGTAATTCTGTGTATCTTAATGAATGGATGGATGGATGAAGCAAGCAAAGCTTATCCTTCTGTCCATCTAACTGACTGAGTCTAAGGCTGTTCCTTGTAATGCCCTTTGTAACAGGGGTACCTGCCACTTATTAATTGTTTTGAACACTGGAATCAACAAATAAATTGATGGCTTTGTTTAACTTTTCCAAAGACAAATTAAAATACCCTTATATGGTGAAGCAAATTGTAAATTATAGCGTAATAGAATCTAAACACGGAATTTTTTTCTTTGATCCTGATTTGCCAAAAATATTTATGGATTTCTGTAAATTTTGCCAAATCAAATTAAAACTAATTCAAACAGAACATGTGTAACTCTTAAAGGTGATTTAAAGTCTACTTTGCTCTTAACTCAGCTTCACCAGAATGACTAATGAGCTTCTTCAAAATCTATTAACCCCAATTAAAAAATATTTATCTGGCATACTTTTGCCTTGAAGGTCTTAGCTCTTTGAACCTTTTGCGCCTGCCTGCAATTAATTAGAAGTCTAGAACAGTCAGAAGTAGCTGCTTCAATGACCCTCACTTTGGCCATTCTTTCAGGGTGGTACAATTCATGTTGTCATTTTAACCTATTATTGCCCATGGTGAATAATATGAAAATCCAGTCCACTAAATACTTTATTTTTCCTTATTTCATTTTTTGACAGATGTCTTACTGTTGTGTGATTATACATAGTTTTATGTCAGTTGCACAAAATATTTCATTAATTTTTTTAATTTATAATTTTATAATTATGGCTCACCACCTATGGGAGAGGCCAAGCAGGTCAGGTGTAGTATGAGTTGGGTGGTGGCCAAAGGCGGGGACCTCGGTGGTCTGATCCTCAGCTACAGAAGCTGGCTCTTGGGACATGTCACCTCTCTGAAGGGGAAGGAGCCTGAGCTAGTGCGTGAGGTCGAAGTGCGTGAAGTTCCAGCTAGATATAGTCGGGCTCACCTCGAGGCACAGCTTGGAGTCTGGAACCAATCTCCTTGAGAGGGGCTGGACTCTCTACCACTCTGGAGTTGCCCCCGGTGATAGGTGCAGAGCAGGTGTGGGCATACTTATTGCCCCCCGACTAGGAGCCTGTTTATTGGGGTTTACCCCAGTGGGCGAGAGGGTAGCCTCCCTCCACCTTCAGGTGGGGGGACGGGTCCTGACTGTTGTTTGTGCGTATGCGCCGAATGGCAGTTTGGAGTCCCCAACCTTTTTGGAGTCCCTGGAGGGGATGTTAGATGGCATACCTTCTGGGGACTCCCTTGTTCTGCTGGGAGACTTCAATGCTCAAGTGGGCAATGACAGTGAGACCTGGAAGGGCGTGATTGGGAGGAATGGTACCTCCATACTGAACACGAGCGTTGTTTTGTTATTGGACTTCTGTGCTCGTCATGGATTGTCCATAACGAACACCATGTTCTAGCATAGGGGTGTTCATATGTGCACTTGCCACCAGGACACCCTAGGCCTCAGTTCGATGATCGACTTTGTGGTCGTGTCGTTGGACTTGCGGCCACGTCTTGGACACTCGGGTGAAGAGAGGGGCAGAGCTGCCAACTGAGCACCACCTGGTGGTGAGTAAGCTTCGATGGTGGGGGAGGATGCCGGTGACGCCTGGTAGGCCCAAACGTGTTGTGAGGGTCTGCTGGGAACGTCTGGCAGAGTCCCCTGTCAGAAATAGCTTCAACTCCCACCTCCGGTAGAACTTCGACCATGTCCCGAGGGAGGTGGGGGACATTGAGTCCGAATGGGCCAAGTTCTGTACCTCTATTGTTGATGTGGCTGACTGGAGCTGTGGCTGTAAGGTGGTTGGTGCCTGTCGTGGCGGCAATCCCCGAACCCGTTGGTGGACACCTCCGGTGAGGGATGCTGTCAAGATGAAGAAGGAGTCCTACAGGAACCTTTTATCCTGTGGGAATCTGGAGGTAGCTAATTGGTACCAGCAGGCCAAGCGGAATGCGGCCTCGGTGGTTGCTGAGCCAAAAATTCGGGCGTGGGAGGAGTTTGGGGAAGCCATGGAGAATGACTTTCGGACAGCTTCGAGGAGATTCTGGTCCATCATCCACCATCCGGTGTCTCAGGAGGATGAAGCAGTGCAGTGTCAACACTGTATATCATGGGGATGGTGCGCTGCTGACCTTGACTCAGGACATTGTGTGTCGGTGGAGGGAGTACTTCGAAGACCTCCTCCACCCCCTTTAACATGCTTTCCAATGAGGAAACAGAGCCTGGGGACTTGGAGGTGGGCTTCCCCATCTCTGGGACTAAGGTCACTGAGATGGTCAAAAAACTCCTTGGTGGCAGTGCCCCAGGGTGAATGAGATACGCCCGGAGTTCCTCAAGGCTCTGGATGTTGTAGAACTGTCTTGGTTGACATGCCTCTGCAACACCACATGGACATCGGGGACAGTGCCTCTGGATTGTCTTTAAGAAGGGGGACCAGAGGGTGTGTTCCAAGTAGAGAGGGATCACACTTCTCAGACTCCCTAGAAAAGTCTATTCGGAGGTCCTGGAGAGGAGGTTCTGGAGGAACAGTGTGGTTTTTGTCCTGGTCGCGGAACAGTGGACCAGCTCTACACCCTTAGCAGGGTCCTAGAGGGTGCATGGGAGTTTGCCCAACCAGTCTACATGTGTTTTGTGGACTTGGAAAAGGCGTTCAACTGTGTCCCATCTGATCAGGATGCCTCCTGAACACCTCCCTGGTGAGGTGTTCTGGGCACTTCTAACTGGGAGCAGACCCTGAGGAAGACCCAGGACATGCTGGATGGGCTATGTCTCCCGGCTAGCCTGGGAAGGCCTCGGGATTCCCCTAGAAGAGCTAGAAGAAGTGACCAGGGAGAGGGAAGTCTGGGCATCTCTGCTCAAGCTGTTGCCCCCGCGACCCGATCTCAGAGAAGCGGAAGAGGATGGATGGATGAATAATTTTATATCTATAAGATTTCTCTATCTGGTATTGCATATCTTCTTTTTTTCTGTTTTTGTTGTAGAGCATTTCCGGATTGAGTTAAGCTCTTTAGAAATACAATATAATATTGTGATGTCCTGTAATTAATGTTTAAAACGTATTCTGTTTACTCTGTTTAGGAGAGGCTCTGCATTTTCACAACTACATAGAAAGACAGCAGGTGTGTGCGCAGGTGGGTAGGAGACAGGAAGGAAGGGGGTCTGTGTACATGAGCATATGGATGGGGGGAGAGAGAAAGAAAGCCTAAATAGTCAACAGTGTAAGAAAACGGTAGCTACAATATTAATCCTGTAACTGTGACTGGGCTGTGTCTAAATATCTGAGCAACAACAAAACAGCTACTCATTGTCATGTCATTGAAGTACAATTGGCTTCCACATGCACCTTTATCTTAAATTCTCTCATTCTGAGCAAAAGGCATAACATTAATGACACCATTGTAACTGAGAACAAGTTCACCCTTTTTTCAGTCTGAACGGGCGTAATCATTCAACTGTGATTAAACCCTGGTTCCTTGCACACACAGCCTCATCATGTACCAGACACTCAATCAACTTAAAGTGCTGAACAAAAAAATAATTTTTGACACCCAGGCTGCTGGGGTCATTGTTACACCTCCCATTATGGCACTGGAACAGGTTCTGACATTGAATTATTCTCTGTTATCTTTATTATATTTTAAAATGCAACATGCCAAGTTCACTTAAGACTTTTAGTAACAGTCATGCACTGTTTTTTTAGGATTGCTTTATTAGATGTAATATAAGGTTGATAGCTGCAGGCTGAACAATGCAGATATTGCTTACTGAGGATATATTCAAAGTGATCTATTTATAGATTGATAAAGACAGGATCATTTTTATTTACCAAATACAACTGTACAGTTTTTTTAATCCTTTATTTGCCTCAATGATTTGTTTCTAGCTTTGTTAAATGATACAAAAGCATGTCTAGTTTAATTTAACCAATACATAAGAATATTCAAATCCTGAAAATACCAAAAGAAAAACATGTGGATTGTCTTCTGCATTTGAACAGTAATATAGACGGGCTTGAAAGATAAGCATAATTTTATTTTTCTGCTATAGATAGTCCATACTGATTCCTAGCTCTCTCTAGTATTTCCTAAATGTTTGTAACTTTTTCCGAAAAGAATTGTCACTGGAATTGCTTGAGTCAGTGAATAGGGCATAAATAAAATGTATACATTAGTGAAGCTGTTTTGAATTATTAGGACTCTAAACCTCTAAATCACTTCAAAGAAAGTAAAGCAAGAGTAATGGAAAAAAATCTAAATCGAGAAGCAAATTACAAAGTTTACTGTGTCACTGAAATGAGCAAATATTGCAAATTAAAAGGCTATCTACTATATGATAAAACTCTAAGGTCTGTTTCTGTACAGGTGCCTCAGAGCGATCTGATTACTCAGTTTGGCTTTGGTGATGCAATCGAAAAAAGAAGTATGAGTGTGACACACACAAGGGAGAACTAAAGGCATATGAGGCACGCTGAGAGTCATCTTCAAGGATAAGAAGTAAAAAGTGGACAGGAGGCAAGCAAGGCACCTCGAGATGACAAAGTTTGTGAAGCAGAATTTCTGGGGATGTGCTCGACAGAGGTAATGGCGATCAAGAAAGGTTCAGACACTCAAGAATATGATGAAAGTTGCTAAAGTTACCAATAGGGCAGGAGATATCAAATATTTTCAGATTTAATTAATTTCCTGTCTTCAGCAGGTCACATGGCTAGTTAGACCATAAAAACATTATACATCAAAGACAACATCCTAAGCAGAGACAAGTACCAATTGCTTTGTAGAAAATACCACACAAGACTTAAACCCTGCAGTAGCAGAAGCTGCAACTGTGAGGAAGGAGAGGCAGCAATGTGTTTCCCAATATCTTCCCAAATTTTAAAGTTGCATTAAAGAATTGTCAGATACATTGTAGCTGGTTAATGGTACCACGTTGTGGATCAATCACACTGAGCTCAATAGTCAGGCTTTTTTGCTCTTTATGTGGGGTTTGCAATTTCCCTCAGTGTCTCACTGGGATATTATTTTCCCAACTGTTATGTTTTATGTTGGGCCAATGAAGTTGCTCTTACTTTAAATTTGCTTTTGATCATGTTTAGTAACTGTTGGACATCAAAATCTAAAATCAAAGGTTATCTTTCTATTCATGAAATGTGTAAGACTGGACTGTCAAAATCCAATTTAAGTCATAATAGTGCACAGAAACAATTAACCACTACATTTACAATTTCAAAACTAAAATTCAATGAAAAGTGCCCTACTCTTTGCAATACTTACCTATCAATAAAGAGATTAAAATGAATCTTCAAAGCACTTAATTTAATAATATGCTGTTACTGTTACAGTACAAAATGTATTACATAATAGGCCAATGGGTGCTGATGCGGTGACATAAAACAAAGCAGTTATGAATGTAGACAGTATAAACATTGAACAATGTAGGCAACTAGTTCATGTGTATAGATTCTGCAAGAAATTAACTAATTTATTTTAATTCAACATTGAATTTTCAGTCATTGTTTACTTTTCATAAAAGAGATTCAGTTACCTGGGTAGAAAGAAATAAACACGACATTTTTTCCACTTACACTAATAGTACTGAGTAAGATGTATTCAGCAGTAACAGAATGATCAGGCTCTGCTAATAAAAAAAATCACCCTTAGCTTTTGACAATCATTTATTTCCATTACCCTCATAGCAGTGAGTATGAAAAAGAAAGTGCTTCTTGTTATTCTTCCTCAGGCCTGCTGTTATGCTCATTATCTACTTAGTCTCAAGCACTGCACTTCTATGTAATGCTCCCAGTTACTATATGATAAGGATATATACAAGCCAGACTAATACCATGTAATTTTGTAAGCTAAACACTCAAACAAAATGTGAGAAAATTTCTGTGGAGCTGTGGATTAATATATGTTGGACATAACTGCACATATGAACAGGTTAAATTGCCTGGTTCACCTGTTTCACCAGAAATAGCAGCTCTGAAACATTTCATGCTGGTTTTCATTTACATTATGTTATGATGCAGCTTTAGTGATCAATAACTTTCTCTTTAAGAGTGAAGTGAAGCTTCTGATACACATTATTATCATTATTTTTAGTTTTCTTTTTACCTGAAGGTCACTGTGACAATGTGCTGAGCGGGGCTGACCAGGTCACCCTATTCTCAGCAACTTACTTGTGAACATAACCCTGGGGTACTGTATTAGTTAAGAAGCATGGCTATTTGGCTAAATATGTCCCTGAAGAAAGTGAGGGATGCTTCAAAAATGGCAAATTAACAGGATGAGTTACTGGAATCACTTTCATCACTGATTATTATGCAGTCTTCAGCTTAAAAATTACATTTTCCAGGAAGTTACCAGGGAGATAAAAGAGAAGCACAATACTATTAAATCTGAAATAATAGCCCTACGTCTTGATATTACTGCTTAATAATAGGGGAAGCGGCAGCAAGCCAAGGGCATCACTTCAATGAAGTAACAGCAGGACATACTTACTGACAAGCTGGTTGATCAGGAAGAATTTAATCTAAATTTCAATGCATGTCTCACTAGGTTACCAAAGGGAGTAGAAGGCTCTGGCCCTGTACTCTTTATCAACTCCAAGCTACCAGCTTTAGTCCTGTCTATCCAGGAGCAAGGGATACAAATAATGCAAACTTACTTCATGTATTTAGATCCTCAGCCAACATCATGCTTTCATTTTCTGTCTTCTGCAGTTTACCAATCAGCAGGAAATACTTAAAGCTTTCACGAAGTTTCAGCAGATCTTTCATTCTTTATCCAGCATCACTAAAGTTGAGCTCTAGCTTCTTTTTCCAGGTCTACAAGTATGTGAATAAGGCTCTCTGTGCTACTGAACTCATTGTTTCTGCTGGCAGTCTTTCTGCTCCATGCCATGTCTCCAAGTAAACAATTAGGTTCCTGGGAATGTCACTGTTTGGAGTTTTGAGAAGACTGTTAGTTTAGATTAGTTTATTACTGTATTTTTATTACTATTATTAGTATTGTACACAATTTGATGTTTTTATATTTTTGAATGTATATTTTCATTAAAACTGATTAAGACTGATTTATATTAGTGAACTTCCTCTTGGGATTAATAAATTATCTATCTATCTATCTATCTATCTATCTATCTATCTATCTATCTATCTATCTATTACTCACCTCTCTTTCTCTCTCTCTCTCACTCTCCTAAGTCATGAAGTGGAAGTGGAAGATGGCCTACTGTCAGCACATTGTCGATGGACTCCAGGCCCTTGAGAGTCATATTCAGCAACTCCTTGCCATACAACGCACCTCAGGAACAAAAAGCTTGCCTGCTACAGAGACCTCAGCAGCTGAGATCAAAGCACCTTGACTTGACTCGCCAACATCAACCCGGCACTATGAAGCTTGCACACCGGGTCAAGTGTGTTTTACCCCTGCTCCTACTTGAGACAATGATGATGATGGAATTTGACTATTTTAGCAATACAGGAGGGGGCTTAAAGCTAGATCACTTCTGTTATCTCAGGCAAGCATTGCCATCCAGAACTACTTCAGACCCCCTGCTGCCCCAAAGAGCCGGCAGACTTTAAAGATGTGCTTTATTTGTTATTGGGGGCGCAACTGCCACCTCAGTATATCATGCCCTAAGCAAAGAACTTTGTTTATTGTTTTTCTGATGCATGAGTACGAGATATTATGAAAAGAGCTCAGACAGTCATCCAGAAGCACAAGGACAGTGCTGTTTGGACCATCATGCTCCATGGAGGCATAAATGACATTCAATATCGACACTTGGATATTCTAAAGACAGACTTTGCAGCACTAATTCAAGCCACGAAGGAGATGACCCCGGCTGCAAGAATCATCATTTTGGGTCCTTTGCCATTGGATAGAAGATTAGATGAATCATACAGTCGACTGCTGGCCTTAAACAACTGGTTAAGAGGCTTTTGCAAAAACAAAAGCATTGGTTTTATGGATAACTGAGATCTTTTCTAGGAGAAACTGTGTTTCTTTAGACAAGATGTTTTGCGTATCCAAGCAGATTTAGTGCTTGGGTCCTCTCTGACGATATCACAAAAATAGTCGGTCTTTCTTGAATATATGATTTTAGTCCTAATGCTTTCTATAATGTCATGTTAGAATATGATAATTATGTAGTGAGTTCACGAACCATAGTAATGAACCATAGTCTAAATAAGAAACCTGGACAAACGGTATAAATTCGAATAATTTAATCACCATTTCATCTGTAGATGTGCACTGTATTAAAACTATAACAACAGATTGTAGATAAATATAAAATCTGCACAAAGCAGCAAAAACACTTAATTGCTGTTAACGTTCCAATTCAGCTCGGATTTTCTGAGGTCTTAAATATGCCTTTACCAAATATTAGAATGTTAACTAGCAAGACTGTTTACATTAATGATATTATCAGTGATAGGAAACTCGACTTTCTTACATTAAGTGAAGCATGTCTTAGCTCTGATGGTGCCGCAGTGTTAATTAAAACAGCACCTCCAAATTCCATCTTTGCTTATTCAGTTCAGCAAGGCAAACAAGACAGCGATTTGGAGAGAATTTACTCGAGCCTATTAAACTGTAAACTTGCCAGTTTTGGTATTTTCATGTCATTCGAGTATCATGCCGTGGTTATTCAAGGAGTGTCACAGTCTGTCATATTGACTGTTTATAGAATTTCAAAATATAATGCATTTTTTTTTGAGGAATTCTCAGACTTGGTATCTATAATAATAACTATGACTGGTTCCTAATTGTAGGCAATTTCATTTTTCATGTGGATAACTAATATATCCCAAAAGCAACAGAATTCATGGACCAACTGTACTTGTTTGATCTCAGTCAGCACATTAGCCAACCCATGCGGGCCGCACTGTAACAAATACTATTATACTATTATACAAAGTCACCGTAGCTTTCTTTCCAGTACTGAAATCTTTAAAAAAATGTAACATGTAAAGTTATCCGTACTTCACAGCGGAGAAGTAGTGTGTTAAAGAAGTTATGAAAAAGAAAAGGAAACATTTTAAAAATAACATAACATGATTGTCAATGTAATTGTTTTGTGACTGTTATGATTGTTGCTGTCATCAAGGATTTTCTCTTTATCTGAGACATCACAGACTGCATCCACGGGTTTACCTTTCCCAGTCCTGCAAACTTTAGCGAAGTGGTTCAATTTACCACATTTTTTACACTGTCTTCCTTTAGCTGGACATTGACTTTTTCCACTGTGTGCTTTGTTTCCACAGTAGCTGCACTTATGAATATGCTTGTATGTGTCACTCGCTTCATATTCTTTTGCTGCCTTCTCAATTGTGTAATGCGTTTTTTGTTCAGAGCTCTTTGGAGCTCTTGCTTGTTGTCTGCGTACTGCATTCACAGTTAGTTCACTTGAGCTGCTCGGAGTACATGCATCGAAGGTTCTCATCTGTGCTCGTGCTATCTCGTGCGATCTTGCAATGTCCACAGCTTTATTTAATGTTAGCTCAGACCCAGCACTTAAAAGTTTCTCTCGCACTTTCGCTGAGTTTTTGCCAAACACTATTCTATCTCTGACCATCTCATCTTCGTTTTCATAAGCACAGTCCTTCACCAGCAATTTTAACTCCGTTACAAAGTGATCAAAAGTCTTGTTTATACCTTGCATCTTCTCACTAAACTTGTATCTCGTGAATATTGTATTCGTCTTAGGCATGACAAACGTCTCGTAGCGGCAGCCTGTCTATTGGATTGCTGCTTACGGACGGCCTTATATGGGCCGCTCAATTATGTGGGAGGCGTGGGTATGGGGGATACAATATAAGCCGGCAGGCAACAACGTGGGACGCATGGTGATGGGTGATGCAACTCCGCCTCACATGGCGACCGAGCTGCAGGCTATGGCCATATATATGTAAGTAAGTAGGATTCAGTTATGACCGTTACGCGTAGAATTTCAAAATTAAACCTGCTTAACTTTTGTAAGTAAGCTGTAAGGAATGAGCCTGCCAAATTTCAGCCTTCTACCTACACGGGAAGTTGGAGATTTTGACCAGCTAAATTGGGACTATCTGTGGTCAATTCTGCATTTCATGAGTTTTAGAGATTGCTTTATTAATAAAATTAAAATACTTTATTCATCTCCTTCAGCAGTTGTACTTAGAAACCCATTATTGCCTTATCATTCCCTATACTGAGGGAAACTCACCAGGGTTATCCACTTTCTCCACTAATGTTTGCATTATCTTTTCAGCTTTTGGCTACAGCTCTTCATTTTTGTGTTGAGATCTCTCCTATTTACAACAGAAAGTTCTCTATACAGATGATATACTATGTCCTAAAGTTGCCTTCCACTTCAGTAGCAATGTGACCAAATCTGGGGTGCAAATACAATTTGAACTGGGATATAGTCAATAGCAAGCTTTCTCATTTTTGCTAGCTGTTTTACCTATCAGAGAAAAGGTTAAAACTTAGAAATTCAGACTTGGTATATTTCATATTCAAAATGGCAATATTTCCAATTTCTAGTTACATTACAATGCATAAAGTACATGCCTGCTGATGACAAAAATTATTTGGCCAAGTAAACATCTAGTTTTTTCTGCCCATATTAAAAAATTGCATAATAACTTTTAATAATTGTAATCATAGTACACATTATTTTCCACATGGCTGATTAGTGTATCATTATATAGAAAAGAAAGTGTATGTAAAATATAACCTTATAAAAATGAGTTTTTTTAGTTTATTAAGTAAGACTGATAATATTTTTTTTATGTGTTTTATTTTACATAAGATGTAGCTTTTAAATGAAAGCTGTGTGACCAAGACTATAGCTATACCATAGGGCTTATAATGGAAACTAGCATTGCTTTTAATTGTGTTCATTTAACCAAGAGGGTGGCATGGTGGTGCAGTGGTAGCGCTGCTGCCTTGCAGTAAGGAGACCTGGGTTTGCTTTAGCAGGTCCTCCATTGCTTGGAGTTTGCATGTTCTCCCCGTATCTACGTGGTTTCCTCCTGTTTCCTCCCACAGTCCAAAGACTTGCTTTGGCGATCCTAAATTGTGCTTGGTGTGTGGGTGTGTGTGTATGTGCCCTGCGGTGGGCTGGTACTCTGCCCGGGGTTTGTTTCCTGCCTTGCACCCTGTGTTGGCTGGGATAGGCTCCAGTAGACCCCCATGACCCTGTAGTTAGGATATAGCGGATTGGATAATCGATGGATGGATGGATTTAACCAAGACTTTAGCAAAAATACATGGAGAAAATTAAATTCAGACACCGGAGAAGAAATGGTGACAAGCAGGTGATCTAGCGCAATGATGATATACTATCAGAGACAGCTGTGGGAAGGAAGGACCAAATACAGATGAATGAAGACAAGTATTTGAGGGGATAGTGAGAGAGGTAAAAGTTACAGAAGACAGTGTGGGGCAAGTACGAGATAACATTAGAAAAGGGATCCACTAGATTTGTTATTCTTTTGAACCATCATTTAAACAAGTTCAAGAGAATAAAAATGTGTTTTAACACTGCACTGAATTCTGGGATACAAGTAAACATGGCAATTCAGAGAAGTCTGGGAGAAATATGCAAATGTACAGTGAACATTAGGAAGAAGTGTTGCCTGCTCTATTTAAGCTCAGATAAGCTAACCTATGTGTATGCTTGCAAGAAAAATCTGAAATGGGGTTTTGGTGATTTGTTATTTAACTTGTCCCTCATAATTAGGTTAAAGTAACTTAAGGTTAACAGAAGAACAACACCAAAACTAAATTCTCTATTTTTGCCTAATGTCAGTTACCAAACATAGCCATCAATTCATTGTATAAAATAAAGCACCTACTTGTTGAGTAACGACAAAAGTGCAGTGCAAGCTACAAAGTGAAAATGCAAGCAGCCTGCTTCGTTATGGAATGTCTTTGTAAGGAACACCTTAGTTGGATTAAAAAGAACCGACTGTTTAAATTTCATAAACATCTCTCTCCTATATATACTGAGGCAAAGCTTGCTGTATCAGACACTGATTTGAACTGTTATGGTTGTATCTTTTCTTCTACTTTTTAATAAATGGTTTCTCTGCAAATAGAATTAGTAGTGATTAAAGTTTTGACTATTTCCTCACTGAAAATTGCCCCGTTTATTGACATCATCTTCCCTCAAATGTGCTTGTTTGAGTGATTTGTAATTTGTTTTAGCTCTTTCAAAGGTAGCAATGTGAACTTCTTGGAGTTTGTCTTTTATGTTGGTTCAGGTGTGAGCTGTACTCGAATTGCACAGCCGTTTCAAGGGTTGACGATGAAAGAGGGTTAGGACACTGCTAAGGTATTTTTGAAACTTGCAGTTGCCAGCCTCTGTTGCTCCGTTTGATCTGCGCACCACTTTCATAGGTAATATGGTAAGTGGCATCAGGAGTACAGCTTTTGAAGCAGCTCCTGGCCATTGCCAAAGGTATTCTGAAGTTTAGTCCTTTGCAGGGAAGTGCCCAGGGACAGCCATAGGCCCTTGGCACAAGAAATGGCATTTTTGCTTAGTCTATTTAGAATCTAAAGTTGCCAGCCTTGGCCATATTGCTCAATTTGATTTGTGTGCTTGAGTGGGTGTCATAGGATGTTCATGTATATCAAGGCTAATCATTTAGCTGTTTTCAGTATTAACCTGTCCACCAATATAAAAAGAACATTAGATGTGAAAGTGCCTTTTGTGGACACTTTTACACTGCAAAACACCTTGTATTTTGATTTAGTTTTACTAGTAGTGGGACATGCTAGGCACAGCATGCCACTGACAGACTTAAGTTGTGCCCCTAGAAAACACCTGTGCCTGGTATAACAAAGTTAATTTGAAATTGTTTTTGCAGATTAATGCTCAAGATAACTTTAAGCACCAGATCCTAAAAATCAAAACCCATATGCTGAATCCTGTTGAGAGAGAGAGACAGCTATTAGTTGTAGCATTTGTTTTTTCCACAAAAATGCATTTTTCTGGGCTCAAGCTTTTATGCTTTTCTGGAACATAATTTTCAAGCTTTTTGGGATGCTAACAGTAACATTGCATCAAAGCATTTTCAAATAAAAAATGCTGGAGTAATAAGCGGCTAACTATTGTCTTGTTTAATTTCTCTTAAAGTTTTGACAAGAAGGTTTAATGTTATACAATAATTTAATAAAATCTTTCATTATTTCACTGTATGTTCTATTTTCAGAAAACAAAATTATATCAATAACCTTACATTTTAGGTTTTTAACATGAAACCTTATGTTGTAAGGAAAATACTGATGCACATTGATAAATATAACTGTAAAAGTGAAGAAAAGGCAATAGTCTTTTGAATTTAAAATGGTATAGGACATTTAAAAAGGAATTTCACGTATTTATTATTAACTATGTGATAACTGCAAAAGATATTTTTTGTACAGTTGCCAGGATATTATGGGATTAAAATAACTGCCTTATTGTGTCTTTCTGTATCTCTTTTAAAGTGCTGGTGCTCTGTTAGAGTTAAATTTACATGAAAGGACAATTTTTTATATTTTCCTGACACTGAATGATACTTAGTGATGTGCGGAATCAGTACATACATCAAGAGCCATAACACATATGTAATGCTTTTATTAGTGAATGCTGGCAACATGTTTTCAACAGAGATTCTAATTTGAAGAAAGTTAAGAATGTTTTTGGCATGGAAATGTGGGAAGGCCATAGCAGAATTTTACTATATGCACTAATAATGTCTGGCCTTCTTTTGCTTAAAATATATATATTTATTTGCTGATCAGCTCAAAGCAGGTGAACAATTATAAGCAGAATTTTGTACATTCTGCATTTCTTCACAAGTTATTCTGCTCTTCTTTGACAGAGGAGTATCATGTTGCTGGATTCCTTGTTACTATTTTCAGATTTAGAGAGGTCCTCCTCAGCAGTCGATGAAAAGCAGTGTATTGTCTCCTTACTTTTTTTCAAATTTCTGTGACTACATGTAAGTGAAAAAATGATAATGGACTTTTTGTCCTTTTCCCTGGTGTATTCTGTGGCTGGAAAAAGCTTTAACTGAAAGTGCAAATGCAGGATTAAAAAAACAACAGGTGGTACTCATTTTAATATGATCGATGACCTTGAAGGGTCATCATTGAACTGCAAAGTTTAGGATGGAAATGCACACACACATACACACACACACACAAGGGTTTAGAGCATACTACAGGGCTAATTGCTCCCATACCTTAGCAGGAACAAGGCTTGCAGCACCTAGCACAAAGAAAGTTTCACACACTACAAGATGCAATATTTTCCTAAATAAGTAATTGCATTGAGCATATGAGAGAAAATTGAAAAGCAAATTGCTTATGAAGACAAAGCTCACGGCTGTTAGAAACATTTTAATAACAAGTTACATTTATGAGGGAAGCGTATTACTTATTTTGCACATCATCCAACCTGGATCTTAATCAAAAATGGCACAGCTGTCTATTATTAAAATATGTGTGTGTGTTCGTAGTTTGTGTATATATATATATAAAGTATATATATATATATATAAAGTATATATATATATATATATATATATATATATATATATATATATATACTGTATATATTGTGGCAGGTAGCTGGGTGTGGTCACCAATCAGCCACCTACTTAAGGAGCCGCCCTGCAATCAAGGCTGGAGTCGGGTGAGGAGGAGGACAAGGTCATAGCAGTGGAGGCGAGGAGAGGCCCGAGTGTGTTGTGTTTAAAAGACAGTGGCTAGTGAGAGCCTAGACTTTGGGGACCTGGGGGGTTGGTGGCGGTGCACTTTTGTAAATATTGTGAATAAACATGGTGTGA